>NC_138779.1:176260720-176678220 GCF_965119305.1 Pelophylax lessonae
GGATCGCCAGGATAAGGTAAGAGAACACCGCTGCGCTCTCTGCAATCCACCCCGAGCGTGACTCGGGGTTACCGATCCTGCAATGAAAAATCAACCTCGGGATTACCGCCTAGGAGGTTAAGACATTGTGGTTTATTCACTAAAGACAAATAGAGTGTGCACTTTGCAAGTACATTTGCACTCTGCAAGAGAATGTGCTCCAGAGTTTAGTAAATGAGGTAAAGCTTAACTTGCAAAGAAAACTCAATGACGTGCAAGAATAAAAAAAAATAAAAAAAACAGCATTTTTGCTGGCACAAGATTGGATGAATAAAGTGAGCAGCGTTTCCCCTCATTTACTAAACTCTGGGGAAAATTTATTTGCAGAGTGTAGCTGCACTTGCAAACTGCACAGGCTATTTACTGTTAGGAAATCAACCCCGTTGTGTAAAAAGACTAGCATATTATTATATTCGTTATTATTATTATTATATAAATTATTAGGTAGTATTCATCGTGCTCGGGCCTCTTCCAGACTTAAGAATTAGCCAAATTAGAAAATTTTACTGGATCCCATTTATGTTGTAATAACATATTTATGGGGACATTTCTACCTACATTTTGATTTAGTTTGAAAAATAGTAAATGAGGGCTTATATTTCATATATTCAGAACATTTTTACTTTTTCCACAAAAATGAAATATGCTGTTTAAACATCCCGCTTTATATGTACACAAAAACGAATTCTGGTCCATAAACTACCAATTTTTGTTTTTTTTTCACTTAAAGGAGTTGGAAAGTCAGAAGGTTTTTTTTTATCTTAATGTATTCTATGCATTAAGATAAAAAAAAAAAAAAAAAAAACCTTCTGGGTGTAGTAGCCTCCCCAGCACCCCCTAATTCTTACCTGAGCCCACCTCTAGCGATGTCCACAAGTCCCTCGGCCATCCGGGACTCTCCCTCCTGATTGGCTGAGACACAGCCGTGGTACCATTGTCTCCCAAGGCTGTCAATCAAAGTCGGTTAGCCAATCAGGAGAGAGAGTGGGCGGGGATGAACGGCAGCTCCATGTCTAAATGGACACAGGGAGCTGTAGCTCAGCTTGGGTGCCCCCATAGCAAGCTGCTTGCTGTGGGGGCACTCAACAGGAGGGAGGGGCTAGGAGCAGCAACGAGGGACCCGAGAAGAGGAGAATCCAGGCTACCCTGTGCAAAACCAACTGAACAGAGGAGGTAAGTATAACATGTTTGTTGTTTTTAAAAAAAAAAAGAAAACGAGACTTTACAATCATTTTAAATATGCTGCTCCCTCCTTTTTATGTAAACAGTAATTAATACTGCTTCTTAAACTATCTACTTCTTTTTTTTACAAAAATTAATGGTGCTTCTTGGACTGCGCACTCTATATGTACAAAAAAAAAAAAAAAAATCAATGTGCTGCTCAAACTCTCTACTTTATCTTTTTAAAAAATCTAATGAAAAAGGTGCCTATCTTCGCTTTTACCTTTTTGCTTCTCTCTGACTTTTTCTATCTATCTTCCTCTTTACCTTATTGCTCTGATTGTGGTTCTTTTTCCATACTGATGTCTTACTCTCTCCAGTGCTTTGCTGGATTGGGAAGTTATAATATCCAAAGTTTGTAGTACTTCTATGTACACATTGGGAAGTTGTTCCTATATTATACTATATAGTTTGAAGACCATCTACTGTAATCATTACCACTTTAGGACCGGAGGATTTTCCTGCTTTACGTCCAGGCCACTTTTTGCAACTTGGCACTGTTTGACTTTAACTGACAATTGCGCGGTCGTGCAACGCTGTACCCAAACGAAATTTACGTCCTTTTTTTCCCACAAACAGAGCTTTCTTTTGGTGGTATTTGATCACCTCTGCGCTTTTCATTTTTTGTGATATTAATAAAAAAAGAGCGACAATTTTGAAAAAATAACAAATTTTTCTACTTTGACAGTTAAAAAATATCCAATATATTCAATTTCTGTCATATATTTAGGCCAAAATGTATTTAGCTACATGTCTTTGACAAAAAAATTCTCAATGAGCATATTTTTAACCGCTTTAAGACCAGAAGATTTTACCCCATTTCTGACCAGGCCATATTTTGCGATTCGGCACTGCGTTAATTTGACGGACAATTGCGCAGTCGTGTGACGCTGTACCCAAATTTAATTTATGTCCTTTTTTCCCCACAAATAGAGCTTTCTTTTGCTGGTATTTTATCACCTGTGCTATTTTTACTTTTTGCGCTATAAACAAAAAAAAGAGCGACAATTTTGAAAAAATAACAATATTTTTCACATTTTTTATATGAAATCCCCCCCCCCCCCCCCAAAAAATGTAAAAATCTAAATTTTTTAACATTTTAGGCCAATTTGTTTTCTGCTACATATTTTTGGTAAAAAAAATTGCAATAAGTGTATTTTGATTGGTTTGCACAAAAGTTATCGCAGCTACTAACTACGGGAAAGATTTATGTAATTTATGTATTTTTATTGTTTTTTTTTTTAACGAGTAATGGCGGCGATCTGCGATTTTTTTTTGCGGGACTGCGGACAGATCGGACCCTTGACTGACATTTTTGACACTTTTGGGGGGACCAGTGACATTACTACAGTAATCAGTGCTATAAATATGCACTGTTACTGTAATAATGACACTGGCAGGGAAGGGGTTAACTTTATTGGTGATCAAGGGGTTAAATATATGCCTGGTGCTTACTGACGTGTGTGGGGGGAGGGGACTGTGTGACACATGTACAGATCGCAGGTTCAGCTATGCTGAATCCTGCAATTTGACCCTGCCTGTCACATAGGAGATCCGCCCGCTTTGTTTACACAAGCGGGTGGATTTCTTTACTCGATCCCCGACGATCGGGGAAGAGCGGTGGTGATCACAGCCTCTACTCCCCTGGCCCGACTCCCGCTGTGTCTGAATACAGCGGGAGCGAGCCTCCGGCGGCGCGCGCACGCTGCCCACAAGGGGAGGAGTCCAGCGACGTAGGTCTACGTCGCTGGACGGAATCGAGCCACTTTGCTGCAGTACGCTCCATGTGAGCAGTCGGCAAGTGGTTAATGAAGTCATTGGCTGCAATCTTTCTTAAAATGTTTCGTATCTCTTTGCCTGCTTCTCAATTCTGTGTTGAAGCTGTACAGTTTATACTCTGGATCACAAAATGTGTTATGTCTTCTTGTATATTCCCTTTTTCTTTTTTTTCTTTTTTTAATAAACCTATTGGACATGGAAGAAATATGTCCTCAAAGCCCCTACTTACAAAACCCACTCTACATAATCCTTTCACTTTTTGGACTTCTGAAAGATGTGTTTTTTTTTTTTCTTTAAAATAACACCTTTAAATGCATTTTGCTGTAATCATTTTGCTGCGTGCACAGCAACAGAACCAGGGCTGGATTCACCATTGAGCATAGTAAGTATGTGTCTATACATAGCAAAGAGGCAGCTTATTCCCTATTAGATTATTTACAATTTATTATAATTTTCTAAACCAGGTTAGCACTAGGAAAGCTAGAAAAAGAGGGGTGCTGCCTTGGATAACTAAAGCTTTATACCTACAGGCTCCAGAGATCAATTTTTTTGGATATGGTGTAGTTTGGCCGAGAAATTGCCAGTTAAACTATCACAGAAACATTGCCTGTAATAAAGGAGTATTACAGACTGATGTTCAGTTGCTTAATGAGGAACTTAACTCCCCCCTCCCTATTTCCCCCCTCATTTATTACCTGTATAGCCAGAATGTTGTTCCTCAAAAGCATACTCACAAGTCTGAGGATCCAGTTGAGTTCTCTATGGATCTGCCTATCCTGTACCACCATCTTCTTCGGATGTCATTAATGGGGCTTTCTGTCTCTTCCAGGTTGTGCAGCATCTCTTTGATGATGTGCATGTTTGGTGCACCACATCATCGAGGGGGGGGGGGGGCAGCTGCAAAAAGCACAAATAGACAGTTAGCTTTTTGATGTTTCAGAGTGGAATATGCTCTATAGAAGGGGTCTTCAAACTATGGCCCTCTAGTTGTTCAGGAACTACAATTCCCATCTAGTGATGTCGCGCACCTAAAATTCGCCGTTCGCGAACGGCGAACGCGAACATCGGCAAATGTTCGCGAACCGGCGAACCGGGCGAACCGCCATAGACTTCAATAGGCAGGCGAATTTTAAAACACACAGGGACTCTTTCTGGCCACAATAGTGATGGAAAAGTTGTTTCAAGGGGACTAACACCTGGACTGTGGCATGCCGGAGAGGGATCACGCAAAAAAAAGTTCTTAAAAATTATAATTTTTTGATAGAGAGCCAATTATTGGAAAAATTAAAAAAAAATAAAAATAAAAAATTTCTTTGGATTTAGCATCTGGGGGGTCTAAAAAGTGTACCTGTGAAGTTTCAGCTCTGTAGCATGTCCAGAACCCCTAAAAAACAGCATTTGTCTTATATTTTCAGGAATATGGCTTCTCTGCGGCTGGCTTTTTCTCTTGCAGGCATTTATCGGGCATTTTTTTAGGCAGGCATGTCATTTTTTGTATTTAGTGTCTGGGGGGTCTAAAAAGTGTACCTGTCAATTTTCAGCTCTGTAGCATGTCCAGAACCCCTAAAAAACAGCATTTGTCTTATATTTTCAGGAATATGGCTTCTCTGCGGCTGGCTTTTTCTCTTGCAGGCATTTAGCGGGCATTTTTTTAGGCAGGCATGTCATTTTTTGTATTTAGTGTCTGGGGGGTCTAAAAAGTGTACCTGTCAAGTTTCAGCTCTGTAGCATGTCCAGAACCCCTAAAAAACAGCATTTTTCTTATATTTTCAGGAATATGGCTTCTCTGCGGCTGGCTTTTTCTCTTGCAGGCATTTAGCGGGCATTTTTTTAGGCAGGCATGTCATTTTTTGTATTTAGTGTCTGGGGGGTCTAAAAAGTGTACCTGTCAATTTTCAGCTCTGTAGCATGTCCAGAACCCCTAAAAAACAGCATTTTTCTTATATTTTCAGGAATATGGCTTCTCTGCGGCTGGCTTTTTCTCTTGCAGGCATTTAGCGGGCATTTTTTTAGGCAGGCATGTCATTTTTTGTATTTAGTGTCTGGGGGGTCTAAAAAGTGTACCTGTCAAGTTTCAGCTCTGTAGCATGTCCAGAACCCCTAAAAAAAAGCATTTTTTTTATATTTTCAGTAATACGGCTTCTCTGCGGCTGGCTTTTTCTCTTGCAGGCATTTATCGGGCATTTTTTTAGGCAGGCATGTCATTTTTTGTATTTAGTGTCTGGGGGGTCTAAAAAGTGTACCTGTCAAGTTTCAGCTCTGTAGCATGTCCAGAACCCCTAAAAAACAGCATTTTTCTTATATTTTCAGGAATATGGCTTCTCTGCGGCTGGCTTTTTCTCTTGCAGGCATTTAGCGGGCATTTTTTTAGGCAGGCATGTCATTTTTTGCATTTAGTGTCTGGGGGGTCTAAAAAGTGTACCTGTCAATTTTCAGCTCTGTAGCATGTCCAGAACCCCTAAAAAACAGCATTTTTCTTATATTTTCAGGAATATGGCTTCTCTGCGGCTGGCTTTTTCTCTTGCAGGCATTTAGCGGGCATTTTTTTAGGCAGGCATGTCATTTTTTGTATTTAGTGTCTGGGGGGTCTAAAAAGTGTACCTGTCAAGTTTCAGCTCTGTAGCATGTCCAGAACCCCTAAAAAACAGCATTTTTCTTATATTTTCAGGAATACGGCTTCTCTGCGGCTGGCTTTTTCTCTTGCAGGCATTTAGCGGGCATTTTTTTAGGCAGGCATGTCATTTTTTGTATTTAGTGTCTGGGGGGTCTAAAAAGTGTACCTGTCAAGTTTCAGCTCTGTAGCATGTCCAGAACCCCTAAAAAACAGCATTTTTCTTATATTTTCAGTAATACGGCTTCTCTGCGGCTGGCTTTTTCTCTTGCAGGCATTTATCGGGCATTTTTTTAGGCAGGCATGTCATTTTTTGTATTTAGTGTCTGGGGGGTCTAAAAAGTGTACCTGTCAAGTTTCAGCTCTGTAGCATGTCCAGAACCCCTAAAAAACAGCATTTTTCTTATATTTTCAGGAATACGGCTTCTCTGCGGCTGGCTTTTTCTCTTGCAGGCATTTAGCGGGCATTTTTTTAGGCAGGCATGTCATTTTTTGTATTTAGTGTCTGGGGGGTCTAAAAAGTGTACCTGTCAAGTTTCAGCTCTGTAGTATGTCCACAACCCAAAAAAAACAGCATTTTTCTTATGATTTTTAGTAGAAAACTAATGCAGTGTCTTTCCAGCTGTCTTTTTTTCTTTCTGGCAAGCTGAAATATGATATGCCAAGGCAAACATGCCTATCAGTTGAGCTATGACACAGACAACACTGCACACATGGGGAAATATGTAAAACAAAAAACAGGAAAAGGAAATTAGGTGACGGTCACAAAACATGATATTGTGATTGGCCAAATAAAAAGTCGCCTCGCGATGAGGTCGCGCCAAAGTCGCGCTAAGTCGCGCCAAAGTCGCACTGGAAGCGACGCTAATTTAGTGGTAGCGGCAGTGTAAACCAGCACTAAAACATCCAGTGTGTGAATACGATCAGGTATGATGTTTTATCGGTCAAGTAGTGTAAGGGTTACGCCCGTCGCCCGCTTCACAGTGACAGACCAAACTCTGACAGACCAAACTCCCCGTTTAACAGTCAGTCAGTCCATTTGCACAACCGCAAACTCCCAATTTGCACAAGGTTGGATACCAAGCTAGCCATGTCCCGTTCCTTGTCCTCACTGACATCATTGAAGGTCTCTTCCTCCACCCAGCCACATACAACACCAAGGGTCCCCGAAAGGTGAGAACAAGCCCCCTGGGACGCCTGCTGTGGCTGGTATTCCACCTCCTCAAAGCCACCTTCCTCCTCTGACTTCTCTTCTTCAGACTCCTCTCTCTGCGTTGCCACAGGTCCAGCAATTGACAACGACAAGGCTGCTTCTGGTGGTGATGAGGACCACAACTCTTCCTCTTCATGCTCATCTACAGCCTGATCCAGTACTCTTTGCAGGGCACGCTCCAGAAAAAACGCATATGGGATGAGGTCGATGATGTTGCCTTGGGTTCGACTGACCACCAGGGTTGTCATCTCCGCAAAAGGACGCATGAGCCTACAGCCATTGTTCATGAGCATTCAGTAACGCGGCCAAAAAATACCCAGCTCCGCAGAAAGAATGAAAGAAAATGAATGGTTTTTTTTATGAAAAATTATCCTGCGGATCGCTTTTGGTCTGTACACAATGAAGCAACGACCTTATCATCTGGGGTGTGCCAACACAATCCTAGAGGTGATCGCTTCATTGTGATACGCAAGCCCCTTCACCACGACAAGGTAACGATCACGAAGGGGAATTGACACATGTATGTGCCTTTTTTTTTGTTTTTTGTTTTTTTGCAGCCACAGTGTAGCACCAGAGGCCAGAAAAATTAGGCATGTACACATGCATGAAAAAGTAGGTATTGTTGCAGCCGCTGCTGTAGCAGCGGCCTGAAAAATTGAGGTTTTAAGGCAGAAAGTGCACTAAAACATTGCGGCTTGAACAGTAGTTGGTGGCGGAGACGTCACGTAAGTCATCCGGCATGCAGAGAATGATTATATACAGCAGCGTGTGGACCATTTTTAGGCCAAGGCATCTCAGTCATCACCAGGCCTTTTTTAGTCAAATGCATCCCCCACTGTCAGTCCCTTCGGGATCCATGCCTCATTCATCTTAATAAACGTGAGGTAATCAAGACTTTTTTGACCTAGGCGACTTCTCTTCTCAGTGACAATACCTCCTGCTGCGCTGAAGGTCCTTTCTGACAGCACACTTGAAGCGGGGCAGGCCAGAAGTTCAATGGCAAATTGGGATAGCTCAGGCCACAGGTCAAGCCTGCACACCCAGTAGTCAAGGGGTTCATCGCTCCTCAGAGTGTCGATATCTGCAGTTAAGGCAAGGTAGTCTGCTACCTGTCGGTCGAGTCGTTCTCTGAGGGTGGACCCCGAAGGGCTGTGGCGATGCATAGGACTAAAAAAGCTCCGCATGTCCTCCATCAACAAGACGTCTGTAAAGCGTCCTGTCCTTGCCGGCGTGGTTGTGGTGGTAGGAGGAGGATTACTTTCACCTCTTCCCCTGTTGGATTCCCGTTGTGCTGTGACATCACCCTTATACGCTGTGTAAAGCATAGTTTTTAACTTATTTTGTAGCTGCTGCATCCTTTGCGACTGCCGGTAATTGGGTAACATATCACAGACTTTCTGCTTATACCGGGGGTCTAGTAGCGTGGCCACCCAGTACAGGTCGTTCTCCTTCAGCCTTTTTATACGAGGGTCTCTCAACAGGCATGACAGCATGAAAGACCCCATTTGCACAAGGTTGGATGCCGAGCTACTCATGTCCAATTCCTCGTCCTCACTGATGTCATTGAAGGTGTGTTCTTCCCCCCAGCCATGTACAACACCACGGGTACCAGATAGGTGACAACGAGCACCCTGGGATGCCTGCTGTGGTTGGTGTTCCTCCTCCTCAAAGCCACATTCCTCCTCTGACTCCTCTTCCTCACACTCCTCTTCCAGTGTTGCCGCAGGTCCAGCAATCGATGGTAAGGCTGTTTCTGGTGGTGGTGATGGTGACCACAACTCTTCCTCTTCCTCTTCACGCTCATCTACGGCCTGATCCAGCACTCTTCGCAGGGCACGCTCCAGGAAAAAAACATATGGGATGATGTCGCTGATGGTGCCTTCAGTGCGACTCACTAGGTTTGTCACCTCCTCAAAAGGACGCATGAGCCTACAGGCATTGCGCATGAGCGTCCAGTAGCGTGGCAAAAAAATACCCAGCTCCGCAGAGGCTGTCCTAGCACCCCGGTCATACAAATACTCGTTGACCGCTTTTTCTTGTTGGAGCAGGCGGTCGAACATTAGCAGTGTTGAATTCCAACGTGTCGGGCTGTCGCAAATCAAGCGCCTCACTGGCATGTTGTTTCGCCGCTGAATATCTGCAAAGTGCGCCATGGCCGTGTAGGAACGCCTGAAATGGCCACACACCTTCCTGGCCTGCTTGAGGACGTCCTGTAAGCCTGGGTACTTCTGCACAAAACGTTGCACAATCAGATTCAACACATGTGCCATGCACGGCACATGTGTCAACTTGCCCAAATTCAATGCCGCCAACAAATTGCTCCCGTTGTCACACACCACTTTGCCGATCTCCAGTTGGTGCGGGGTCAGCCACTGATCCACCTGTGCATTCAGGGCGGACAGTAGTGCTGGTCCGGTGTGACTCTCTGCTTTCAGGCAAGTCAACCCCAAGACAGCGTGACACTGTCGTATCCGGCATGTGGAATAGCCCCTGGGGAGCTGGGGGGGTGCAGTTGGTGTGGAGCAAGACGCAACAGCAGAAGAGGACTCAGCCGAGGAGGTTAGCAAAGAGGATGGAGTAGGAGGAGTAGAGGAGGTGGCAGCAGGCCTGCCTGCAAGTCGTGGCGGTGTCACCAACTCCTCTGCAGCAGAGCCACGCATTCCATGCTTGGCAGCCGCCAGCAGGTTTACCCAATGCGCAGTGTACGTTATATACCTGCCCTGACCGTGCTTTGCAGACCAGCTATCAGTGGTCAGATGGACCCTTGCCCCAACACTGTGTGCCAGACGTGACATGATTTCCTTTTCCACAATAGAGTACAGGTTGGGGATTGCCTTTTGTGAAAAATAATTTCGGCCGGGTACCTTCCACTGCGGTGTCCCAATAGCGACAAATTTTTTGAAGGCCTCAGACTCCACCAGCTTGTATGGTAAAAGCTGGCGGGCTAAGAGTTCCGACAAGCCAGCTGTCAGACGCCGGGCAAGGGGGTGACTCTGCGAGATTGGCTTTTTACGCTCAAACATTTCCTTCACAGACACCTGACTGTGGGCAGGTGACGAGCAGGAACTGCTGAAGGTGAGAGGCGGAGGGGCGGGTTGTTGATAGGGGGCATGGAGGACAGCAGTGGTTGACGTGGCTGAAGATGCTGGACCAGGAGGAGGATGGTGGCTTTCAGTTTGTGTGCTGCTTTTACTCATGTGTTGATCCCATAGGCGTTTGTGATGTGAGATCATGTGCCTTCGCAAAGCAGTTGTACCTAGGTGGGTGTTGGACTTCCCACGACTCAGTTTCTTTTGGCACAGGTTACAAATGGCATCGCTGATATCAGAGGCAGACACACAAAAAAAATGCCACACTGCTGAGCTTTGCAAGGACGGCATTCTGGTGGTGGCAACAGCTTGCGTTGATTGGCGTGCTGTCTGGCTGACCCCGGGTGCCGAATCTACATGCTGTCTGACTGCGCCACTAGCTCCTTGCGATGACCTCCTCCCCCTGCTTCCAACTCGTCTCCTCCTCCTCTCTGTCTCCCCATCTGAACTTTCCCCCTCTTCTTCTGCTCTTCGAGCAGGCACCCAGGTGACATCCACAGACACATCGTCATCATCAGCCGCTTCACTTGACAACTCAGCAAAGGCAGCAGCAGCAGGTACAACATCATCATCATCACAATGTACGTCCATGTGTATAATGCTGCCTGACTGAGACATATCCCCGTTATCTACATCCTCTGGCACTAATAGTTGCGCATCACTTATTTCTTCAAACTGATGTGAAAATAACTCCTCTGACGGATCAAGTGAAGCGGCTGTGGTGCTAGTGTTGGTGGTGGTGCCGGCGGGCTGGCGAGTGGTAAATTGAGAGGTGCCCGAAGCTGAGCTGGAGGAGGATGGTGCATTAGGGTTCCGAGCGGAAGCTGTAGACGATTGGGTGTCTTGTGTAAGCCAGTCAACTATGGCCTCAGAATTTTTTGAGTTCAGGGTCTGTGGTGGCCTCTGAACACTGGGCATTATTCTAGGGCCTAAGGAAATCACAGCACCACGACCACGACGGCCCTTGCGGGGTGGCCTGCCTCTGCCTGTCATTTTCTTTTTTAATGTGTTGTGTACTATGAGTGCAAGGTGCTGTGCCACCCTATAGGAGTGTTGGGCAGTGGGTACAGTACACTCTGTGGACCTGACAGTCACTGGCACTCAGGCAACTGCAATTAAAAAATATATATATTTTTTTTACTTGGCAAGCTGCTGTGCCACCTTATATATCAGTGGTGGGTGGGCAGTGGCACAGTACACTCTCTGTGGACCTGACAGCAGTCACTGGCACCCAGGCAACTGCAATTTTAAAAAATATATATTTTATTTTACTTTGCAAGCTGCTGTGCCACCTTATATATCAGTGGTGGGTGGGCAGTGGCACAGTACACTCTCTGTGGACCTGACAGCAGTCACTGGCACCCAGGCAACTGCAATTTTAAAAAATATATATTTTATTTTACTTTGCAAGCTGCTGTGCCACCTTATATATCAGTGGTGGGTGGGCAGTGGCACAGTACACTCTCTGTGGACCTGACAGCAGTCACTGGCACCCAGGCAACTGCAATTTTAAAAAAATATATTTTATTTTACTTTGCAAGCTGCTGTGCCACCTTATATATCAGTGGTGGGTGGGCAGTGGCACAGTACACTCTCTGTGGACCTGACAGCAGTCACTGGCACCCAGGCAACTGCAATTACAAAATATATATATTTTTTTTTACTTTGCAAGCTGCTGTGCCACCTTATATATCAGTGGTGGGTGGGCACACAGTGGCACTGCAGTGGGCACAGTACACTCTGTGGACCTGACAGTAACTGGCAGCCCAGGCAACTGCAATAATAAAAAATATTTTTTTTTTTCAATTTATTGCAACAAGATGCTGTGCCACCGTATATATATCAGTGGTGGGCAGTGCACTGCAGTGGGTACAGTGCACTCTGTGGACCTGACACAGCACTCACTGCAATTATGACAGAGGAAAAAAAAATATTTTTTAAAATGCCAGAAATGCGTGTGGTGTGCACACAGTACAGTCTGTGGTAGGTCTGTGGCCTCTCACACACAGCGGGCAGGCAACTGCAGTGTACAATAGATATATATAGATATATATATAAAGAAAAAAATCTATTACCTTACCAGCCCTTAAAAGGGCTTTTGGGGACACTATATATATATATATATATATATGTATATATATAAATAAAAAAAATCCTCAATTACCAGCCCTTAAAAGGGCTTTTGGGGACACTAGATAGATATAGATATATATATATATGAAGAAACAACTCAATTACCAGCCCTTAAAAGGGCTTTTGGGGACGCTAGGTATATATATATATATATATATATATATATAAAAAAAAAAAAAACACAAATACCAGCCCTTAGAAGGGCTTTTTCGGGTGCTGATATTACAGCAGTAGTGGACCAAGAACACTGCAAGACCAGGAACACTGACTAACTGTCCCTAGCTTAACAGCAGCAGCAGCAGCAGCAGCAGCTCTCTCCCTACTCTCACTACACACACTGCTTCAGAATGATCTAAGATGGATGCTGCCCTTGCTTATTTATAGGAGGTGGGAGGGTGTGGGAGGGAGGTATGCTGATTGGCTGGAAATGTGTCTGCTGACTGTAAAGTTCAGGGTCAAAGTTTGCCTCAATGATGTCTTATGGGGGGCGGACCGAACATCGCATATGTTCGCCGGCAGCGGCGAACGCGAACATGCTAAGTTCGCCGGGAACTGTTCGCCGGCGAACAGTTCTATACATCTCTATTCCCATCATGCCTAGTTATATCTGTGAATGTCAGAGTTTTACAATGCCTCATGGAATGTGTAGTTCCACAACAGCTGGAGCACCGTAGTTTGAGGATCCCTGCTCTATAGAGTACCCTTATGGCGTCATGGAACCCTGCAAGAACACTAAACCTAGGCCAGAAATAAGGGAGTGTGATGCAGGGGGAGAATTATGCAAAGTTTATAGGGGGAGTAACATTCCACCTGAGAGTGTATCTCTAGGCTAAACTTTTTTTAAAGTTTTGGATGGAGTAGAGAAGGGTTAGACCCACTTCCATGTTGTTTATTGTTGCCTGTGTTCCCATTTGGGAGACTAACCCATCTATTTGTACTGGTGACCAATTGGACTGAGAAAGTAAGGAGGAATCCAAAAGCCAGAACAAGAGGTAAGAAACAATCTTTCAATGGGGACATCTGTTCCCTGGACAACTGTCTCCATTTGAAAGATTTCCTCAGCTGTCATCTGTTGACAAAGAGCCTCCAGCGCTGAAGCACCTCTCTCAGTCTCAGACATAGTGGCTGATTGATACTGTCAGGTACCAGGTGCTGGAGGCCAATGGAGAGAGGGCTTTCTTTGCAGCTAAATTGCAGATTACCCAGAAGGTGAGACCGGAGGAGTCAGGCACAAAGTAGCACAGGTCGCCTGCGAGGTTGATTGCCAAAGGACTCAGGGATACTGCTGATGTACTGAGTGGAAGCTGCAGGCAGGTGGTGCCTGTGAGATGAGACAGGTCTGTGGGAGCCAGGATCCAGGGCCAGGTGGATAACATAGCAGACTTGGCCAGGTGGGGAGTGGAGGTCAAAACACAGAAGGGCAGGTGGCAGAGAGAATCCGTAAGACAAGACGAGGTCAAGGTCAAGGAGGCAGGCAGAATCTAAGTCAGGAACAGCCAGGGTTGGTAATGAAGAATCACTGAAGCAAGGGAACACAGGAAACTGAAGATCAATCAGCAACTTCAACCACTGACAGGCTTCCTTATATAGGCCCATATAATGTGCTGGTGGAGAAGCTGGGTCCTAGAGTCTTTCTCCTGCCAGTGATGCCCTGATGGATGCTGGACCCTTCTTCTGCCGTTTGTGCCCTGACAGCCCATTTTTAAGGCTTATAAGCAAGTAATTGGGCAGCCATTGGTTCTGGGGGTCCAGGTACTGCCCTGGGGGACATGTATCAAAAAAGTTCGTAAAAAACGTCATTTTTAAATGAGCAATGATTTACTGATGCTTGACGTGAAAGCATAAAAATGAGAAAGAACAAAAAAAAAAAGAAAAAATCCTTTAAATATAGTGCCTGGGGGGGGGGGGTCCCCTTAGACTGCCTGTAAAGAGGCACATCTATACCGTGTATAGAACATGCTGCAGCAATAATGACATTTATAAAGCCAAAATATTGACATTTTCCATTCAAGCTTTTTTTATTTTATAAACAACAGCTTGGGAGCCAGTCTGTATGACGAGGCCACAATTTAGTGCACTTAGAACAAGATTCGATTTTTTTGGATAAATTCTGGTGTCTCTTTAACAGACTTTGGATGGAAGTAACAGGTGTGGAAAAATTGGTCTTTGGGTGTGAAAGTTTCTTCACGCCTTAACCTTATAGAGGTACTTTTGATGAAAGCAGGAATTGCCTTGCTGTCAAAATTTGAAATGATATGCACCTGTCAAACAGGTGCAGAAAAATTGGTCTTTGGGTGTTGGTGGTGCCTTTACACCGTAATCCTGTACAGGTACTATTGACGAAAGCAAGAATTAGTTTTGCTCTCAAAAACTGCAATAACATACCCCTGTCAAAAAGGTGCGGAAAAATTGTTTTTTGGGTGTCAGTGGTGCTTTCACACTGTAACTCTATACAGGTACTCTTGATGAAAGCAAGAATTAGTCTTGCTGTCAAAAATTGCAATGATATGCATCTGTCAAACAAGTGCAAACAAATTTTTCCTTGGGTTCTTGTTAGGTTCCTTGGTAATTATGCACATGAAACCTACAAAAAACATTTCTTCCAGATTAAATCAACACCCACAAAGCTAAACAGAATTATTTTACAAGTCATGTGTCCACAGATAGCAGCCATCTTGGCCATGACGTATCCAATTTAGGGTGTGCCCCTATCCTCAATTGATCAATTACATTTGGAAGGATTGGGAAACAGGGATTTCGGGCACAAGAGTTTTGTTAAAAAGATTTCTTTTATTCAACACAAAACTAAATATTTTAAAATCATAGAAAAATACAGGCAAATAATTGTGTATTAAGGACACAGTGAGACCACACAACAATGGTCTATGTTGTACAATATCTCAGTGCATAGAACTTATAAAAGTCGATTTACATACAGTTCAAAGTACAAGATCATTAGTAGTCATATAATCCTTGGAAACGTATTGCTTGATATCAGAAGAACCGCCGACGGACACCCAAGCAGTATGGTGCCGGTCAGCGGAGTCGACTGAAAGTATAAGTTAACATTCACCATGTAATATATGACCTTTGCTCGACATGTTTCGCTTTCTTAGACAAAAAAGCTTCATCTGGAGCATATCATTTCTTTTGTCTGTGTGAGAAATAACAGTATTTAGATAGATTACATATATATGTTACCTCATTTTCAGTATGTTATAATTACAATTGCATATCATTTATCTCTCCTTTTAATTACATACAATCGTCTTACACATCTCAGATAAGTCCTTCTATTTTTGCAATATCAACACAATATAACATTGGGTCTTAAGTTGCATTCAGACACTAAAGGAGTTTAGGGGAAAGAACGGAGGCTGCCAATAGTGAGTATATGTGGGGATCCATGCTGTAGTTATAGTATAAGCATATATATCCTGTTTATATACCTGGTAAATGGACAGAAAAATGTATACATACCTGTACATATAGTAATCAGGCACATATCTCAATTTCCATAGAGAATTCTTTAACGAGGAGGACTGTGCGTTTTGGGAAGCTCAAAAAAGGCAATGTATAGTGACATAGTAGTGAGGGTAATCACTCCATGTCTCATATCTGGGTGGATGAGAGCAGAAAAACAATGTTTCTCAGAGTAGTAGGCGTTTTTATTCTATGATATCACTTTAAGGGAAAGCCCATAGAAATGCTAAACCATAAGCTCAAGTGTTTTAAAGTGGTAAAATCAGTGTGCCTCATGCTTGTTATAAGAGTGTGTAAGTACCTATAGAGCCCATAGACTATCTGCCTTAAAAGGGGGGCAAAAGAAAAGACACATAGTCATTCTGGACCGTAAGAATAGACAGGTGCCATGCGTTTCTAAAGGATTATACACCAACATACAGAGTTTACCCATTCGTGTATGGGCTACCCCTATAGTAAAATGTATATCATGTATATTGATTTCCTTTTACAAGGTGTCTGCTCACGGGCGTGATCATCCTTCCACCTGCTGATACGTACACATGGTCATTTATCCTTTGGCGGAGCTCTCTTATAGTTTTACCTATATAGAACATGCCGCAGGTACAATGCATCATGTATACCACTCCACGTGTGCTACAGTCGGCTCGAAATTTTGGAGCAAATGTCTCCCCATTAGGTAAAGTGTATTCAGTATTCTCCTCTATCCAAGGACATAAAGCGCATTTGCGACATTTATAAGTACCTCTACCTGTGGTTACTTTATTTCTGCTGGGTTGATAGTGGCTTGTTGTTAGTTGATCTCTTAAAGATCTTGTTCTCCTGAAAACAATTTGGGGATGTTTGCCCACGTATTTGTTTATAACCGGATCATCACGAAGAAGATGCCAGTTCCGTTCAAGAATATCTCTCAATACTTTTTCATGAGCGGAGTATTTGGTTATTAGTTTAACTGTCGATTGCGTGTTTGGAGGTTTGGCTCTAAAGATGAGGCTGTTTCTATTTTGAGAAAACGCTTTGTTGAAAGCTGTTCTCAACAAACGCTTACTGTATCCACGAGCCATTAGGCGTTCTCGTAAAAGGTTAGCCTGTATTTTGAAATCGTTATCAGATGTACAATTACACCGTAGGCGTATGTATTGGGCGTATGGAATACTACGTATAAGCGCCCCTGGGTGGGCGCTAGACGCATGTAATATTACATTCCCTGACGTCTCCTTTCTGTATAGGTTAGTCGTCAGGTGTCCATCCACATGTTTGAGTACCGTTAGGTCAAGGAAATTAACACTCGAGTCACTGATGGTAGATGTTAACTTCAAGTTGAAGTCATTTATATTTAGTTGGGCAATAAACTCATCTAGCATTGATTTTGAACCTGTCCAGACAGCAAAAATGTCGTCTATATAACGAAACCAGATTGCCACAGATGAAAAAAAATGGGATAAATTTTCATCTGATGTGATTTGTCGCTCCCACCCCCCCAGGTACAGGTTGGCGTAGGCCGGGGCACAACAAGTGCCCATGGCCACGCCCTGCACCTGGAGGTAGTGGGACCCGTTGAAAGTAAACCAGTTGTGTTTCAAAATAAACAATAGAAGTTCCAAAATAAAATCACAAAATGGCCAAGTATGATGGTCTTGCTCATATAAGAACGTGCGTATCATCCCGACGCCCTGCTCGTGAGGGATACTGGAGTATAATGCCTCCACATCCAAAGTCACGAGCAGGGCGTCGGGAGGAACCACCATATCTTCAATCATTTTTAAAAACTCGAGTGTGTCCTTGACGTATGACGGTAGCCGCACTACATGTGGTAGTAAATAATAATCGATCAAACGACTCGCATTTTCAGTTAGACTTCCAATGCCCGATACAATAGGCCTACCGGGTGGAGAAGTTAAATTTTTATGGGTTTTTGGGAGTGAATAGAATGTCGCCTGTCTCGGAAATTTGTTGTTAAGAAAATTATAACAGTCTTTATCTATAAGAGCCAATTGATATGCACGTCCGATTATATCCAAATACTCTGCTTTAAATTCTGTAGTAACCGATGGGGATATCTTTTTGTACCATGTACGATTTGAGAGAATATTAAGGCACATTTTTTCGTATCCCTCTCGAGTCATCAATACTAGGTTACCACCCTTATCTGAGGGTTTGATAACCAAGTCTGTATGGTTTCTTAGTTTGTTAAGCATCTGTAGTTGTTGTTTAGAAAGATTATTTTGTGTTGATTTTAACTCACAATTTTTAATCTCACCTACCACTGTAGTCAGAAAAGCCAAAAGGTTAGGATTTGTAGTCAAGTCAGGGAAATTATTGGATTTTGGTTTGAAGGGGACCTGTCTTGGATTTACTGTCTTTGTTTGTATAGGTTGATCGGGGGACTGGGAATCCGGAAGACTGCCTTCCTCCAATAGTAAGATTAAGTCCCGTAGAACACGGAATTCTTGCATTGTATAATGTTTTATTTTTTCTGAGATTTCTTTATCTTGTGTATTACGTTGTCTTTCTGGGTCGTAGATATGTTTATACGTCAAGTTCCTTATGAACATATAGACGTCCTTTATGGTCTCATATCTATCCATAGGAGTAGATGGGCAGAACGTGAGGCCAAGTTCAAGGACCTCTTGTTCTTGGGGGGAGAAGTGATAAGGGGTTAAGTTAATGATCGATAATTTTAGGTGGGAAGGCTTAGTGATGTGCTCAGGGGAAAATTTGAGGCCTGGGCCTGTGAAGCTGCGAAGTGGCCATCAATAGTGGTTTGTCTAAGAGAGGTAGTGCTGGGTATATTTAAAGGTAGTGTGTTAGAAAAAACAGGTGCCGCAGCACCTAGTGAATGTGTTTGAGAATTAGATGTGAGATCCTGTGTGGATGGATTACTTGGATTAGTGTTAGTGGATAAGGGTTGCAACATTTGTATCGCTTGGAGAGCCAGGGGTCCCAAATAAGGGTCCTGTGCTTCCAAACCATCTTGTGTGAGTGCCTCGACAGATCGGACAGTCTGTCCAATTTGAGTCCCCCCAGTTCCTAATGGTTGAAATTTGGAAGTTTCATCGGGTCGCTTTTTGGAGCGTGGTGTGTAATTGGCTCCTTCCTGTTGTCCTCGTTTACGTGTCGCCATGTCTGTTTTTGGTCTAGTATCTTGATTAGATCTAATCGATGTTTTGGATCTATTAGATTGTGCGGAGATCGAAGACGAGTCTGATTCCCAATCAGTTTCCCTTGAACCTGTATTCAACATCTGTTCACGGGGGCCTCGCGAATAGCGGGGTCGCCTTGAACTATTGGGTCCCGGCTATCGGTAAGCATAGCCTTCCGTGAAGGCCATCTTATCTTTTAAAAATGTAGTTTGTTTTTTACCAATGATATCCCTATTAAGTTTGATTCCATACTCCTTCACCTCCTTCCATCTTGCCTCGTAGTGTATATGTTTTTTTAGATTCTCGCTCTTAGTATATAAAGATGATAACTCAGTATCCAAAGTAGCTAGGTCCAATTTGTATTGGGACACCAACAGCTGGCACAAGTCGGTACTGCATTTGGTTAGAATACGTTCCCACAAAGTTCTAAACTCGCTCGAAGCATTATCGAAGGAGGGGAATAGATGAATCCTCAAACCCACAGGGCATACATTTGCCTGTATATACTTCAAGAAAAATTCTATATGCCAATATAGATTTGACTTTTTTTTAATAAGTCTTTTTACTGTATTAATATATTGGTTTAGGCTTATATCATCCTTGGCCGAGATGTTACAGGTAGATTCAATTTCAGTCATAAGACCCGTCCATGCATTTCCAACGAAATCCATGGTTGTCCTATGAGTTCTATCAGTTGTTGTTGGAATGATTTATGGTCTCTTCTATATAGGTTTCTATTTTTTGAAAAAATGTGTATAAATTATGGCTTGACTAAATAAACAACTACAAAATTATCTTCAAAGGCCAGATGCAGGCCAGAGATTGGCACTAGAAAATTATAAGCAACTTTTTACGGGGTTTTTTTGCATAAAAGATGTTTCACGATCCTTCCATATGATACTGTTCAGATATAATATGTATAAAGGGTAATAAGTGATACTTAAACCTATATACTTTGCTGCTTGCCACTTCCCAGGATGGCTGGTGCTTCCACCTTTATATCAGAATTATTTTACAAGTCATGTGTCCACAGATAGCAGCCATCTTGGCCATGACGTATCCAATTTAGGGTGTGCCCCTATCCTCAATTGATCAATTACATTTGGAAGGATTGGGAAACAGGGATTTCGGGCACAAGAGTTTTGTTAAAAAGATTTCTTTTATTCAACACAAAACTAAATATTTTAAAATCATAGAAAAATACAGGCAAATAATTGTGTATTAAGGACACAGTGCAATTGTAATTATAACATACTGAAAATGAGGTAACATATATATGTAATCTATCTAAATACTGTTATTTCTCACACAGACAAAAGAAATGATATGCTCCAGATGAAGCTTTTTTGTCTAAGAAAGCGAAACATGTCGAGCAAAGGTCATATATTACATGGTGAATGTTAACTTATACTTTCAGTCGACTCCGCTGACCGGCACCATACTGCTTGGGTGTCCGTCGGCGGTTCTTCTGATATCAAGCAATACGTTTCCAAGGATTATATGACTACTAATGATCTTGTACTTTGAACTGTATGTAAATCGACTTTTATAAGTTCTATGCACTGAGATATTGTACAACATAGACCATTGTTGTGTGGTCTCACTGTGTCCTTAATACACAATTATTTGCCTGTATTTTTCTATGATTTTAAAATATTTAGTTTTGTGTTGAATAAAAGAAATCTTTTTAACAAAACTCTTGTGCCCGAAATCCCTGTTTCCCAATCCTTCCAAACACAAAGCTAAACAGCCAAGACAGTCTTTCAGAGATTACACATCCAGAAAGCAATTAATCAGTGACATTGACATCAGTGGCTTGATCCAAGACTGATTCATTTTGATAAATGTCAGACGGTCCGCAGAGTCTGTGGACAGATGCACTCTCTTATCTGTCACAAAACTTCTGGCAGCACAGAATGCCCATTCGGAAAGCACGCTGGATGCAGGGCAGCCCAGCAGCTCAACTGCATACTGGGCAAGTTTTGGCCAGTGATCTATTCTCATGACCCAGTAACCCAGTGGATTATCAACTGGAAAGCTCTCCATATCTGGTTTCGCCCCTAAATATTCTCCCACCATATAATGAAGACGCTGCCGATGGGATATGAAAAATAACAGCCCTCTGCGCCCCGAGGACTAAAAAAAGTTTGAAAGGTATCACGAGGCAGCCCCCTTCTTCACTGCTCCTCTCTTGACCCACAGAAGCCTCAAAACAATGTTTTCCATCAAACTGTAATCTACCAGAGTCAAGAAAAACATTACATAAACTCCTCTTTAAGGTGTCCTCTAGAGATTTTATCTTCTGCTCCCTCTGTGAGGATGGGATGAGTTCTGAGAATTTCTTCTTGTAACGATGGTCAAGGAGGGTTGCCAATCAATAGTGATGCTTCTCCTTGATGCCACATATTCTCAGGTGCTTTTGCAGGCTTTGAAAAATGAGTGAGCCCATGGACCTCAAGTTCCGGAAGCAAGAGAAGCAGACTCCTCGGGGTCACTGAGGATTACAGTATCTGGAACTGCCTCCTCCCAGCCATGTACTACTCCCAAGGGTTCTGGGGGTATAAAACTATCTGTTAAGGGTTGACATATGTCTTGCTCTGCTTCAAGGCCTTCAAAGCTGCCAGAATGCTCCTCCTTCTCCTCCCTCTCCTCTTATGTGTTCTGTGGAGTAGGACAAATGGTGTCTACATAAGGCAGGCCTTGAGAGGAAAGGAAGTCCTCCTCTTCCTTCCGCTGCTCTGCCTCTAGTGCCCTGTCCATAATGCTCCAGCAAGAACACAACAGAGATTGTGACACTGATGCATGTATTGTCACGGCTCACCATCCTTGTCACATGCTCAAATGATGACAGTATAGTGTATGCATCCTTTACCAGGCCTGAGCCTGCCGTTGTGCCATACCCCACAGGTACTCTTTGATGGCCCTCTGCTGCATGTGCAGCCACTGCAGCATTGCCAATGTCGAATTCCACCTGGTGGGCATGCCACAAATCAGGCAGTTTACGGGCAGGTAGGATTCCCACTGAATTTCAGCCACCCGAGAACTGGCTGTGTATGACCCCCTGAAATGGCTACAGACTCTTCTGGCCTGCTTCAGCAGCTCTTCGAACCCTGGGTACCTTTTTAAAAAAATGCTGTACCAACAAATTGAGGACATGTGCCAAACATGGCACATGTCAACTTTTTTTAAGAAATGACAGGAGGTTTGTGCCATTATTGCACACCACTGTTCCTGGCTGCAGCTGGCGTGATGTGAACCACCTCTGGGCCTGCCGCTGCAGAGCTGCCAGAATCTCTGCTCCGGTGTGGTTCCTGTCCCCTAGACAGACCAGCTGAAGCACTGCATGGCACCTTTTAGGCCTTACTCATTGAATAGCCCCTTGAATGCTTAGGGGGTACTTAAAGTTCATGGGACAATTCAGCAGAGGAGGGCATGTAGGAGAAGGTGGGGGTGGAGCTGACAAATCTCACATCGCCACCACTAGCTGTATGGAGAGGTGGCAGCACAGCAAGCACTAAGCCCTGTTCTGTATCCTTCCGAGTTGCAAGCAGATTTACCCAGTGTGCTGTGAATATAATATATTGTCCCTGACCATGCTTGCTGGACCACGTGTCAGGAGTAACGTAGACCTTGCGGCTGACTGCCCTGCCCAACGATTCGACAAAAATGCCTTCCACATGATGGTAGAGAGCTGGAATAGCCTTACGTGAAAAGAAATTGTGATTGGGAACCTCCCATTATGGTACAGCACATTCTACAAACTCACAGAAGGGGGAAGAATCCACAAGACAGAAAAGCAGAAGTTGTAAAGCCAGCAGATTTGACAAGCTTGTATTTAGATGCTGGGCATGTGGGTGGCAGTGACTGTATTTTATTTTTTCACTGCAGCAGATGGGGCGGAGAAATTTACCCGCTTTAGTCTACAGCTGGTGGTGTGCTACTGGCAGACGTGTGCTATACCATAATCCCTGTCAGTGGAGGCTGCTGAGAGGTCATGAGGTATAGCAGGACTAGACTGGAAAGGTGAGGAGTGAGGAAGAGCAGAATTGTGTCCCATTTGTCTGATTTTCAGGTGCTCTTGCCAATAGGCTGAGTGGTGGAAAGTTAAATGTCTTGTCAAGCATGTGGTATCCAAATGGCTGGTGTTTTTGCCAGGCTTGATGTGCTTGAGACAAAGTTTGCAAATTGCAACAGTGTGACCGGCTGCACATGTACTAAAAAAAGGCCCAAACAGCTGAGCTGTAGGAAGTGGGTTGGGAGATAACAGCTCCACAATCTGGTGGAATAGGGTGGTTGCGCTCTACTCTTCAATGATGGCTGCCTTTTTGGGGCTGTGCCTCACCCTCACTTCCTCCTCTGCTCTATCTGGCACCAAAGTCGCATCAGTGACATCATCATCATCCCCTCCATCCTCTTTATCACTGGAGATAAACTTGGGTAAACATGACTGCCAATTTGTTATTTACTAGTGTTCTCCCCTCTCTGTAGGTTCAAGTTCCTACCTTCCTTAACCCCGGAACCAAGATCTGAATCAAGTAATGGTTGTGTATCATCAAGGAGCAAGTGGCTGATGCTGTGTTCAAGTAACTCAGATGACTTCTCCATGCCTGATGCTGGGACTATGGCAGGAGTAGCTGTGGACAAGGAGGCAGAATAAGCCACTCTGGCAGCTGGATTGTGCACTAGTCTCTGCTTGGGTGACGGAGGATGAGGAGAATGTTGATGGTTTAGTAGGCAAGTCCACCACCTCCTCTGCATGCTGTGGCTGGATGGCACAGGCAAGATTACTAAACAAAGGAAATTATGTCTTGCCTGAGGATGAAGCAAATCCACCTATGCCTGAGGACACATACGTTGCTGGCCCCCTCACATTGCCTTGGAAATGTCTGTCGCTCTTTGTTGGCCTCCCAGGCATGATGGGTGGGGGGCGCTTTTTTAATAAAATGTAAAAGAGGTGTGGAAATGTGTACGTAGATGCACTTTAATCAATGGAAAGTGGTGTTTGGTGCCCTTTAACTTAAATACTCACTACACAGACACACTACAATATACTGCAGTAAAACTGCACTGATTCACTGCAATATTCTGTGGTAAATGTGCACTAACGCACAGAAATATATTCATTGCAGACCTTGTTGGCTTTTTCTCGTGCCGGAGATGTAGAGTGTGTAGGCTCAATTGTGACAGCAGAAGGAAGTTTTTATCCTTCTAAACCACTGTCACTAATTGTGTTTATCATATCAAATTTTTCTTTACATGTATCCCCACCCATGTAGATTATCTGTTGCCTTGTCCATGCAAAAAACAATACGTGGAACGTACCACCAGACCCTTTAATGTGAGAGTTAATGAACACATTACCAACATTATATTAACCATTTCCATACAAAGCAGTTACACCCCCTTCCTGCCCAGACCAATTTTCAGCTTTCTGCGCTCTCACACTTTGAATGATAATTACTCATGCAACACTATACCCAATCTAATTTTTTACAATTTTTTTTTCACACAAATAGAGCTTTCTTTTGGTAGTATTTAATCACCACTGGGTTTTTATTTTTTGTGATATAAGTGAAAAAAGAGTGAACATTTTGAAAAAAAGCATTTTATTTTAGTTTCTATTACAACATAAGTAATTTTTTTAATAAATTTGGACCAAAATTTATACTACTACATATCTTTGGTAAAAATAACCCAAATTAGTGGTTATTATTTAGTCTGTGTAAAAGTTATAGAGTCTACAAGCTATGGTGCCAATTATTGAAAATTGATCACACCTAATCACACCTGATGTACCAACGGCCTATCTCATTTCTTGAGGCCCTGAAATGTCAGGACAATACACATACCCCCCAAATGACCCCTTTTTGGAAAGTAGACATTACAGGGTATTTAGTAAGAGGCATGGTGAGCTTTTTGAAGTTGTAATTTTTTCCCAAAATTCTTGGGAAAATTAAGAAATAATTTTTTTTTTTTTTTACACAAAATTGTCCTAATAACAAGTTATTTCTCACACACAGTATATGCATACTTGCAATTACACCCCAAAATACATTCTGCTACTCCTCCTGAGTATGGCAATACCACATGTGTGAGACTTTTACACACCCTGTCCACATACAGAGGCCCAACATTCAAGGAGCACCGTCAGGTGTTCTAGGAGCATAAATTACACATATAATTTCCTAACGACCTCACAATTTTGAAGGCCCTGGAGCAACAGGACAATTAAATTACCCACAAAATGACCCCATTTTGGAAAGCAAACACCCCAACATATTTTCTATGAGGCATAATGAGTCTTTTGAACATGTCATTTTTTCCAGAAGTTTTTGGAAAATGTGGAAAGAAAATGAAATTTTTTTTTTTTTTTTTACACAAAGTTGTCAATTTATAAGATATTTCTAACACATAGCATGTATATAGCAAAAATGGCACCCCAAAATACATTCTGCTACTCCTCCTGAGTATGGCGATACCACATATGTGAGACTTTGTCACAGCCTGGCCACATACAGAGACCCAACATTCAAGGAGCACCGTCAGGTGTTCTAGGAGCATAAATTACACATATAATTTCATTACAACTAATCACACTTTTGAAGGCCCTGGAACACCAAGACAATGGAAACCCCCACAGAATGACCCCATTTTGGAAAGCAAACACCCCAACACATAATCTAGGAGGCATGGACTGCAGTTAGGTACTCAGGTACTCTGATGGGCTGCAGACAGGTACTCAGGTACACTGATCGGCTTCAGAAAGGTACTCAGGTACTCTAATTAGATTCAGAGAGGTACTTGGGTATTCTGATGGGCTAGAGACAGGCACTCGGGTAATATGATGGGCTGCAGATAGGTACTCGGGCACTCTGGGCTGGAGACAGGTACTCGGGTACTCTGGGCTGGAGACAGGTACTCGGGTACTCTGGGCTGGAGACAGGTACTTGGATACTCTGGGCTGGAGACAGGTACTCGGGTACTCTGATGGGCTACAGAGAGGTACTTGGGTACTATGATGGGCTGCATAGAGGTATTCGGGTACTCTGAAGGGCTGGAGACAGGTACTCGGATACTTTGATGGGCAGAAGACAGGTACTCAGGTACTCTATTGGGCTGCAGATAAGTACTCAGATACCCTGATGGGCTGGAGACAGGTACTCAGGTATTCTGTTGGGCTACAGAGAGGTACTTGGGTACTATGATGGGCTGCAGAGAGGTATTCGGGTACTCTGAAGGGCTGGAGACAGGTACTCGGATACTTTGATGGGCAGAAGACAGGTACTCAGGTACTCTATTGGGCTGCAGATAAGTACTCAGATACCCTGATGGGCTGGAGACAGGTACCCAGGTATTCTGTTGGGCTGCAGATAGGTACTCTGAAGGGCTGGAGACAGGTACTCTGATGACAGGTACCCGGGTACTTTAATTGGCTGGTGACAGGTACTTGGGTACGCTGATGACATGTTCTCAGGTACTCTGATGGGCTGCAGAGAGGTACTCGGGTACTCTGGGCTGGAGGCAGTTACTTGGGTACTCTGATGGGATACAGAGAGGTACTCCGGTACTCTGATGGGCTGGTGACAGGTACTCGGGTACTCTGATGACGGGTACTCTGATGACAGGTATTCGAGTACTCTGAGGGGCTAGTGACAGGTACTCGGGTACTCTGATGGGCTGGTGACAGGTACTTAGGTACTCTAATGACAGGTACTCGGGTACTCCGATGACAGGTACTCAGGTACTTTGAGTACCTGTCATCAGAGTACCCGAGTACCTGTCATCAGAGTACTCGAGTACCTGTCATCGGAGTACCCAAGTACCTGTCATCTGAGTACTTGAGTACCTGTCATCGGAGTACCCGTCATCAGAGTACCCGAGTACCTGTCACCAGCCCATCAGAGTACCGGTCAAAATAGGTAACATTTGGAATTTGTAGGTTATTTTTGGTAGGATTGCCATTTTTATTATGTTTATTCTCCCTATCCATGATGGCGGTCTGTGTGATATCCTATTAAGTTCTGTTTTAATTTAGTTTAGTAGTGGGATATAGTTTTCTTTGTAAAGTCTTTCGGGTTTTGTTGTCAAGATAATTCCTAAATATTTTAGTCCTAGATTTTTTCATGTAAAGGAGAATTCCAGTTTTAATTTATCTTCTTCTTGTTTTTGTACATTGATATTTAATATCTCTGATTTAGCTGGATTAATTTTTAAGTTAGATAGTTCTCCATATTTTTTCAAGCTTTCTATCACATTTGGAAGGGTTGTCCTTGGTCTGGAGATATAAAGCAATATATCGTTCGCAAATGCGGCAATCTTATGCTCGACCTCCCTCACCTCTACTCCTCTTACGTCTGGGCTCACCCTAATTGTAACTAAGAGAGGTTCCAATGAAAGGACGAACAACAACGGGGACAATGGGCATCCTTGCCTTGTTCCGTTGGACATCCCAAATGGCTCAGAGTGGACCCCATTTACTCTCACCTTAGCAGTGGGGTGGCTATATAATGTTTTTATCCAAGCCATCATTTTTTCTCCAATTCCTAATTCCTCCAAAGTTCTTATCATGAAGTCCCAACTGACTCTGTCAAATGCTTTCTCTGCATCTATCGATAGTATTAATCCATGGGATCCACTCTTAGCCATTTGCTGCATCAGCAGGATTGTTCTTACCCCATTGTCTCTGCCCTGTCTCCTGGGTATGAAGCCCACTTGGTCCTTGTGTACCCATTCTGTCATTAAATTTTTCATCCTGGTCGCCAACACCTTTGCGAAGAGTTTTGTATCAATATTTAAGAGTGAGATAGGTTTATAGCTTGAGCATACAGTCGCGTCTTTTCCCTCTTTCAAGATTATTGTAATTGATGCTAGGAGGGCCTCCTTACTCATACCATATTCTTGCCCGAGGCCATTAAAGTAGTCTTTTAACTTGGGTAACAGCAGATCTTTATATCTTTTATAATAGTTCACCGTAAACCCGTCCGGTCTGGGGCTCCTCCCTGAAGATGTGGTTTTAAGGGCTATACTTATTTCTTCTTCTGTAATTTGGGCTTCTAATTGATTTAATTGTTCCTGTTGTATTTTAGGTAGTTTCGCCTCTCTCAAATATTGTTTAATTTTTCCCTCTTTATTTAAGTCTCTTTCTCCTCCTACTTCTTTGATATTATAAATTTTCCCATAGTATTCCTAGAAAATTTTTGTTATGTTGGTCGTTGAGTATACCATTTCCCCCTTTGAATCTCTCATTTTCTCTATATAATTTATTGATTTATTTTTTTCATAATCTTCGCTAATTTCTTCCCGATCTTATTATTCCCATGATAGTTTTCTTTGATGGCTTTCCTTAACCCCCCTTCTGATTTCCTGTTCTAGTAATTCTTTTAATTCTTTTCTTGTAATTTAGCTGGTGTTGGGTCTCGACCGTCTGTTTATTTTTATGACTTTGTTCTAACTCATAGATCTCTTTTATCAATTTTTCTTTATATTCTACTCTCTCTTTTTTCCTCCTTTAGAGATTAAGATCCCCCTCATGTAGGCTTTTTGTGCCTCTCATAGTGTATTTTTTTTATGTTTCTTCATTTTCATTGATGTGATAGTATAGTTCTAATTCTTTTCTAACTTCTCCCCATTTTTTTTCTGTCAATAATTCCTCATTTAATCTCCATGCACTTGTTTTAGGTTGTCCCCTTACTGTTTTCAACTTTATTTTAACTGGTGCGTGATCCGACCATGTCTTAATCCCTATTTTAGCCTCTATCACTGATTCAATCCCTCTATGGTCTATAAAAATGTAGTCAATCCTCTAGTATGTCTTATGTACAGAGGAGTAGAACGTGTAGTCTCGCTCTTTCGGGTGTAACACCCTCCAAGTGTCTAGTAATTGACATTGAAATCGTTTATTTTTAATCATTTTCAGGTGTGTTGTTCTACACCTCTGTACCGCTGACGTACTGTCTATTTCTGGATCTAGGCAAAAATTAGGGTCTCCCGCCAGTATCACCCACCCTTTTCTAAATTCTATTAGTTTATCTAGGATTTTCCCAAGGTATCTCATGGGTTTGTCGTTTGGGCAATACACATTTACCAGGGTCACCTCCCTTGTAAATAATTTCCCTTTCAGAAAAATAAATCTGGCCATCCTCTCTTCCAGAACAAAATGAATTCCTCTGGCAAACCCAATAGCAATCCCTTTTGAGTTTTTTGTTGTAGAGTCAGCATAATACCAAGTGGGGTGTTCTTTTGAGTATAGCCTCATATTGGATGAATGTAGGATATGGGTTTCCTGTAGGAAAACTAAATCACTCCCATGTTTTTAATTTTTTTCAGCATTCTCTGTCTCTTCTCAGGGGAGTTTAAACCTCTGATATTGTACGTTACATAATTAGCTTCTGTCATTTACACAATTGAGAGAGGTATTCCAATCTTCCCAAAGAGAAGAAAAAGAAAACACATACTTATCCAACAAAAGAATGGAGTGTATACACTAGGTTGTAGTTTACCCTTCCCTTCCTCCCTCTTCCCCCCTCACCCACCTCCCCCCACCTCCCCCCTCCCCTCCCTCCCTCCCCCCTCTCTTGTCCCCTTCTCCCAGGTTGTGTACCCATGGGTTTCTAGGCCTTCTCCCCTTGGGCCTTTCCAGTCGAGCCACTTCCTCCCTCCTTGTATCGACTTTTCCCCGGGGGTGGGACTCTGCACCTGAACGTCTGACTCCCCCTACATCTCCCATGGTGTCATGTAGGATTAGATTACTTGAGTCCCCGGCGATCTATCCAGTTTTTGTAAATCACTCTTTTTCCCATCACCCACATCCCTCTCTCCCCCCCTCCCCCCACCGGTCCGTCCCCCACCCCCTGTCTCTACTGGATTTTCGTTTTCACTGTTTTATTTTTTCTTAGTCCTTAGATGTCATAGATCTTCTTCGTCTACTTCTTTTCTCCTTATGACTGTCCATTCCGGGATTTCAGGCCTAGGAATTTTCAGATTCTCACAGAAATCCTCTAATTCTTCTGGGAATCTTAGTTTTATTATCTTCCCTTCTCTTCTGACTCCTAGGCATGCCGGGAACCCCCAAAAATAATGGATATTTTGTTGTTTCATTATTTCTACTATTGGTTTAAGTATCCTCTTCCTTGCTAATGTTTCCTGTGAAAGACCTGCATAAACTTGTATCTCTTCTTTTTTATATTTAAGAGGGGGTCGGCTTTCCAGTTTTTCCCAGATCTGAGCACTTACATCATATCTGTGGAATCTCACTATAACATCTCTTGGATACTCTTTTGGTGCATTTTGTAGTTTCCCGACTCTATGAATTCTTTCCATTTCTAACTTCGTTGTTATTTCTCTTCCTAGTAGAGGGTTAAACACTATCTCCAACATTTCTTCTAAATTTTCCTCTCTCCCATTTTCTGGCAGTCCTCTGATTCTTAAGTTTTTTCTTCTATCTCTATTTTCCTGGTCTTCTAGTTTGTAACATATATTTCTTTGTGTCATTTGTAAGTGTCTTCAGATCTTTCCCTTGGAGATCTGTTTTTCCCTCTACTCCTCTTAACATATGTCCTAAATCTTCATGTAGGGTTACCATGTCTTTTTTAATAGACCATTCCAGATTTAAGAACATTTCCCTCATTTCATCCTTTGTAGGGAGTTGATCTTTCACACTTTGCGCTGCTTCTCCTCCTATATCAGGATTTTTATCCGTCTGGACACTGTCCATTTGTACACTATCTTTGGACTGATCACGACTATTTTCTGTTGTTTTACGGGGCTTTTTAATTGCCTTCATTATTTTGATTGGCTTTGTTGAAATTTGCCTTTCATTGTTTTCTGCTGTTATATCAGTGGTCATATATTTTTTAATTGATGCCGGGCTTGCATTAAGTTTTGGTAACTTTGCTCCTCCATCTTTTGCAGGGTTATTCTTCATTTTTCAGTCTCCTTGCCCCCCTTTTTTTTTGGATCAGTGTGTAGTATAGATGTCTAAATTTCCAGATATTTTAATGAGGGCTTATTTATTTATTTGTCTCCCAAATTTTTTATTCCCACAGTCTCAGAGGGTTATTTTTTTTTTTTTTTTAAAGCCTGAGTAGTGAGATTGTTAGGAATTCCTCTTTAGGATAATGGCAGTCTCTAGGTGTTTTCTGAGTGTTATAGTACTACCTTATCTGTGGTCGATTTAAATAAATTCTGTGTTATCAATCTTGTTTTTTTAGAATAGTCCCACACCAAGTTTGTATTTACTGTCCCCTCTCACCTCTCCCGGATGGCTGGGTTGCCAGGTATATTCACCCCCGACTGCATCCCCTTTGCAGCGTGCTTTCCGTCTACTTCAGCCAACGGGGATCATGGCCGGCTCTCTGCTCCAGGGCTCAGGCGGGGCTATCCATCCAGGGGCTTCTACGCACCAGGCTGCGGGCGCCGGGCTCACGTATCCTCCCGGCGTCCCTACAGCGCCTCCTCCTGGATCTCCCACGTGCTCCAGAACGAGCCGTCCTCAGCCTCCTCTCCGATAGTTCCCAACCGGTACGGCAGGGTGGATGCACGGTGCAGGTAAGAGACAGCGGGGTGAGGTAAGACCGGCGGGGTTCAGCGTGCGGGAGAGGGTGGATGGATGTGCGCTATAATCGGCATGCTCAACCTCATAGTCTTCTAATCTCTTGCTGTTATGACTCAATCGCAGCTACATGAATTTGTCCGCATTTTTATATTCTTTATTGATCTGCTATACTTTGTCATTTTATTCATAGCTTATCAAGTAGCATCATTTTACGTTGTTTTTTATCTTTCATTATTATTTTTTATTCTATTTCACCTAATTTTTAGGATACTTTTATAATATTATTTTATTACATTTTAGTGTTTGTAATTGTCATTCATTGTGTTCGCTACAGCATTTAAATTGGTCCACTGCTAATCTCTGCAGTCCCGGTTTACAGGTTGCCTGAATACCGGAGATGGCAGAACCAATTGGCTGTATCTAATCTAAACCCAACCTGGCTCCTTGCCTACTGTGTCTCAATAAATGCCATGCTTGCGCCTCTTCTTTCTTCAATTAACAAAGCTAATAAGGGGGCTGGAGGAAAGCAGTTGTAAGAAATGACTTAAAAAAATGTTAAAACGTTTTCGACCCTTGAAAGAAGATGCATAAAGTGGTTGTAAACCTCAGACATGAAATATGAACAAAGAATATCATTTTATAGTGTGTACTTGTCTCAATTAACCTCTTGCCGACCGCCCACCATAGTATTACTGTGGCAGGGCGGCTCAGCTGCGCAAAACTACGTAGTACTACGTGATTTCATGCACGAGGTCTCGTGGCACGCACGCGCCGCCGGAGCCAAGCTCCCGCTGTGTTTAGACACAGCAGGAGGCGAGCCGCGGGAGGAGCGGCAGTGATTGCCGCTAGCCTCCCACGATCATCAGATAAACTGACAGAAGACCTGCCTGTTTATGTAAACAAAGCAGGCGAGTCTTCTGTCACACAGGCAGGGAGAGATCAGCCCCCCCCCCCCACAGTGAGCAAGCATATTTAGGCATACATTAACCCCTTGATTACCCCCAGTATTAACCCCTTCCATGCCAGTGTCATTTACTGTATACAGTAACAGTGCATAATAATTAGCACTGATTACTGTATTAATGTCACTGGTCCCCAAAAAGTGTAAAAAATTTCAGGGGTTCGATCTGTCCACTGCAATTTCGCAGTCCCGCAAAAAATTCTGATCGCTGCCATTACTAATAAAAATAAATAAATAGGGGGGCGTGGCCGGCAGCCGAAGGAGATGGCCGCGTGAGGTTTGAGCTCCGATACTCCCGGTCTCTCCGCAACACCTAAAGCGACGTAGGGCAGCGACTCCGGCTCTCCTTACACCCTCGTGAAACCGGGAACCCTGAGGAGCAAGATGCGGAAGCGAAAGGATCGCGGGGGGCCCCGTAAGTTAACGGACTTTTTCTCCTCTACAAGTACACCCAGGTCCCAAAATGGCGCCGGGGCCTTGCTGCAGGCCGGAGCCTCGGCCGGATCACGGCACAATAGCGGGAGGGACCCGGGCTTGCTCTCTCCATCGGCCAGCAGCAGGTCATCCCAAGGGGGCTCCCCATCCCACAGCCCGCAAAAACATGCGACCAAACGGTCGGAGGCACACCGATGTGCGGGCGACAGTAGGGAAGGCAATGGATCCCTGGATAGCACACTTGAATTCTACGCTAATATACGGGATTTTCCTACTACTGGGCAGCCACTCACAGATGTCACTATGAAGGACATGCTGATGTCCATTAATGGAGCGTTTCACAGGGAGATAGTGGCGTGTGTTAATGGCATAAAGACTGACGTAGTAGAACTTGGAGGCCGGGTGGATCATATTGAAGGGAAAATGGAGGAATTCTCTACTGCCCACAACGAGCTAGTGGACGATTATAATGCCCGGGGGGATGACCTAGATGCCCTGAGAAGCAAGATGGCGGACCTGGAGGACAGGGCCCGCCGCAATAACGTGAAGTTGCGGGGGGTTCCCGAGTCGGTCACCCCCCCAGAACTAAGAGCCTATGTGCAGGCTATGCTGCTAGCCCTAATGCCGGACACCCCGATCACTGAAGTGGTGGTGGACCGGGCCCATCGCTTACCAAAACCACAGCATTTACCGGACAAAGTTCCAAGGGATGTCATTGCGCGCATCCACTTCTTCCACGTGAAGGATGACCTTATGAGGTTTGCGAGGAAAACCACCCCACTGCCTGATCCCTACCACGGTATCTCGGTATATGCGGACCTATCGCAATTTACTATGGCCGCTCGGAAGAAGCTTATCCCATTGACCAAGCTGCTTAGAAACAACCAGGTGCAATACTCCTGGGGGTTCTCCACCAAGCTACTTATCATTAGAGAGGGCCGTACACACGTCGTCCGATCGGTGGAGGAAGGATTTGCCCTCACTAAAAAATGGGGTTTTCTCCCGGACCCGCAGGAGACCTCTCCTCGTGCAGAACCTACCCGTCTAGAACCGGAATGGCGTAAAGTCAACAGCTGAGCCCGAGCTGCTGGAGAAGTTCCCGGGATACTAGTACCATGGATCCACAGCGGATTCCTTTTGCACCTTCTTCAAGTCGCTTTTTTTTTTTCTTTCTTTTTTTTTTTGCCTTTATAGTTTCCTCTTGATGTTTCCACTCTGAGCAGTTGAAGTTACCTCCTACCTGGATGAGTCGGGGTCCAGGAGTGACCGGGTGCTCGGAGCTGACTCCCCTCTGACCAGTGTCTGCGATCTTATCGCATGACGGGGTTTACTCCGAACTCTTGTTTACTTGTTTTTTGTGCTTTTTATGTTTCATTTTGTTTTATAGTTCATTTTTTTGACCTCACCATTGTCTACGAAGAACTGGAAACTACTACCCTGATGACCAAGAACTTTTACATTGCATGCGCTCAACACCAGCAGCACACATGGGGGACTGTGTCCTTGTACACTCTCTACAGGTACTGTCCGCACTGTCTGTCCTTTTTCCTATCTCGATATGGCGGAGGCTGCTTGACCTATGAGGACCCTGCTTGTAGTGAATTCAGTCTGATAACTGCAAAGTTTCATTATCTTTATGCCTTTTCTCTTTAAATGGTTATTAAGATAGTTTCTATTAACGCACACGGCCTTAACAGTCCTTTCAAGCGCAGGTCTCTCTGGCGGGAGGCTGGTGCTTTACATGGAGATGTAGTTTGTGTCCAAGAGACCCACTTCGCACGGTCCAATCCTCCTCGGTGCTCTGACAGGTCCTACCCCCACATTTTCTCCTCTTCGGGTGCTACTAAAAAGAAGGGTGTACTTACTGCTATTAAAAATTCTGTTGCCTTCACTTTACACGACTCGTTGGCCGACGAGGCAGGTCGGTACCTTATCCTAGTCTGTGACATTAATAATATCACCTACACAATTGTTAACCTTTATGCTCCCAATCAGGGGCAATTGCGATTCTTACGGGCGCTGAGGAGAAAAGTGGATCGTGTGAAAAAGGGTCTCACACTGTACTGTGGGGATTTTAATTGTATTGCAGATAAAGGGTTGGATTGTTCTCCCACTCAGGGGCGTGCGAGGGCTACCCTACAAAAGTTTTTGCACACCTCTGACTTATATGATGTCTGGCGTTGTTTGAACCCTACGGAAAAGGACTTCACGTACTACTCAGCCCCTCATGGATCGTACTCGAGAATAGATCTATTTGTGGCTGACCTACAATTCCTAAGAGCGGTTGAGAAGTCTAACATCCACACTATGTCCTGGTCTGACCACGCTCCGGTCTCGTTGGTGCTCTCGGAGCCCCATATGACTACCCCGGTCCAACTGTGGCGCAACAATGTGTCTCTGCTCCGGGACGCGGGCCATCGGGAGCGGATGGGTGGTCGGATTCGGGAATATTTTGAGGATAATGACACTCCGGAGGTGGACATATTCACACTATGGTGCGCACACAAGGCGGTTTCCAGGGGGATTCTTCTCCAACAGGCCTCTAGAGTAAAAAGGGCGAGGGCTAGGGAGTTGGATTCCCTGATGGGGAAGCTCAGATCCCTTGAGATCGCTCATAAAGCAGACTCTACCCCACTTAAATTGGAGGAGCTTACTGAGTGCAGAAAACTTGTCCGTCTTAAACTTCTAGAAGAACATCAGCATCTCTTGTTCTTATCTAAAGCACGATACTATTCTCAGGGTAACAAATCGGGCAAAATGTTAGCTAATTTCCTGAGACGGAGGCACCAAAAAACTAAATTGCCCTCTATCAAAGAGCCCACAACTGATATCCTAGTACGCCACCCCACTGCTATAGCCAACGCCTTTTCTAGTTACTATAAGGCACTTTACAACCTTAAGGATGATGCGAAGACCCCTCAACCTTCAGAACCCCTTATTAAGTCCTTCTTAGACTCCTTGCATCTTCCCACTATAACGGATCAGATGCGGCAGGTAATGAATTCCCCTATAACAGAGGCGGAAGTTCGAAAGGCTATCTCGTCCCTACCACCTAACAAATCTCCAGGAGCGGACGGCTTTTCGGCTGAATACTACAAGGCATTCCAACAAACCTTGTCCCCATATCTTTGTAAAGTATTTAATGCGGCTGCCCAGCGGGCCTCCTTCCCAGAGGAAATGTTACAAGCAGTGATTGTTGCGCTTCCGAAACCAGGCAAAACGCCTGATGTGCCCCAAAATTTCCGTCCCATTTCTCTTCTAAATTCGGATCTTAACCGCTTGCCGCCCGCCCGCCGTCATATGACGGCGGAGCGGAGCGACCATTATCCTGGGCCGCCGTCATATGACGGCGGCACTTTAAGCAGGGCAGGCGCGCGATCGCGTGCGCGCCGCCCTGCACTACCGGTGTCGGGGTGTCCCCGGGACACCCCCCGTCACCGGCAGGGGGGAAACAGCCAATGGGCGTGGCTGTTTCCCACGTGATCGGCTGTGTTCCAATGACACAGCCGATCACAATGAAGGCGCCCACTAGATGACCGCGCATGCGCGATCGGGAGCGCGCAGCGCGGTCATGTCGGTGGCACTGTGTTCCGTAGGAACACAGCTGTCACCGGCGGTAGTAAACAGTCACTGACAGTGACTGTTTACTATGTGATCGGCTGTGAATCCATTCACAGCCGATCAGAAAATGTAAACAAAGAGCAGTAACTCAGTGTTACTAGCTCTTCTCTCCTCATACAGTTTCCAGTATGAGGGGAGAAGAGCTAGAAACATTGAGTTACTGCTCTGTACACATGTAAAAAGTAAAAATCACACTAATAAAGGTCCCCACACTGTCCTCAGCCCCCCCCCCAATGTCACCTGTCACCCAACAGTCACCTCATCAGTGCCCAGAAATTGACACCCATAACGTTCACATGTGAGCGCAGCGATCGCAGGCAGAATCACTGCGATTCCGCCCGCGATCCGGAAATCATTGCAAATCGCGGGGCGCCTGTGCGTTGCCCCTGATTTGCAATAGCACCCCAAACGCTGTGCGATGTTGCCGCCATTTCCGCCTGCCGAATCGCGGTAACATCGCGCAAACATCGCATGACGCCCAAAAAAGGTACAAGAGTTTCTTTGGAGCGTCATGCGTTGTTTGCGCAATGTTACCGCGATTCGGCAGGCGGAAATCGCAGCAACATCGCACAGCATTTGGGGTGCTATTGCAAATCACGGGCAACGCACAGGCGTCCCGCAATTTGCAATGATTTCTGAATCACGGGCAGAATCGCAGTGATTCTGACCGTGATCGCTACGCTCACATGTGAACGTAGCCTAAAGTTCACCGGTCACCAGAGACTGCCATCAGTACCGCCGTGCACCATCGCCCGTCACCTGTCACCTGTCACCCATCAGTGACCATCGCCCGTCACCTGTCACCCCATCAATCACCGTCACCTGTCACCCCATCAGTCATCGTCACCTGTCACCCCATCAGTCATCGTCACTTGACACCCCATCAGTCATCGTCACTTGACACCCCATCAATCATCGTCACATGTCACCCCGTCAGTGACTGTCATCTGTCACCCCATCAATCATCGTCATCTGTCACCCCATCAATCATCGTCACCTGTCACCCCATCAATCATCGTCACCTGTCACCCCATCAATCATCGTCACCTGTCACCTCATCAATCATCATCACCTGTCACCTCATCAATCATCGTCACCTGTCACCCCATCAGTCATCGTCACCTGTCACCCCATCAGTCATCGTCACCTGTCACCCCGTCAGTCATCGTCACCTGTTTGCCATATACATGCAATCACTTACTGACCGCCTAACGACTATATGCGTCGGCCATTAAAAGCTAAATACTGGGGTTATGGCAGCAGATAGCCCCCATAACCCCGGTATTTTTTGAAACGGCGGGCGGTCGGCTTTCAGATAAGGGTGGTCCCAGTGGCGGATTTGCCGCGGAATTACCCTTACGGTGCAGGGGAAGAGGTGCCCCCCCCCCTCCTGCCGCGTCCCAGACGTTTTCCCAGCTTACCGGACCCGCCGGCAGCGGGGAAAACTATCCGGTCCCGGATCCTCAGAGACAGGAAGTCGAGTGAGGGCAAGATGGCCCTCACTCAACTCTATGGTCTTGGAGGACCGGAGCTACGTCAAAAGACGTTGCCTAGCAACCGGTTTAAAGGGCCGCTTTTTTTTTTTGCTTTTTTTTTTTCCCTCTTTCAACAATTTTTTTTTTTTTTTTGCTTTTTTAGTGTAGTTGTGAGGTGTGAGGTCTTTTTGACCCCAGATCTCACAATAAAGAGGACCTGTCATGCCTATTTCTATTACAAGGGATGTTTACATTCCTTGTAATAGGAATAAAAATGATCAAAACATTTTCTTTTTTTAAACTGTGTAAAAATAAAAAAATAATAAATAAAATAAATATGAAAAAAAAAAAAAAAAAAAATTAAAGCGCCCTGTCCCCGTTAGCTCGCGCGCAGAAGCAAACACATACGCAAGTCCCGCCCACATATGTAAACGGTGTTCAAACCATACATGTGAGGTATCGCCGCGATCGTTAGAGCGAGTGCAATAATTTGAGCCCTAGACCTCCTCTGTAACTCTAAGCTAGTAACCTGCAGAAATTTTTAAAATGTTGCCTATGGGGATTTTTAAGTACCAATGTTTGGCGCCATTCTGTGAGCATGCGCAATTTTGAAGCATGACATGTTGGGTATCTAATTACTCGGCGTAACATTATCTTTCATATTATGGAAAAAAATTGGGCTAAATTTACTGTTTTCTTATTTTTTAGTTCAAAAAAGTGAATTTTTTTCAAAAAAATCGCATTTGGAAGACTGCTGCGCAAATATGGTGTGATAAAAAATATTGCAACGATCTCCATTTTATTCTCTAGGGTCTCTGCTAAAAAAAAATATATAATGTTTGGGGGTTCAAAGTAGTTTTCTAGCAAAAAAAATTATTTTAGCTTGTAAACACCAAGTGTCAAAAATAGGCCCAGTCTTAAAGTGGATAAATGGACAACTTTGTGTAAAGCGCTACTTGGATGTGAGGCCTATGTATGTGGCCAGGCTGTGAAAAAGTGTTACACATGTGGTATCGCCATACTCAGGAGGAATAGCAGAATGTATTTTGGGGTGCAAGTTTTGCTATGTACATGCGATGTGTTAGAAATATTGCATAAATGGACAGCTTTGTGTAAAAAAAATGTGTTTTCATTTTCTTTCCACATTTTCCAAAAACTTGTGGAAAAAAATGACATATTCAAAAGACTCATTATGCCTCAAAAATTATACGTTGGGCTGTTTGCTTTCCAAAATGGGGTCATTTTATGGGGGTTTCCATTGTCCTGGTGCTCCAGGGCCTTCAAAAGTGCGATAGGTTGTCAGGAAATGATATGTGTAATTTGTGCTCCTAGAATGCCGGACGCTGCTACTCGGATGTTAGGCCTCTGTATGTGGCCAGGCTGTGAAAAAGTCTCACACATGTGGTATCGCCATACTCAGGCAGAGTAGTAGAATGTGTTTTGGGGTGTAGTTGCAAGTATACATGTGCTGTGTGAGAGAAATAACCTGTTAATACGGCAATTTGTAAAAATAAAAAAATAAAAAAAAAAAAATCTTCATTTTGCAAAGCATTGTGGGAAAAAATTACAACTTCAAAAAACTCATCATGCCCCTTATTAAATACCTTGGAATGTCTACTTTCCAAAAAGGGGTAATTTGGGGGGTATTTGTACTTTCCTGACCTTTTAGTGTCTCAAGAAATGAGATAGGCCTTCAGTACATCAGGTGTGATCAAGTGTGATCAATTTTCAATGAATAGCACCATAACTTGTGGACTCTATAACTTTCACAAAGACCAAATAATATACACTTACTTGGGTTATTTTTACCAAAGATAAGTAGCAGTATAAATTTTGGCCAAAATTTGTGAAGAAAAATGACTAATTTGCAAAATTTTATGACAGAAACAAAGAAAAATGCATTTTTTCACGATATTTTCAGTCTTTTTATATTTATAGCACAAAAAATAAAAAACCCAGTATTGATCAAATACCATCAAAAGAAAGCTCTATTTGTGTGAAAAAAAGGACACAATTTTTGTATGGGTACAGTGTTGCATGACTGAGTAATTCTCAGTCAAAGTGTGAGAGCGCTGAAAGCTGAAAATCGGTCTGGGCAGGAAGGGGGTGAAAGTGCACTGTAGGCAAGTGGTTAAGCTATATGCAAAAATCCTAGCTGTGCGCCTGGCCGAGGTAACTCCCTGCCTGATCAAGGCGGATCAGGTGGGATTCGTGAAAGGTAGACAGGCGCCGGACGGCACTAGGAGAATGTTGGATCTCTTGCAAATGGCTGAAAACAGGAAGGTGCCTTCGGTGTTCCTGACGTTAGACGCAGAAAAAGCGTTTGATAGGGTTCACTGGGGGTACCTAAAAGCGATATTGGCCAAATTTGGGTTTCAGGGACCTATGTTTTCTGCTATCTCTGCCCTATATACTAAACCCTCGGCCAGGGTGTTTACATCCGGTGCCATGTCTGACAGCTTTGTGATTACCAATCGAACGCGCCAGGGGTGCCCCCTGTCACCACTTATTTTTTCCTTGGTTATGGAGCCCCTGGCGGAGGCCATTAGGAGTGATCCCAATATCTCGGGTATTGGAGTAGGGGGAAGAGATCACAAAATCGGGCTATTTGCGGATGATGTGATCCTTACCCTGACTTCCCCAACACGATCCCTCCACCATTTGCAGTGCCAACTGGAAGCTTTTGGAGCCATTTCCTACTATAAGCTTAACGTAACAAAGTCCATGTGCTTGCCGATTTCTTTGTCTGCTAGAGAGCTGCAAAGCCTCAAGAGTAAGCACCCTTTTCAATGGACCACTAAATCGGTTCCGTACTTAGGTATATCTTTGGTGGCGCCGACATCTCAAACATATCATACTAATTTCACCAAATTGCAGTCCATCGTTCGGGACGACCTAGCACATATCGCCTCCTATGAACTATCATGGTTGGGACGCATATCTGCACTCAAGATGCTGGTGCTACCGAAGATTCTTTATTATTTTAGGACACTCCCGGTGGTAATCCCGGAAGCATTCTTCAATAATATGGACAAGGAATTTCGGAGATTCCTGTGGGGGGGTAAGGTACCGAAGATCCCGTACTCTATACTGATTAAATCTAGATCTGTGGGAGGCGTCGGCTTCCCGCGCCTCAAAACTTATTACGCGGCCGCCCTATTAGATCAAGCGAAAGCTTGGTTTGACCCCACCTCAGATAACTTATGGGTGCTTTTAGAAAAGGCAATAGTGGCGCAAAGGGAACTCCCGGCCTTGCTTCTGGCCTTTGTATCTGACAGTGCAATCTGCATCCCCAGGATATCCTCTTTGCAGGCGACGTTACGAGCCTGGAAAGTGGCACAATCCTTGACAGGGATCCCTAAAACTAAACTGGAATTGAAGCTAGACTCCTATGAATATCTTATACCTTCACTGAAAATACCTCTTGGGGAATGGTCTAGGTCATCCTCATACCGGGAAATACGCAACCATCCTGTTAATAATCCCTCTTTTTTTAGGGCCCAGCTATATCACTACCATATTAAACACCCTAATCCCTTAGTGGAGGTACCTTCTGATATCTGGGACTATTTCTCAAACCACTATAGCAAACCAAGGGGTATTTCGTGGTTCTACAAGGCACTGCAACACCATACTAGGTACAGCAAGTCCTCTAACGAATTAACATGGGAAAAAGACCTAGGGGAGGAATATACGGAGCGTGAATGGCGGCTGGCCACTCGCTCCGGATATTCATTGACACATTGTACTACTCACTGGGAGGTGGCTCTCAAAATCCACCACCGCAGCTATCTGACCCCGGTGCGCCTGGGCAGAATGTTTGGTGACGCTTCCACGGCCTGCTGGCGGGGGTGTGGGGGACAGGGAACGCTATTTCATCTTCTATGGCAATGTCGGTGTCTCACAGGCTATTGGGCGGCGGTGTTCGCTCTACTTAGGTCGGTGACCGGGGAGCTGATGCCAATGTCCCCAGCCTTGGCTCTATTGAACCTAGGCATCCAAAAAGTGCCTCCCTTACACCGAGCTATCGTTACCCATATCCTCACCGCAGCCAGGTTAACTATTACTGCGGCTTGGAGATTGGAAAATAAACCTCAAGTGTTGGGGGTGATTAATAGAGTTCGTTCCCATTATTCATATGAAAGATTCTTTGCTAATGTTAATGGACAGTGCACGCAATTTGAACAGATGTGGAGTTGTTGGTCATCGAAATACCCGGGATAGGGGCAGCCTTGTCTCTAGGTGTTTTGTTATAATGTAATGCTTATACTTTTGAATGATGACATGTACTTGCATATGAGGTTAAAGTTTTAGACTGTCCAGTTGATAGTCTTATGTATTAAGGATCTATGTTTCTCGACTGTACAAGGGTTGAAATGCTGTCAGAGTTAATTGTAACTACCACATTCAATGCCCACACGCTACGTGGGGGCAGTGGGTGGGCGTCCCGTGGGTTGGCGCCTGGCCCCCGGGGGGGCTGGGGGGGGGCCCGCGCTGGATCACAGTGTTGTTCCCGATGGGGGTGGTCCGGGGTGGGTTCCCCGTTGGCGCTGCACGGAATTGTTTGGCTGGGGGGCCGACTAGCGGGAGGCCCTATCCCAAGTAATAGGTTGGCGCTGTCTGATGGCTGAATTGGGTATACATTGTTCATTGTGATTGTTGCGGATTTCAACTGGTGTACCTGTATAACGTATTTGTTATTTGTTCTTTTTCTTGAAAATTTAATAAAAAACTATTGAAATGAAAAATAAATAAATAAATAAAAAGTCCAAAAATCTTTCGCGTAGTCTGTAAACGCAGAAACTTTTGGGCAAACCAATTAAAATATACCAAAAATATGTAGCAGAATACAAATTGGCCTAAACTGATAAAAAAATTAAATTTTTTAAAACATTTTATTGGGAATGTTTTATAGCAGAAAGTAAACAACATGGCGTTTTTTTAAAAATTGTCGCTCTTTTTTTGTCTATAGCGCAAAATCTAAAAGCCGCAGAGGTGATCAAATATCACCAAAAGAAAGCTCTATTTGTGCGAAAAAAAGGACATCAAATGTATTTGGGTACAGGGTCGCATGACCGCAAGTAACGCAGTGCCGAATTGCAAAAAATGGCTTGGTCATTAAGGGGGTAAAACCTTCAGGGGCTGTAGGGGTTAAGAGCACAGGTTAACAGGGGTTAAGTGTCATTTCTGTCTGCTGCTTTATTTCTCTGCTATCAGCATGAATCCCTGCTGACAAGTTTTTCTGACACCATGAGAAAAGTGGTGACAGGGGAGAGATCTGTAGCTGATTGGCAGCCTCAGCTCTACTCCTATGAGGGAATATGATCGCTATATACAGATCTTTAACTGGGGAGTGGGGACTCTAACATTGGGAATACATTATTTAAGCTAAAGTCTCTAAAGTAGACAAGCAGAGGTGGCAGTAGGGAGTGTAGATAAATTCAAAAATCTCTCAGATGTGTTTCTCAATGAACACAAAATACAGAGGTTGAAAATGGTAGTGACATAAACACACACACACACTTAAGTTGAACTGAATAGACTGCTGTCTTTATTCAACCTTACCAACTATGCAACTATGTAATTAACCACATCAAATGGGGGTATTATAGACTTTATGACTGAATATGTTCTTTGCTGACCACTACTGCACTCTTTTCCACTAATTGTTACAAGTCTCCATTGAATGTCATAATTGTGTAGCGCTACCCCCATAGAAGCCACTGGTAAATAGGGATCTCCCACCCTGCACAGCTAGGCACACCGCATTTCCACAGCACATTTGAGTTCAGCAACTTTGTTTTGTTTATTAGGGGTATTAAACTTGGATGGGGAAAGAGGTATTTTGGGATGCCCACTTGAATTTTTAACAAAGAAAAATCTTCAGGGACACAATTATATACAGTCAATATATACACTCATCTTCTGCCTCCTGCACAAATCTTGCTTGCAGAAACACCCAAGCCCAGCTGGAGCACTATTTGGGGGATCTGACAAGGCACTTAGCCATATCTAGTAAAAGCCCTTTACAGACCACGGGCCCCTTTTGGTGTTTAGAAAAAGTCCCAGTGACCAGCTACCTTACTGTGGCTACTGTTCCCAGCACCACCTCTTCAGGCACTGCCACCCTACCTGGCTGCAGCTGCCTCTTTCTCTAGCCCTCCTGGCTAATCTTCCTCATTCCTCCTAGACTGACTCCACAGCTATTCCAGGCTGTCACTCCTCAGTCCTCTCAGGCTGTCTCTCAGTTCTCCTAGACTGTCTCACTCACAAGCCACCCAGCGGTCTTCTCCCTAGAGATCGCCTAGACATGCTCGCTGGCTCCTGCTGTTCTCACACCTGCTCCCGTGCGGCTGGACAGGGCTCCTCCTTATGTTGTCAGACGATCCCTCCTGCACCTGAGCCCCAGACTTGAGGTTGCCCCTTTAGACTAGGGGGTTACCCTCAAGGGTCTCCGACGGCCTCCTCAGCACTCCAACTCCAGCTTCCACCCAAACTTCACTCTCTCCTGCTGAGCTGACCCTGAGTATATATATGAGGTGCCAACCCCCTTCCAGTACTTCTGAGGATTGGCTGGGGCCCTCATGAACACTCCAGACAGCTCCTCCTAGACTCCTCCCAGCTGCTTCTGCAATCTTCCATTAAGCAGGCGGAGTCACCAGAGATCCAGCCTCCCTGAATCACTCAAACCCTGACCCAGATTCAAAACAATGGCTTGGCTGCCAGTCTAATCAAACAATTTACCTACACTACCGAAAAACTATTTACACTAGCACACTAAGCTCGAGGGTGCTACAAATGAAATAGCACACCATATGCCACATACTGTTGCATTAAGAACACTGTGCTATACAATACATGCCGTAGACTGCTGAACTGTGTACGCTGTATTCATAAAAATTTAAAATCAATTATATTCAATAAACTGGCATACTTGTGCTAGTATGGTACAAACACAACACCTCTTTTTATAAATTCTCTTAGTTGAGAGAGATATTTATAGAGAATCTAGGTATAAAATCTATTTATATAAATCTAGATAAATAGAAATCTAGAAAGATAGATCTGTACTGCAAACAGCCTCCATTTGCCATGTGCTTTTTTTTTTTTTTTTTTTTAACACACTTTTTGCACTGTACAACTCTGACAAAGCCTTGTTATAAGGCTGATCATGTTGGAATTAAGGATTTTGTGGTTTTGAATTATTTATTTATTTTTTTCATTTTGGGCACTTAGATTTATTGGGGCAATTGGATTTAGTTGTAGGAGGAAAAGAGAGGTTTTTGTGGACTGATGAAGATAGTAGATTGATACTGTAGATGTGCAATCTTTTCCCAGGCTGGAAGAGTACTGTGGTATATTTTATTTTTATGGGCAGCTGAGCACTTGAGTAACCCTCAGTATCAATCCATGTCCTTGGGTTGTGGCAGGCCCGGACTGGGACAAAAAATAGGCCCGGGCATTTTGGACTGAGCAGCCCAGGAGGGGGGGGGGGGGGGGGCGTGACGGGGGCGTGGCGGGGCGTGGCATTCGTCGGGATGGTTGATGACAGGATTTAATGTTCCAGGATGTGTGGATTCGATTACGGTACCTTTTTTAGTTTAATCTGACAGACTGGGTCCAATTTAGATCAGAGCTGCCATATGATGCTGGTTTTTTTTTTCTTACTTTAAATCATGTTCTGATGGTTGAGTCCTAAAAATATTATGAAGCAGCACAAGATGAGGGTTACTCTAATCAAGGGGTAGACAACCTTTTTGGGCACAGTGTGCCGAAAAATGTTTTCAAAGAAATTGGGAGTGCCAGATACATAAAAAACAATTGTCAACTTCATAACTGCTGTAAACCGCTTGAATAATACTAAGAAATCAAGTGAGCTTTGCATCTTCACAGATCAGATCACCCCAATTCCTGCACCATCACACCTCAGATCACCCCAATTCCTGCACCATCACACCTCAGATCACCCCAATTCCTGCACCTTCACACATCAGATCACCCCAATTCCTGCACCTTCACACCTCAGATCACCCCAATTCCTGCACCATCACACCTCAGATCAGTCCCAATTCCTGCCCCGTCACACCTCAGATCTCCCCAATTCCTGCACCGTCACACCTCAGATCACCCCAATTCCTGCACCGTCACACCTCAGATCACCCCAATTCCTGCCCCGTCACACCTCAGATCACCCCAATTCCTGCACCGTCACACCTCAGATCACCCCAATTCCTGCACCGTCACACCTCAGATCACCCCAATTCCTGCACCTTCACACCTCAGATCACCCCAATTCCTGCACTATCACACCTCAGATCAGCCCCAATTCCTGCACCAAACTGGCATGGCACATATTTTCTAGCAGTGACATGCGGCATGCCAGTTTGCTTGTTACATGTGATGTGACAGCCAGGTGCACATTTTCAAGTTGAAAATGTGCACCTGGCTGTCACATCACATGTAACAAGCAAACTGGCATGGCACATGTTTTCTAGCAGTGACAGCGTGTAGCTGTTTTCTGTTTTTTACGCCTGCGGCCTGCCTGCTGCTAAGCCATAAGTGAACAATGCTCTGCCGGAGGCCAGAACCACAAATCCCAGCAGTGTTGTGTTTGTTTTTGTGCCCTTTCCTTACATAGCATATGTTCTAGCAGTGACAGTGTGTAGCTGTTTTGAAAACAGCTACACACACACTGTCACTGCTAGAAAACATGTGCCATGCGGCATGCCAGTTTGCCTGTTACATGTGATGTGACAGCCAGGTGCACATTTTCAAGTTGAAAATGTGCACCTGGCTGTCACATCACACGTAACAAGCAAACTGGCATGGCACATATTTTCTAGCAGTGACAGCAGGGCCGCACTGGGAATAAAAATCAGCCCTGGAAATAATTTCATACCAGCCCCAGTGGTGTAGCGTGGGTGGTCAGCACCCAAGGCAAGGCAAGTAATTTGCGCCCCTAACCAGTGGACATTTAGCGCTCTCTGGGTCCCTACCACTCATACAGATTTAAAACCCCTTATGGTACTTTTAGGATTTACTACTCTTTATCCTTTCTTTCCCTTTTATCTCCCTCTCTATCCTAATGTCTTACTCTTTCTCTCCCTTTTTCTTTGTCCTTCCCCCACTTTTCCTCTCTATTCCATGTATTCTCTCTTTTTATTCCTTCTCTTACTCCTTGTGGGGGGGGGGGGCTGGGAGAGCGGCGCAGGCTCCAGGGACAGCCCAGCTGGGTGTAATGTTCTGGTACCTTTGGGTACCCTAATTACTCTTTCATAAGTGTATGCGCCCCACCATTCTCTTTTGGTAAGGTGCGCATACACCTTTAAGACTGATGCTGTCATCACTGAGCGCCGGACTGGATGGCTATTTAGATCGCCGGCTCTCACTCACATGTGTTCGTTCAAACTGCTTTGTGCCTTGATGCTAACCTGTCTTGAAGCTCTCATGCTTGCAAGCATACCTCACTGTCGGAACCACGCTGCGCTGATCCCTGTATCCCGCTACCGGATCATCCGCTCTTGCCGAACCACTCCTCTGCTACATTGCTATTAGTGATAAGTACCCCACAGGGGAAACCTCTATAACTTTCATACTAAAGCTTACACTATCTAGCTCTGCATACTAAGGACTATTACTACATCTGCATTATCTAAGATTGCTAGCTCTTGAGCCCACTACCACCTGTTCTTGCACTGGGTTGATCTCTCTTGTATGTCCACCTGCTACTCTGTCATCTGCTACCATACATGATTGCTAAACCTATCTGCATCCCATCTGCTACTATCTTACTTTCAAGAACATTTCCTTTCAAGTGTCTGTCATCTACCATCTCTACCCAACCTGTCTCTTCAGCCTATCATCACTGTGTTACTATATACATAAGTCACTCTAGGAAACATCTTATTGAGTGTGTGTATTTACTTGCTGAATTGAGATCATCCACACATGATGAGTCATTGAGAGTTGGGATTGGTGTCTCAGCGTTTCTCTACATGACTACTGAAGTGGAATATTTCTGCAGCTGAAAATCCACATCATACATAAAACGCAGGAGCGTTACAGATTGAACGAACCACAAATGGATTCAGCAGAAATAACCACTCAGATGACACAATTAAAACAGCAAGTAAGTGCGTTAATACACGCACTTGCTGAATTAAAAGAAGACAATCAGGCTCTGTCGCAGCAGGTAATTAGACTGACACAACTTACCACTGCTCAGTCCCCTGAACCCAAAATAAATCCTCCTTTGGTATTTACAGGCGATCGCAAAAAATTTCGCGAATTTAAAAACGCATGTGAGTTACTTTTCTTGCTAAAACCCCGTACCTACCTTACTGATCACATTAAGGTTTGTACTATTATTTCTTACCTAACAGGCGATCCTCGGGCCTGGGCAGACTCTCTTTTTGAGAAAAGCGATCAGCTTCTCACCTCCTATGCCTTGTTCCTAGCAGAACTCACTAGCCTATATGATGATCCCAATAGGCAGAGTACTGCCGATCTTCAATTAAGATCCTTGAAACAAGGTGGGAGACCTGTAGAAGACTTTGTCGCAGAATTCAAGAGATGGACCCTTGATTCAGAATGGAATGATGCATCTCTGAAAACCCAATTTAGGCTTGGCCTATCAGAGGCTGTTAAAGACGAGCTCGCCCGAGCGGATCTGCCAAAAACCCTGGAGGCATTGATACAACTCAGTATCACCATAAATAGAAGACTACGAGAAAGAAAGGCTGAGAAAATGGGAATGCCATTATCCAGTTCTTCTCGGATTTTGGCCGTTGACCCCGTTCCTATGGAGGTAGGAACCATACGCCCACCTCTATCAATTATGGAAAGAGCCAGTAGACGATCTGGTAATCTCTGCTTGTACTGTGCATCCCCGGATCACAAGATAAACGTCTGTCCCCTAGTCTACAAAAAGAAGGGTGAGTGTTCACATGTCCTCCTAGGGGGATTGACAACTTCAATCACTAACCCTTATCTTTCTGTTTGCTTAACATTACAGTGGGACCAGAACAGGATTACTACTAAGGCCATGATTGACACAGGATCTTGTGGAAATTATATTGACATACGTTTTGCTGCTTTAAATAAAGTTCCTATTATTTCTAAACTTAAACCTGTCTCAGTGAGTCTTATTAACGGTGTTCCTTTATCCTCTGGTCCGATCACTGATCAGACACAGGCACTCCTAGTCACTACTAACGGGTCTCATATGGAGACCACTACCTTCGATCTAATACCTTCACCCCACTTTCCCATTGTTTTGGGACTTCCCTGGTTGCACACACATCAACCAACCATAGATTGGAAGGAACGGACCCTGACCTTCCTCTCTTGCTATTGCGAGGGTAAGTGTAACCTCCCGTCTTTCGGGAAGATCCTGTCTGTGGTGACAGATGAGATTGCACCACTATGTTATCAGGATCTCTCTGAGGTTTTTCTTGAGAAAAATGCTCAAGCACTACCTCCCCATCAAGACTATGATTGTAGCATTGATCTACTCCCAAATAGCAAATTGCCGTTCGGTCATGTTTATCCTCTTTCACAGGATGAACTTTCCCATCTCAAAGACTATTTGGATGAGAATTTGGAAAAAGGTTTTATTAGACCTTCCACTTCTTCCACAGCAGCAGGACTCTTTTTTGTCCGTAATAAGGACTCAAGTCTCAGGCCTATCATCGACTATAGGCAATTGAATGCTATTACAATAAAAGATCGCTATCCTCTACCGCTTATCCCTGAGCTCATTGAGCAGGTGCGTGGAGCTACCTATTTTTCAAAATTGGACCTGAAAGGAGCATACAATCTCATTCGAATCCGTGATGGACACGAGTGGAAGACTGCATTCAGAACCAGATACGGATTGTTCGAATATCTTGTAATGCCATTCGGGCTATGCAACGCCCCTGCAGTTTTTCAACGATTTATAAACGATATTTTCAGAGACTTACTAGATGTCTGTGTTGTGGTATATCTGGACGATATACTTATATATTCACGATCCCTGTCTGAACACATAAGACATGTAAGACTAGTATTATCGAGATTGCTTGCACACAACCTTTATGTGAAACTGAAAAAATGCTTGTTTCATAAAGAAGAGGTACTGTTTCTAAGCTACATCATATCCAAAACAGGAATCGAGATGGACATGATTAAGATATCCTGCATTCAGGATTGGCCTACACCAACCACACGCAAGGCGCTACAGCGATTCCTTGGATTTTCGAATTTCTACAGGAAGTTCATTAGAAACTTCTCTGCCATTGTGAGACCCCTCACACAGCTCACTAGCATTAAAAAACCATTCAAATGGTCAGATGAAGCAAATAAAGCTTTTCACCTGTTAAAGACAAGGTTTACTTCTGCTCCCATACTACGCCATCCAGACCCATCCCTCCAATACATTCTGGAAGTAGATGCGTCAAACATGGCAGTAGGAGCAATACTCTCCCAACGACCAACTCACACTTCACCACTTCATCCAGTCGCCTTTTTTTCTAAATCCCTAAGCAGTCCAGAGATAAATTACCCCGTGGGTGAAAAGGAACTGCTTGCTATAAAATTGGCTCTGGAGAATTGGCGACATCTACTCGAAGGCACCCAATTACCAATACTTATATACACGGACCATAAAAATCTCCAATATCTTCAGACTAACAAAACTCTCTCACACCGACAGGTACGATGGTCACTATTCTTTCTAAGGTTTAACTTCCTAGTGACCTGCACACCTGCAGATAAGAACAAAAAGGCGGATGCACTATCACGACTAACTGAAGAAAACTACTTCGAAATCCCTTCCGTTCCTATAATACCTCACAAACGCATTATTGGAGTTGTCCGTTCCTTGAAGGAAGAGGTTTTGCATGGTATAAGTTTGGATTCACCCCCACCACAACTAAATACTGATGCAGAAGGCTTCCTCTACTACAACGACAAACTTTACATACCACCTACCATACGCACCAAGATCTTGGAATTATCGCATGATGTGCCTATGGCAGGACATATGGGTATGACAAAGACTCTTAATCTGATTACCAGGCAATTCTGGTGGCCTGACATGAAAACATCTATACAAAAATTTGTCTCTTCATGCAATGTCTGTGCCAGGTCCAAAATTGACACTACGAGACCATCCGGTCTACTATGCAGTCTACCAATACCCCAAACTCCATGGGAAGTTGTGTCCTTGGACTTTATAGTGGAATTGCCTCCTTCCAAAGGATTTAATACCATCTTAGTGTCAGTGGACCATCTGACAAAAATGGCACATTTCATTGCTATTCGCAGACTACCTTCGTCCAAACAAACGGCAGAACTCCTGATGAAACATGTCTTTAAGTTACATGATATCCCAAAAACTCTTCTGTCTGACCGTGGATCACAACTTATTTCCAAGTTCTGGCAAAAACTATGTCACATACTACGGATCGAGCGGAAGCTCACTTCTCCTTACCATCCGCAGACCAACGGACAGACTGAAAGAGTCAACCAATGCATCGAGCAATATTTACGTTGTTACACTTCTTACCAACAGGATGATTGGGTGGATCTTCTCCCTCTGGCAGAATTTGCCTACAACAACGCAACCCACAGTACGACCAAGCAGAGTCCGTTCTACTTGAACTATGGGTTTCATCCCTCTATTCTTCCACCACGCATCCTTCCTTCAAATAACCCAGTAGCTTCAGACTATCTTACCCAAATAAAGGACTCTCTGGGTTTGCTTAATACTACCATTGCACACGCTCATAGTCAACAAAAGAAGTACTATGATCTTCGCAGAAGACCTTCTCCTCAGTGCGCTATCGGGGACCTCGTTTGGCTCTCAACAAAATATTTAAGACTGAAAATCCCTAGCAAAAAGCTTGGACCTCTGTTCTTGGGACCTTTCCCAATCAAGAAACTTATTGGAAAAGCTGCAGTACAGCTTACATTGCCAATAGACCTCAAAATACATCCCATTTTCCATGTGTCACTACTGAAGCCCCATGTTCCTGACCAAGGAATAAGGCCTACTATCCCACCTCCTCCTCCTGTACAAGTTGAAGGTGGAGAAGAATATGAGATAAAAGAGATTCTGGATTCTCGTATCCACAGAGGAAGACTTCAGTACTTGGTTCGATGGAAGAACTATGGGCCCCAAGACGACACCTGGCTGAACACCTCTGACATACATGCCTCTAGATTAATTCGCAATTTTCATGCGACGTACCCAGACAAACCAGCTCCAGAGGCCTTCAGGAGCCGGCCTTAAGGGGGGGGTACTGTAATGTTCTGGTACCTTTGGGTACCCTAATTACTCTTTCATAAGTGTATGCGCCCCACCATTCTCTTTTGGTAAGGTGCGCATACACCTTTAAGACTGATGCTGTCATCACTGAGCGCCGGACTGGATGGCTATTTAGATCGCCGGCTCTCACTCACATGTGTTCGCTCAACCTGCTTTGTGCCTTGATGCTAACCTGTCTTGAAGCTCTCATGCTTGCAAGCATACCTCGCTGTCGGAACCACGCTGCGCTGATCCCTGTATCCCGCTACCGGATCATCCGCTCTTGCCGAACCACTCCTCTGCTACATTGCTATTAGTGATAAGTACCCCACAGGGGAAACCTCTATAACTTTCATACTAAAGCTTACACTATCTAGCTCCGCATACTAAGGACTATTACTACATCTGCATTATCTAAGATTGCTAGCTCTTGAGCCTACTACCACCTGTTCTTGCACTGGGTTGATCTCTCTTGTATGTCCACCTGCTACTCTGTCATCTGCTACCATACATGATTGCTAAACCTATCTGCATCCCATCTGCTACTATCTTACTTTCAAGAACATTTCCTTTCAAGTGTCTGTCATCTACCATCTCTACCCAACCTGTCTCTTCAGCCTATCATCACTGTGTTACTATATACATAAGTCACTCTAGGAAACATCTTATTGAGTGTGTGTATTTACTTGCTGAATTGAGATCATCCACACATGATGAGTCATTGAGAGTTGGGATTGGTGTCTCAGCGTTTCTCTACATGACTACTGAAGTGGAATATTTCTGCAGCTGAAAATCCACATCATACATAAAACGCAGGAGCGTTACACTGGGAGGCCACAGGCTCTAGGAACAGCCCAGCTGGCCCCCCTTCCCACTATCTAATACACTGCTGACCCCCCCTTCCCACTATCTAATACACCGCTGAACCCCCTCCACACTATCTAATACACTGCAGTGCTGACCCCCCTCCCTGCTATCTAATACACTGCTGACCCCCCTCCCCGCTATCTAATACACTGCTGACCCCCCTCCCTGCTATCTAATACACTGCTGACCCCCCCTTCCCACTATCTAATACACTGCTGGCCCCCCCTCTCCACTATCAAATACACAGAAGACCCCCCTCCCCACTATCTAATACACTGCTGGCCCCCCTCCCCCCGGCCCACTCCACCTACAATATACGATGCTGTTACGCAATACGATACTGTTCCTCCCCCCGGCCCCCTCACTCTAATACAATGCTGTCTCCCCCTCCTCCTAATACAATGCTGATCCCCCCTCCCTCTAATACATTGCTGTCCCCCCTGGCCCCCTCCCCCTAATACAAGGCTGATCCCCCCCTCCCCCTAATACAATGCTGTCCCCCCTCCCCCTTATACAATTCTGTTCCCTCCCCTGGCCCCCTCCCCCTAAAACAATTCTGATCCCCCCTCCCCCTAATACATTGCTGTCCCTCTCCCCTGGCCCCCTCCCCCTAATACAATGCTGATCCCCCTCCACCTAATACAATGCTGTTTCCCCCCGGCCCCTCCCCCTAATACAATGCTGCACCCCCCAACCCCCTCCCCCTAATACAATGCTGCACCCCCCGGCCCCCTCCCCCTAATACAATGCTGTTCCCCCTGGCCCCCTCCCCCTATTACAATGCTGTTCCCCCCTCCTCCTAATACAATGCTGATCCCCCTCTTCCCAGGGTCACTTATATGCTGCCCACCAATGTACGGGGTCACTTATATGCTGCCCACCAATGTACGGGGTCACTTATATGCTGCCCACCAATGTACGGGGTCACTTATATGCTGCCCACCAATGTACGGGATCACTTACATGCTGCCCACCAATGTACGGGATCACTTATATGCTGCCCACCAATGTACAGGGTCACTTATATGCTGCCCACCAATGTACGGGGTCACTTATATGCTGCCCACCAATGTACGGGGTCACTTATATGCTGCCCACCAATGTACGGGGTCATTTATTTGCTGCCCACCAATTTACGGAGTCACTTGTATGCTGCCCACCAATGACCAATGTACAAGGTCATTTACATGCTGCCCACCAATGTACGGGGTCATTTACATGCTGCCCACCAATGTACGGCGTCATTTACATGCTGCCCACCAATGTACGGGGTTAGCTAAATGTTGCCCACCGAGGTATGGGGTCACTTATATGTTTCCCACCAATGTACAAGGTCAGGGTCACTTGTGTACAGCCGGATCCCACAATTCCCATGTACAGGCGGAGGGACACAACATAAGGCCCCCCATTCCTCCTAAAACTTACTGATTAGGATGATGTCCTGTGAGCTGTTCATTGCATTTATAGCATGGGGGACCGGAGAGACAATCATTATTCTTAGGGCTCCCTCTGGGGTAGGAAGACTGATGGAGAGGAACCCTGGCAGTGAGTGTTATGGTATAGAGTATATATATATATATATATATCTATATATATACACTGTAATGTAATGATCAGTGATAGGAAGATCATCTTCAGTAGAAAAGATGAAGAGCACAGTACAGGGAGCACAGGGATGTGGTAATCATAGATGGATACTGACAGGTCATCTCATTAAAGAGAAGCAATGTTACACTGAAGAGTCAGGGGGATCTATGTTCGGTCCGGGCCCCCCGATCTCTGTTCTTGGCAGCCCCGATCACCCGCCCGATGTCTCCGGTGTTAGGGACTTCCTTCCCCTCCCTCTTACCTCGTCATCATGGAGGTGGGCATTCTCCCCAATCCCGTTCATGGCCATATCTTCCCGGTGGGTGCCCATGGTGCTCAGCACAGCGTACAGCGCACTATCGGCAGTACACCTGTCACCGTCCTCTCCCGGCAGCCAGTAAGATCCGCCTCTCCCGGCAGCCAGTAAGATTAGCCGCTCAAATCCGGCGGCTAACTGCACTCTGTCTGCATACCCAGTCAGGCGGGCTGGCGGCCACAATTTCAAAGGGGAGAGAAAAACTCTTTGCGGCCACATCTCAAAGCGGCCCCAGGGCCGCCGGCCTAACGGGATTTTTCCCGGTATCCCGCTAGGCCAGTCCGGCCCTGAGTGACAGTGTGTAGCTGTTTTCTGTTTTTTACGCCTGCGGCCTGCCTGCTGCTAAGCCAGAAGTTCCAGACCAGAACACTGCTCTGCCAGAGGCCACCCAGAACCACAAATCCCAGCGGTGACACGTGGTCCAAGCTGGAGAAATGTACCTATATAGAAAATAGCCATACCTGGAATTCACCTTTAAACAATTCCACTAAACTCACTTATTACATTTTTCATCCATTCCTAACTCCTATCACCTGCAGTTACTGGCATGTCCATTATTTCTTGTATCTATCCCCATTAGGATGGGTGGAGAATATCTCACAGGGGCACTCTTGCCTTCACCCGCTCTTCTTTATTTCACTGGGAGACAAGAAAGAGCAGATTTCCTAAAATGGATGTTGGCTTTCAAGTTGTTTTCAAAATGTGCTGTTTTTTGGCTACTGATGAAATAATGAAGAGTGGGTGAAGCAGAGAGTGTCCTTGTGAGAAGTTCTTTGGTATCTTCTACATGGACTAAATATATAAAAGGGCACAGAGACCATGTTGGCTACCTGGAAAGGATACAGATTTATACATGAGAATCCCCTATGAAGACACCAGCCTCCATCTCCCCTGAAATAGATGTGTAATGGTGAGTGATGCACATTGAAATCTTTTTTGCTGCATATCAATCAGTAGGGGTCCTCCTCTTGTTTTTTTGTGGGTGTTTCAGAGACATAAAACCTCACCCTTTAGTTATTTGATGTACCACAGGGCCAGCAATAGAGGGTATAAGCATTGGCCAGCAATAGGGGGGTATAAGTATTCCTCCCCCTACAGGATTCTCAAAGATTCAGCAGCGGGTCCCGGCAGGCTCTGTCTGTGGCCTGGCCCACACACTTGCCTACATAATGTCGTGTCGGCACTTCAGTGTTAATGAAATGTCTTCATTAATAATCTGTATTGCTGATATGTCTCAGCACCTGTTTTACCAGCAAATTGTTGTGCCAAGGTGACTAATATGGTAACCTGTGGACATCAGGGGGGTACAGCCCATACACATGTAGGGGGCCGAGGCGTCCCGAGGGGCCCCAAACACGGTAGGGTTGCCACCTGTCCTTGCAATACCATTCAATTGCAAGCTCCGCCATTCTCCGCAGACTGGCACTATGTGGGGGGGGGGGGGACATGAGATGCAGGAGGACATGGGACTGGAGGAGGAGGACATGGGATGCAGGAGGACATGGGACTGGAGGAGGAGGACATGGGATGCAGGTGAACATGGGACTGGAGGAGGAGGACATGGGATGCAGGAGGACATGGGACTGGAGGAGGAGGACATGGGATGCAGGAGGACATGGGACTGGAGGAGGAGGACATGGGATGCAGGAGGACATGGGACAGGAGGAGGAGGACATGGGATGCAGGAGGACATGGGACTGGAGGAGGAGGACATGGGATGCAGGAGGACATGGGACTGGAGGAGGAGGACATGGGATGCAGGAGGACATGGGACTGGAGGAGGAGGACATGGGATGCAGGAGGACATGGGACTGGAGGATCACCTGTGCGATTTTTTGACCATGCGCTATAAACAAAAAAAGAGCGTAAATTTTGCAAAAATAACAATATTTTTCACATTTTTTTATATGAAATTCCCCCAAAAAAATTTAAAAATCAAAATTTTTTAACATTTTCGGCCAATTTGTTTTATGATACATATGTTTGGTAAAAAAAAAATCACAAAAAGCGTATTTTGATTGGTTTGCGCAAAAGTTATCGCGTTTACTAACAAAGGGAAAGATATTTGTCATTTTTGTTGTTTTTTTTTTTTAACGCATAATGGCGGCGATCTGCGATTTTTTTGCGGTACTGCGACATTGGGGTGGACAGATCGGACCCTTGACTGACATTTTAGACACTTTTGGGGTTTCCAGTGACATTACTGCAGTAATCAGTGCGATTCATATGCACTGTTACTGTAAAATGACACTGATAGTGAAGGGGTTACCCTTATTTGAGAGGGAGGGGCTGTGTGTGTCCCTAGGGGCATGATTCTAACTGTGATTGGCTGTGGCTTGAGGTGTAGGAACAATGATCAACGGTCCTACATAGTAGAACCGTATGATCACTGTTCCTAAACAGGGGAGAATGGCAGGCGGCTTGTTTACACTAGCCGCCTGCCTTTCTCCCGCTGTCACGGACGATCCTGAGTGAGCGGCGGACATCGGGTCCGCCGCTCACACGTGCGGGGGGGTCCGTGACCGTGCGGGAGTGGGAGCCCGCCTCCGGCGGCGCGCGCTCGCTCTACAGAGCCTCACAGGCTAGTGACGTACCGGTACGTCACTTTGCCTGTGAGGGGTTGACCGCCGCAGTATATGTACTTGCGGCGGTCAGCAAGTGGTTAAGACAGTTATGAAAATAAGTGAAGTTTTAGGTGTGTTTGGTGCATGGGTATAGCGCACCCCTTCTGTTATTTCTCTATGACTATTTCCCACTTAAATTCCGATCATACAGTATAAGTATAGATCAGTTGTTTTTTTGTGTGTTTTGGGAGATATTTTTTCACTGATGCATCAGCTTTCAGCACAGGGTACTTAGTGTTGGTAGTTTTTTTTTAGCACTGAGAGCAATGCCTTACCCTAAGGCAGCAATAATCCTCTCTATGACCCACAAACTAACCCTTCTGATAATTTGAACCCTAACAATAACTATCCAAATATAACCCTAATTCCCTATTTTCCTACAATTTTTTTTCTGTGCCAGGATCCTCTGTAAAAAAAGACCACCAATCCTTTTGCTGAAAGATACTGTACCTGCAATGGTATTTCACCCCCAGAATCTTGTGTTTAGTGCCAGACTTTAGCCAGATTCTCAGCCAATAAATTGTAAACAAACACTTAAAACATTTTAGAGGGGATGAATAAATGCAATGCAAATGAAAATTTATATGATTTATGCATATCAAAACTTGTGATCTGCTTACCTAGTCATTAACACCGAATTGGTGGGTACCAACAAAAACCCTCGTCTGCCTGGAGCCGTAAAGCTAAATAAGTGGAATCTGCCTTCCCATGTCCTCACTTCCCCTGCAGGACTGCTACACACTCCTAAGAACTGACCTGAACCTTCTATACTACCTTGGTGGACTGGCGCAAGCCTCTGACAAACGGTCACACTTATCACGCAGAATAAAGGACAGGTATTGCTAGGACACGAGCTTAACAGTTATATGCTGGGTTAATACGGATGCCTACAGATAAATGAATAACTATTTGGTGTATGTTGTTATATCTATTCTATATAAGTTACACCGTACAAATGCCATAGGCAGGTGTCTCCCCCTCCACCCTTCCTGTTCCAAGCCCTTATCTCCTCCTCCCTCTGCTCCACTTCCTCCCTCCCACCCCCCCCCCTCACACTCCTCACCCTCTTCCCTGTGCCCCATGTATTCAATTGTCTTTTTTCCCCCCCTAACTCACCCTATTCCCCATCTCTCCTATACCCCTCTGTTTAAGATGAAAAGTTTATGGTACTTAACCAGGTTGGAATGTCCATGTTACTCTGGATCCTGAAATTCCTCGACATTCTGTTTCATGATGCCAGAGCACCCTACTGATATTGTGTGCGCTTAGCGTACGAGGTTTTATAATTTGTACCCTATTATTGTCGCTCATCAAATGTCCTTCTATTTATGTACTGAGTTGAATTTCAATAAAATTTTATTAAAAAAAAAAAGCGGAGCTCCACCCAATAGGGAAAGCTCCACTTGTTTGCACCCTCCACTGCCACACTTGGCACTTTATTTGCAGGGGGAGCAGGTACCTGGTTTTTACAGGTACCCCTCTCACACTTCCGGCTCAGATCGCTGCAGCAAACTGAGTTGGAAGTTCGCCCCCTACCCCTGCAGTCTTCTGGGACACAGCATAGGTCCCAGAAGACTACAGGATCATTCACAAGGCACATCACAACTTGCGCACGCGCAGCAGGAAACCGGCTGTGAAGCCGCAAGGCTTCACTTCCTGTTAACCTTACTTCAGATTCCAGCGCCTGCACCCAAAGCCGATTGAAGAATCAGCTTGAATGAGAACATCCCAGGATCCAGAAAAAGGTAAGTGTCCTTATAATTGTAACTGCTGACTTTTAATTTTCTGGAGGGGAGCCTGGAGCTCTGCTTTAACATGAAGTACTTGGCACATCTTCTTTACACGAATTAAAGGCTCTCTAAATATGAAAGTAGAAAGAATCAGTACAAGCAATCATTTTGTGTTCCACAGTCCCACATCAAAATGAATGTGCAGAGGGCGTTCCCATTTATCTCTAAAGAGCCTGATGTGGCACCTGCACACTACAGGACTTGCTTCCCGATAAAACATAGATGTAAACACTGCCCAGGTTGGCAGAGGGCACAGCAGTAGGAATCGGGTCTGTGCTGCATCTGTGGTCAGTATAGGGGAAGCCATATAGGGTTTTTATTTGCAAAATGTTACTTGTACTCTAAAGTTAACCTGTGGGCAGGCTTTGGACATCAAACTACACATGCTAAACAAGCAAGAATGTAACTCCCAACCAAGCTCTCTGATTTCAAACTGCAGAGGTTGCTTAAGCGGAGCCAGAGGCAGAGTAAAAGTGCAACTATGAGATTTGGGGAGAGGAGACATTAACATCTATCACTTACCTACCCCTAGTTTTCAAGACCACAAGTCTGTGGTATTCATGGCTCTGTAAAAGCCTGGTGCAGAATCACAATCTACGGGGTTCTTACTTTTATTTATTACCACTGGGGCAGCTATTGGGGTTTACATGGTTTGAACACAGGTTTACTTGAACTGTTGATGACACCAGATCTTTTTGGGGTTTTATATCAAACGTATTTTGTTTCTTTGTTAATGTGTACCTTTTCTTAATTTCTAGCTAGAACATCTTGAAAAATGAAAAAGCAAATCTTCTGGACCCTAAACATTGTCATGGTTTTATTCATGATTCTTAGTTTGTTCTATATTTACAATACCACAACGGAAGACAGTATGTTTATGAAAAAATACGAACAGTTTTCTAAAAGAGGGGAAGTGCTCACTGAGAAGTCATTAGTTGTGGAAAAAGCAAACCATTCATCTGGCATATGGACTATCAATGCTATTGGGCGCCTGGGTAATCTTATGGGGCAGTATGCTACCCTTTACTCCCTTGCCAAGATGAATGGCTACCAAGCCTACATCTCACCAGCAATGCACAAGCAACTGTCAGAAATCTTTAAAATAAGCTTGCAAGTTCTTCCAAGTGAAGTAGATTCCAGCATCAAATGGAGGTATTATGGCCTTGATGACTGGATGTGTGAAGAGTACAGACACATTGAAAAGGAATATATTTATTTTAGTGGTTACCCTAATTCTTTTACATTTTATCACCACATAAAGGATGAGATTCTACACGAATTTACATTTCATGACTTCCTTGTAGAAGAGTCTTATGCCTATTTGAACAAAATCAGTTCAGACAAGAAAAATGTCACCTTTGTAGGAGTTCACGTACGTCGAGGAGACTATGTCTATGTCATGCCCAATATATGGAAAGGGGTGGTTGCTGACAAAAGATATTTGCAAAATGCCATGGACTATTTCAGAAAAAAATATGAAAACCCTTTGTTCATTGTAACCAGTAATGGAATGGATTGGTGCCAAGAAAATATTAATAATTCACTAGGAGATGTCTACTTTGCTGGAGATAGTAAAACGGATTCCCCAGGACGGGACTTTGCCCTTCTGGCACATTGTAACCACACCATCATGACTATAGGAACCTTTGGTGTTTGGGTTGGCTACATGGTAGGTGGTGAAACAATCTATTTAACAAACTACACTCTGCCCGACTCTCCTTTCCTTAAAGTTTTTAAATATGAAGCTACCTTTCTCCCAGAATGGATTGGACTTCCTGCAGACCTCTCTCCTCTTTTAGTTACACAGAATCCCTAACTCAGTGCCCCTGTGTGGGCCAATATATTGTTCATATAATACAAAATAAAGTCATGTTCACTGTAATATTTTGTAAGCTGCTACAATAACTTGTTTTATGGCCTTTTTTAATACATTGCCAAGGCTCTGTTCACACAAACATTTTGAATCGCAGACGGAATTGCCGCAATTCTGCCTGTATTTTCAAAATGCGCTTATAAAATGTCAACTCACACTCATCAGTGTGTGTAGGTGCCATTCATTTCAATGATACCTAAAAAAAGGCGGTGCAATTTTAGGTGCCATTGTCGCTTGACAAATTGCACTGCAATCCCATTTGGCTTGCACGATTGCAGCACAATTTGTTGCACGACAATTGTGGCAGAAACGCACCACATTTTTAGGTAGCATTGAAATTAATTTGGCACCTGAATACACTGATGTGCAATTTACAGAGCGTTTTAAAATTGCGGCAGAATTCCGATTCGATCCACGTGTCAAAATTCTCTATTCCATGGTCTCTAAAGTAAGGTTTTATGTTTCGTTCAGATTTACCAATACTTTTTTTTTTTTTTTTTTGTTTTACACAATTTAGTTTAGAGAAGGAAAGTGAACACCTTGGTTGGTATGAAAAACACCACTTTCATTTTAGTTTATATATCCTAAATTTTTATACCATATTTCATACTGTCAATTGCAGTTTACAGTATAAATATAGTAATGATTAACTTTGAGCTGGTCTTTACTTAGCACTACAGCTTATTTTGTGCTACAGTGTACACCTGCTCCAAATATGAGTGCTTAAAATATATGTAACCCAGTATCTACAATTTTATATAAGCTTTAACATGGTAATGTGAAGTTTGAATTAAAAGGTAATGATTTTGATAAGGTCCTTCTTGAGGCATAAAGCTCTATTAGCCATGTGTCTTGATTGTGCCCCTTTGTTGTAACGTGGGTTTCCAAAGAGGATGTCTTGATTGTGCCCCTTTGTTGTAACGTGGGTTTCCAAAGAGGACTTCAAGTGACTCTTTCAACACATATTACACAGATATGGTCATGGCTTTTGTCACATTCAAAAAACATTCTGAGAAATGTCATGAAGGCTTCAAAGATTTTAGATGCAACAAAGGACAGGAAAAAAAGGTGAAAGCAAGACATTTTAATAAAAACACTGGGGGACATTTATCAAAGCTGCCTTGAGGTTGCAGTTTCTAATCTGCTGCTTCTATTTTTTTAATGCAAGTTTGGGACCGATTTAATTCCTGTATACAATACGTGTAATAAATTAGCTGCTATGAGTATGTACTGTACATACCTGCTTGGAGGCTTTGTAGAGCTTTGGGTAAGATAAAGCTTCCACTTTTAGGTCCGTATCTTACCCTTTAGCCAGACCTTAATATTAGTCTTATCTATCCCCTAGCCTTTATCCTGCTGCTGAGTAGGGATAATCGAACTTTTCAAAAGTTCGGTTCGACCAGAACACCTGAACTTCCCGAAAGTTCGGCCCGGATTTCAGAACCCCATTGAAATCAATGGGACCCGAATTTCGGTAATCAAAAATCACCATTTTGAAGCCCTAAAACCCAATAAATGCCCCTAAAAAGTGCCTAGGGTTCTGGGTCATGCCCCAGGGACTATTAATCACACAAAAAAAAGTTCTTAACAATTGTCATTTTTGATAGAGAGCCAATTATTGAAAAAATTATTGAAAAAAAAAAAGAGATTTCTTTGGATTTAGTGTCTGGGGGGGTCTAAACATTTGTACCTGTGAAGTTTCAGCTCTGTAGCATGTCCAGAACCAGAAAAAAAAAAGTTTGTTTGTATTAGAATTAATATAGAACAGGTTAGTAGCTTCGCTACTTTTACACCCGGCTTTTTGTTGCAGGCGTTTTATTGGGCTTTTTTGAGGACATGTTTGGAGTCAGGCATGACATCAGAACTTCTGTGTAGGGGTATATATACACACACACATGTATGTATATATACACATACACATATATATGTGTGAAAGTAGCAGAAACCTATGCTTGCGCTAATGAAATAATTAACAGGCATATGGCTTCTCTGCTATAACACCTATATATGTGTATGTGTATAAATACATATAAGTGTGTGTGTATATATACCCCTATACAGAATTTCAGATGTTTTGCCTGCCTCCAAAGACCCCCAAAAAATGCCCGAAAAAAAACGCCTGCTGCAAAAACACACCTGGGCGTTTTTGTAGCTGGCGTTTTTTTTGGGCATTTTTTGGGCGTCTTTGGAGGCAGGCATAACATCAGAACTTCTGTATAGGGGTATATATATATATATATACACACACACACATGTATGTATATATACACATACACATAAATAGGTGTGAAAGTAGCAGAAACCTATGCTTGCGCTAATGAAATAATTAACAGGCATATGTCTCCGCTCCTATCTCACTTATATGTGTGTATGTGTATAAATACATATAAGTGTGTGTTTGTATATATACCCCTATACAGAAGTTCAGATGTTATGCCTGCCTCCAAAGACGCCCAAAAAATGCCCAAAAAAACGCCTGCGCCAAAAAAAAACGCCCAGGTGTGTTGTTGCAGGCGTTTTTTTGGGGCATTTTTTGGGGGTCTTTGGAGGCAGGCATAACATCTGAATTTCTGTATAGGGGTATATATACACACACACTTATATGTATTTATACACATACACATACAGTATATAGGTGTTATAGGAGCGGAGACATATGCCTGTTAATTATTTTATTAGCGCAAGCATAGGTTTCTGCTATTTTCACACCTATATATGTGTATGTGTATATATACATACATGTGTGTGTGTATATATACCCCTACACAGAAGTTCAGATGTCATGCCTGACTCCAAACATGTCCTCAAAAAAGCCCTATAAACGCCTGCAACAAAAAGCAGGGTGACAGGAGAGAAGCCACATCCTGTTCTGTAAGTGTTCTAAGAGAAACAAACTTTTCTCTATAGCGGTCACCCTGACATGGAAGGGTTTTGTCACCCTGCCATAGCAGTCAGAGTCAGTTAACCCCACACTACACTACGGTCACCTTTAAACTTAACACTTTCCCTACAGAAACTAGATTATTAAATCTAACCGTAGTGGAAAATAGTACCCTAACTACACTAGATATCCCTTTCCTCACACTAATAATTGCTAAATGACACTTGAGAGCAGAAGTAACAGAACTGCTTCCACTCTCTTCCACATCCCTGTATTAAAATGGTAGAGATTTGGTGGGGCTCTCTTATATACTGGGGGGCGTATTCACTAATGATTGGCCTCTGGACCCCCTAGTCACTCCAATCACATTCCTAGCATTCTCCTGCCCCCTCAATTGGCTTTTACTGATGTTTCTGGTCCAATCACAGGCTTTTAAAGCCCAGTTCCTATCCCATTGCATTTTGGTCGGTTCTGGTTGCCTAATTCCGAACTTTTTTAGCAAAGAGTTCGGAATTTGGCCGAATTTCGAACAGTCAATGTTCAGGTCGAACCGATGGTCGACCCGAACCGTTCGATCATCCCTACTGCTGAGTAAAAATGCAGAGCACTGACCGAAAACTAAAATGATACAGGTACTGCCTGTTTGTTTTGTAGAACCTATTAGTGGGAACCTTGTTAGTCGGGAGAGTAGAAAATGTTATGCTTTGGTCTTGTTGTACAAAGCCCTCCTGAACTGAAAACTGTTGGTTTTCTGCCTTTCTGAATACAGGTGTAGGACAAACCTGCTTGGACTTGGTTTCTTCCATTTGAAAATACTTTGTAATGTAAGAAGATACAAGAAGTCGGGTTTGGAACATGCAGTATTTGTATTAAAGTATGAATTTACAGAGGATAACAATCTAGAAGTGGGTAAGAGTAGGGGTGTTGCTAGACCCTGATACTCAGGGCATGTGCCCCAGTCCTTCTACTGAGTTCCCTGAGTCTCCTTTGAGATATGGAGATGATACATTCTAGGTTATTATACAGTTTTGAAACCTTGTATAATTGTCTGCTTGTAAATCAATTAATTTTTGTTCAGTTAAGAAGAATGTATTAGTGTTAGATTTGATCGAAATTTTGTTTGTAGCGGATTCCCTGTACCCAGAAACAGTATTCACGAGAATCGTAAGTAAGAGGAAATCTTTCCAACAGGGACATAGATAGTAATAAAACATAGCAAGAATGGGGGGTAATGGCGCAAACAGATTGCCAGTAATGCTCAGGCAGTCCTTACTGGGCTGGGGGATAGGTGGTATTAAAGTTCCAATAAAAAGTCCAATAAGGGTTCTGGTCCACTGAGATTGGTGCTGGCAGTAGAGAGAGAAGCAACTCTGTCATAAGATACAAGGGGAGAGAACCACAAGCGCCGATCTGAGTGTAGCATTAAAAAAACCTTTAATGTGGGATAGAAACAATGTTACTGACAAGTGTAGAATGAGTACAGGCATCAAAATATATAAAGGAGGTCCTGTGAGTCTGGCATTTAGGGGGTCCCTCTGGGTCCTGGCGGAGCTGGTGAAGGATAGTGGGGGTCATCTGTCTGCCTGGTCCGTGGGCTGCAGTTGCTCCGTGACGTCACTTCCTGGATCCAGAGCTTCAGACGAACGGCGACGCGTTGGGGAGCATGCGCTCCCCTGCACCAGCTCTGCCAGGACCCAGAGGGACCCCCTAGATGCCAGACGCCTTCATATATTTTGATGCCTGTACTCATTCTACTCTTGTGAGTAACATTGTTTTTATCCCACATTAAGGGTTTTTTAATGCTACACTCAGATCGGTGCTTGTGGTTCTAGTAATAAAACATAACAGACTTTATAATTCCTCTCAATTTTACCCAAAGCAAAAAATATTGTTCTGGCTGGAATTCCATATTTAGTTCTAATTCAGTCTAAATTAGTCTAGTTTATGAGACAATATGAACAACTGCTCAACGAGTGGTTCAGTACTCCACATTTTATAGCCCAGAGTAATGAGTCCACTCTCAATTACATGGAAAAAACGTAACACTCTTTCTTGCCAGAACATAGAAGTTTGGCAGATTAATGAACCATCCTGAAACCACCTCTAGAATCTACAGCTATGGTTTAAAAAAACAGTGTTTAATTTGTTTGTTTGGTTTGTTCTAATGCCTCTCTCCACAGGCTCATATACTCACCTATTATTTGCTCCCCTATGCTCTGGTCTGCCATCAATAGTAAAGAAAATACTTCCAGGTAAACAAACCATCGGGAAAGCTTGGATGTCCACAGCTCTAATCTTAGCTGAAACGAAAACACAGAATAAATCAGACAATGATCCATGTCAAAACGAAAGCAGTCAGATAAAGTTGCTCGATTTGAACACTTATGACACCCTTGGGTGTTACACTACCTGCCTTTGGATTTTTTTTCTCTCCTATTCCTACACTTCTCTCCTTCTTTTCACTATCTCCTTTCTCGCCTTTTCTTCCCCACCTGCACCCTCTTTTTAAGTTTTTAGCCTGATCAATCAAATCTGACTGCCTTTTAGTCAGACATTGCATAATGTTTGCCTTACCCACTACTTTATAATCTAGTGATATTTAGATACTACCTATGCTGTGTTCTTAGAATACTAGAAGCTTTAATATGCTTTTCCTATTTCTCTTGCTCTTGCTTTAGGCCCCCATACACTGTTTGCATCATAACTGTTGTTGATTTTCTTTTCTTTTTTTGCGGCATCTTTATTGTTGCCATTGTTGGAGTCCCATAATCTATTTTTTTCTGCTTCTTTACTGTTGTCATTGTCGGGGTCCCGTAATGTGCTTGCCTTTAATTATTTGTTATAGTTTGTTTATCAGACTAGTAACCATAGTTACACAGTCACATAGTAGGTGAGGTTGAATAAAGACAATAGTCCATCCAGTTCAACCTGTGTAGGTGTGTGTGGCTGTAATCATCTCTCATACCCCTGAATGTTCTGATCCTTGAGATGTACGTCTAAGAGTCTTTTGAAAGCCACCATACTACCCGCAGAAACCACCTCTTGTGGTAGAGAATTCCACAATCTTGTAGCCCTAACAGTAAAGAACCCCCCACGTTGCCTGAGGTTAAAACGCTTCTCCTCTAATCGCATTGTATGTAGGGTTGAGCGGACACCTAGATGTCCGTGTTCGACGGGTTCGGCCGAACTTTAAAAAAAAGTCCGGGTCCGTGTCCCGGACTTTTACCGAACTTTTCCCGGACACCGAACCCCATTGAAGTCAATGGGGACCCGAACTTTAAGGCACTAAAATGGCTCTAAAACACCAAAGGAAAGGGCTAGAGTGCTGCAAATGGCAGCAAAACGTAATTAAGAGCATGGCAAGTGCTCTGCAAACAAATGTGGATAGGGAAATAACTTAAAACAACAAAAAAAAACAGAAAAATAAAACAATGTTCTTCTTCATCTCTGAAGGACGAGGCCCATATGGAGTAGGAGGGAGGTTGAGGTGGTGGTGGATGTGGCGGTGACATAGGCGTGCGCACAGGGTGTGCTGGGTGTGCCTGGGCACACCCTAATCACCTAGGGCACATAGCATTGCCAGTGAGGAGATGGGAAAGATCTCCCTGGGACCTGCTCTGCTCTATTTCTCCTTGCCTACAGGTACATGGCCCCGATACATTACTCTCCCTGCTGGCAAACACATGCATGTGTATTTCAACTTTGGGGTGCACACCTTAATGCAATAGGCTGCGCACACCTATGGGCGGTGTAGGTGGAAGCGGCGGTGGAGGAGGACCAGGGCCGGATTAACAGCATCATGGGCTTGGTGCTGAGGATTTTGAAGGGCCTTAAGGGCCGTGCCTTGCCATGCACCCAGAGGAGGAAGGGTGCAGCCATGCATGCCTAATTCAACATGGGATGCTGTCTCTGAAGCCCATAAACACATCCATGCATCGCCAACTGTCCCTCCTTGTCCGGCCTTCACGCTGTGTGGGGAGGTTCTGAGGGTGCTGCCTGGGGAAGCGAGCATAGAAGCCAGACTTCTGTGTTTACAAGTGACAGAAGAGCGGTAACAGTGAATATGGCCAACCCGGGGCCTATATAAAAGGTAGGGGCCTGGAGCTGCAGCTCCAATAGCCCCTACATTAATCTGGCCCTGAGGAGGAGGACGAGGTAGCCAACACTGCTTCTTTTCAAAAATTTTAAATGAGGGTACACCCCAAAAGAGTGAGAAAGAGCAAAAATGGAACAATGGGTGGGTAAGGTCGGTATCCATTGCTATTCTGCATAAGGTACGGAAAAGTCCCGTGGGATCCATGCCTGGTTCATTTTAATGAACGTGAGCTTGTCCACATTGTCTCTGGACAGGCGGCTGCGCTTGTCTGTTATAACGCCCCCAGCCGTGCTAAATACCCGTTCAGATAATACACTGGCTGCAGGGCACGCCAGCACCTCCAAGGCGTAAAGGGCAAGCTCAGGCCATGTGCCCAATTTGGAGACCCAGAAGTTGAAGGGGGCAGACCCGTCATTCACTACATGTAGGCGTGTGCACACATACTGCTCCACCATGTTGGTAAAATGCTGCCTCCTGCTAAGACGTTCCATCTGAGCTGCTGGTGCTGCTGTTTGTTGTGGCGTGCTGACAAAGCTTTTCCACATTTCGGCCATGCTAACCCTGCCTTCTGAGGTGCTGGCGGTGCCCTGGTTGCGTTGGCGACCTCCTCCTCCTCCTCCTCTGCCTTGTGCTTCCACTGTGGCCCCGCTGTCAGATGGGAATGCCAGCAGCATGGCGTCTACCAGCGTGCGCTTGTACTCGCGCATCTTGCGATCGCGCTCCAGTGAGTGAATTAAGGACGGTACGTTGTCCTTGTAACGGGGATCCAGCAGCGTGGCCACCCAGTAATCAGCACAAGTTAGAATGTGGGCAACTCGGCGGTCGTTGTGGAGACACTGCAGCATGTAATCGCTCATGTGTGCCAGGCTGCCCAGAGGCGACGAAAGGCTGTCCTCTGTGGGAGGTGTATCGTCCGTGTCCTCTGTATCCCCCCAGCCACGCACCAGTGATGGCCATGAGCTGGCCTGGGTGCCACCCTGCTGTGAACATGGTTCCATCTCCTCCTCCAGCTCCTCCTCCTCCTCATCCTCCTCATCGTCCAGAACTGTGCCCCTGCTGGACAATTGTGTCCCTGGCGTTTGTGTGTGCAGGAACCCACCCTCGGAGCCCCTTGCGAATGACTGCCCTGAAAGCCTTTGAAATGTTACCTCTTCATCCTCCTCCTCCTCCTCCTCATCCTGTGCCACATCCTCTTCCATCATCGCCCAAATTGTTTTTTCAAGGAGGCATAGAAGTGGGATAGTTAAGCTGAGAATGGCGTCATTGCCACTGGCCATGTTGGTGGAGTACCCAAAACAGCGCAACAAGGCACAATATATGCAAATGTCAAATATGCAAACTATGCCGCAATTTAATGTTTTTTACACCAAAAGGGTGTGTATTGAATAGCGGAATAGGATAAAAAACTGTGTATCTCACACGTACAAACACAGACTAGGCCCGATTAAATTTTTTCCTACCCTAAAGGGAGGATGAGGAAGAGGAGTATGGAACATGCAGCACCCTCAAATCTTCAGAAGTATGAGATGAACCCCAAAAACTTGGAAAGGTGGATCTCTCTCACACGTACCAACACAGACTATCCCCCAATTTAACTGATCCCCAAAGGTTTTTGATTAAATAGCGGAATAGAAAATATGATCCAAAAAAAGTGTATGTATATCACACGTACACAACCACACTAGGCCCCAATTACTATTGTTTGTACCCCTAAAAGGCTAGATGAGGAGTAGGGGGGGTATGGAACAGGCAGCACCCTCAAACCTTCAGAAGTATGAGATGAACCCCAACAACTTGGAAAGGTGGATCTCTCTCACACGTACCAACACAGACTATCCCCCAATTTAACTGATCCCCAAAGGTTTTTGATTAAATAGCGGAATAGAAAATATGATCCAAAAAAAGTGTATGTATATCACACGTACACAACCACACTAGGCCCCAATTACTATTGTTTGTACCCCTAAAAGGCTAGATGAGGAGTAGGGGGGGTATGGAACAGGCAGCACCCTCAAACCTTCAGAAGTATGAGATGAACCCCAACAACTTGGAAAGGTGGATCTCTCTCACACGTACCAACACAGACTATCCCCCAATTTAACTGATCCCCAAAGGTTTTTGATTAAATAGCGGAATAGAAAATATGATCCAAAAAAAGTGTATGTATATCACACGTACACAACCACACTGGGCCCCAATTACTATTGTTTGTACCCCTAAAAGGCTAGATGAGGAGTAGGGGGAGTATGGAACAGGCAGCACCCTCAAACCTTCAGAAGTATGAGATGAACCCCAACAACTTGGAAAGGTGGATCTCTCTCACACGTACCAACACAGACTATCCCCCAATTTAACTGATCCCCAAAGGTTTTTGATTAAATAGCGGAATAGAAAATATGATCCAAAAAAAGTGTATGTATATCACACGTACACAACCACACTAGGCCCCAATTACTATTGTTTGTACCCCTAAAAGGCTAGATGAGGAGTAGGGGGGGTATGGAACAGGCAGCACCCTCAAACCTTCAGAAGTATGAGATGAACCCCAACAACTTGGAAAGGTGGATCTCTCTCACACGTACCAACACAGACTATCCCCCAATTTAACTGATCCCCAAAGGTTTTTGATTAAATAGCGGAATAGAAAATATGATCCAAAAAAAGTGTATGTATATCACACGTACACAACCACACTAGGCCCCAATTACTATTGTTTGTACCCCTAAAAGGCTAGGAGTAGGGGGAGTATGGAACAGGCAGCACCCTCAAACCTTCAGAAGTATGAGATGAACCCCAACAACTTGGAAAGGTGGATCTCTCTCACACGTACCAACACAGACTATCCCCCAATTTAACTGATCCCCAAAGGTTTTTGATTAAATAGCGGAATAGAAAATATGATCCAAAAAAAGTGTATGTATATCACACGTACACAACCACACTAGGCCCCAATTACTATTGTTTGTACCCCTAAAAGGCTAGATGAGGAGTAGGGGGGGTATGGAACAGGCAGCACCCTCAAACCTTCAGAAGTATGAGATGAACCCCAACAACTTGGAAAGGTGGATCTCTCTCACACGTACCAACACAGACTATCCCCCAATTTAACTGATCCCCAAAGGTTTTTGATTAAATAGCGGAATAGAAAATATGATCCAAAAAAAGTGTATGTATATCACACGTACACAACCACACTAGGCCCCAATTACTATTGTTTGTACCCCTAAAAGGCTAGATGAGGAGTAGGGGGGGTATGGAACAGGCAGCACCCTCAAACCTTCAGAAGTATGAGATGAACCCCAACAACTTGGAAAGGTGGATCTCTCTCACACGTACCAACACAGACTATCCCCCAATTTAACTGATCCCCAAAGGTTTTTGATTAAATAGCGGAATAGAAAATATGATCCAAAAAAAGTGTATGTATATCACACGTACACAACCACACTAGGCCCCAATTACTATTGTTTGTACCCCTAAAAGGCTAGATGAGGAGTAGGGGGGGTATGGAACAGGCAGCACCCTCAAATCTTCAGAAGTATGAGATGAACCCCAAAAACTTGGAAAGGTGGATCTCTCTCACACGTACCAACACAGACTATCCCCCAATTTAACTGATCCCCAAAGGTTTTTGATTAAATAGCGGAATAGAAAATATGATCCAAAAAAAGTGTATGTATATCACACGTACACAACCACACTAGGCCCCAATTACTATTGTTTGTACCCCTAAAAGGCTAGATGAGGAGTAGGGGGGGTATGGAACAGGCAGCACCCTCAAATCTTCAGAAGTATGAGATGAACCCCAAAAACTTGGAAAGGTGGATCTCTCTCACACGTACCAACACAGACTATCCCCCAATTTAACTGATCCCCAAAGGTTTTTGATTAAATAGCGGAATAGAAAATATGATCCAAAAAAAGTGTATGTATATCACACGTACACAACCACACTAGGCCCCAATTACTATTGTTTGTACCCCTAAAAGGCTAGATGAGGAGTAGGGGGGGTATGGAACAGGCAGCACCCTCAAACCTTCAGAAGTATGAGATGAACCCCAACAACTTGGAAAGGTGGATCTCTCTCACACGTACCAACACAGACTATCCCCCAATTTAACTGATCCCCAAAGGTTTTTGATTAAATAGCGGAATAGAAAATATGATCCAAAAAAAGTGTATGTATATCACACGTACACAACCACACTAGGCCCCAATTACTATTGTTTGTACCCCTAAAAGGCTAGATGAGGAGTAGGGGGAGTATGGAACAGGCAGCACCCTCAAACCTTCAGAAGTATGAGATGAACCCCAACAACTTGGAAAGGTGGATCTCTCTCACACGTACCAACACAGACTATCCCCCAATTTAACTGATCCCCAGAGGTTTTTGATTAAATAGCGGAATAGAAAATATGATCCCAAAAAAGTGTATGTATATCACACGTACACAACCACACTAGGCCCCAATTACTATTGTTTGTACCCCTAAAAGGCTAGGAGTAGGGGGAGTATGGAACAGGCAGCACCCTCAAACCTTCAGAAGTATGAGATGAACCCCAACAACTTGGAAAGGTGGATCTCTCTCACACGTACCAACACAGACTATCCCCCAATTTAACTGATCCCCAAAGGTTTTTGATTAAATAGCGGAATAGAAAATATGATCCAAAAAAAGTGTATGTATATCACACGTACACAACCACACTAGGCCCCAATTACTATTGTTTGTACCCCTAAAAGGCTAGGAGTAGGGGGAGTATGGAACAGGCAGCACCCTCAAACCTTCAGAAGTATGAGATGAACCCCAACAACTTGGAAAGGTGGATCTCTCTCACACGTACCAACACAGACTATCCCCCAATTTAACTGATCCCCAAAGGTTTTTGATTAAATAGCGGAATAGAAAATATGATCCAAAAAAAGTGTATGTATATCACACGTACACAACCACACTGGGCCCCAATTACTATTGTTTGTACCCCTAAAAGGCTAGATGAGGAGTAGGGGGGGTATGGAACAGGCAGCACCCTCAAATCTTCAGAAGTATGAGATGAACCCCAACAACTTGCAAAAGGTGGATCTCTCTCACACGTACCAACACAGACTATCCCCCAATTTAACTGATCCCCAAAGGTTTTTGATTAAATAGCGGAATAGAAAATATGATCCAAAAAAAGTGTATGTATATCACACGTACACAACCACACTAGGCCCCAATTACTATTGTTTGTACCCCTAAAAGGCTAGGAGTAGGGGGAGTATGGAACAGGCAGCACCCTCAAACCTTCAGAAGTATGAGATGAACCCCAACAACTTGGAAAGGTGGATCTCTCTCACACGTACCAACACAGACTATCCCCCAATTTAACTGATCCCCAAAGGTTTTTGATTAAATAGCGGAATAGAAAATATGATCCAAAAAAAGTGTATGTATATCACACGTACACAACCACACTAGGCCCCAATTACTATTGTTTGTACCCCTAAAAGGCTAGATGAGGAGTAGGGGGAGTATGGAACAGGCAGCACCCTCAAATCTTCAGAAGTATGAGATTGTGTTCACTGTACCCCACAAAGATTGAGTTCACTGCACCCCACAATGATTGTGTTCACTGCACCCCACAAAGATTGTGTTCACTGCACCTCACAAAGATTGTGTTCACTGTACCCCCCAAAGATTGTGTTCACTGCACCCCACAAAGATTCTGTTCACTGTACCCCACAAAGATTGTGTTCACTGCACCCTAAAAGGATGTTGTTCACTGCACCCCACAAAGATTGTGTTCACTGCACCCTAAAAGGATGTTGTTCACTGCACCCCAAAAAGATTGTGTTCACTGTACCCCCCCAAAGATTGTGTTCACTGCACCCCACAAAGATTGTGTTCACTGCACCCCAAAAAGATTGTGTTCACTGTACCCCCCAAAGATTGTGTTCACTGCACCCCACAAAGATTCTGTTCACTGTACCCCACAAAGATTGTGTTCACTGCACCCCAAAAAGATTGTGTTCACTGTACCCCCCCAAAGATTCTGTTCACTGCACCCCACAAAGGATTTTGTTCACTGCACCCCAAAAAGATTGTGTTCACTGCACCCCAAAAAGGATTTTGATCACTGCACCCCAAAAAGGATGTTGTTCACTGCACCCCAAAAATGATTTTGTTCACTCCACCCCAAAAAGATTGTGTTCACTGCACCCCACAAAGATTGTGTTCACTGCACCCCAAAAAGATTGTGTTCACTGTACCCCCCAAAGATTGTGTTCACTGCACCCCACAAAGATTCTGTTCACTGTACCCCACAAAGATTGTGTTCACTGCACCCCAAAAAGATTGTGTTCACTGCACCCCAAAAAGGATGTTGTTCACTGCACCCCAAAAAGGATGTTGTTCACTCCACCCCAAAAAGATTGTGTTCACTGCACCCCACAAAGATTGTGTTCACTGCACCCCAAAAAGATTGTGTTATCTGCACCCCAAAAATGATTTTGTTCACTGCACCCCAAAAAGGATTTTGTTCACTGCACCCCAAAAAGGATGTTGTTCACTCCACCCCAAAAAGATTGTGTTCACTGCACCCCAAAAAGATTGTGTTCACTGCACCCCACAAAGGATTTTGTTCACTGCACCCCAAAAAGATTGTGTTCACTGCACCCCAAAAAGGATGTTGTTCACTGCACCCCAAAAAGGATTTTGTTCACTGCACCCCAAAAAGATTGTGTTCACTGCACCCCACAAAGGATTTTGTTCACTGCACCCCACAAAGATTGTGTTCACTGCACACCAAAAAGGATTGTGTTCACTGCACCCCAAAAAGATTTTGTTCACTGCACCCCAAAAAGATTGTGTTCACTGCAGCCCAAAAAGATTGTGTTCACTGCAGCCCAAAAAGATTGTGTTCACTGCAGCCCAAAAAGATTGTGTTCACTGCAGCCCAAAAAGATTGTGTTCACTGCAGCTCACACACAGAAAAATGGATGTGGATCACTGACACCTGCCTATCTCCAATCCCACACCACACAGCAATATCGATTGTAGTTTGTAGAACACAGTTTCCCTAAAATTCAGCAGACTCTGTCCCTAACAGGATTGAGAAGAGATCGTAGATCAGGATTGAGTGCAGATTCACCCCACCCCCCACACAGCAATATCGATTGTAGTTTGTAGAAGACACTGACCCTATAATTCAGCAGACTCTATCCCTAAAATGCCTACAACTCGCCCTGCCTAAACACTCCGACCTGTCCCTCAATTCTATCCGGACACAAATGGTTTTTTCCTGCCTATCTTTCCCTAATCAGCAGCCAGCACATTGATGTGTGCTCTGTCCCTTAGCTAAGCAGCAGAATGACGCTGCTGCGGCGGCTGCCTCGAACTTATAAAGACTTGGTCACATGCTTCAGACGGCCAATCACAGCTACTAAGACATTTGCAGGCATGGCTGGGATGGCTTAAGGCACACCAGTTAAACGATTGTTGATTGGCTGTTAAAAGCCCGCCATGAAAAGAGCGCCAAAGCATGCAAAACCCGGAAATAAAACGACCGAACACGGATTTTTACCCGAACATACAGTAAAGTGTCCGTGTCCGTGTTCGGGTAAAAAAAATCCAATTATTCGGTACGAACACGAATAATACAGTCCGTGTTCGCTCAACACTAATTGTATGCCCTCGAGTCCTAATGCAATCCCTTCGACTAAACAGCTTTTTTTTATAAGCTGAGATCCCCATTGAGATATTTATAAATTGCTATCATGTCCCCCCTCAGGCGTCTCTTCTCCAGGGAGAATAAATCAAGCGATTGCAGACGCTCCTCATAATCAAGGTCCTCCAATCCCCTAATTAGTTTAGTTGCCCTTCTCTGGACTCTCTCCAGCTCCAACACATCCCTTCTGAGGACTGGTGACCAGAACTGGACCGAATACTCCAGATGAGGTCGGACCAGAGTATTATAAAGTGGAAGGATTATAGTCTTATCTCTGGAATACATCCCTTTCTTTATGCAAGCTAATATTCTGCTGGCTTTGGCAGCTGCCGCTTGACATTGCATGCTATTGCCTAATCTATCATCAACCAAGACTCCCAGATCTTTCTCCATTTTGATTCCCCCAAGGGTTCCCCTCCTAACATGTATTGTGCTTTTATGTTTCTAGTCCTCAAGTGCAAAACCTTACACTTCTCCACATTAAACCTCATTTGCCAAGTCGTTGCCCACTCCGTTATTTTGTCCAGGTCATTCTGTAGGATATCTGCTTCATGCTGTGCAGTTATTGTCCTGGCCAATTTTGTGTCATCTGCAACATGCCTCTACTGTTGGTGACAGCTTACCCTGTTTACCCTTGACTCAGATGTTTGAGGTGACTTCTTATGCTCTATGCTTTCAATAAACAAATTTGACAAGAATATACTTCCAGGTAAGAAGAAGCAAGTAACTTATTCATGATAAACAATGTGACAGTGCTGGGGCTTGGTTAATGTCTCAGCACTGTGACAAAGTAGACTGAATTTACCTTTCAACTAAGAACTTTACCAAAGCTGTCTCCGGTGGATAAGCAGACAGTTAGGGAAACGTATAGGTGGTCTGGCAGCCCATGGGTAAGTGTGTGAATGATGGTCAGGTGCAGTAGTTTATAGTGGAAAAGTGTGTAAATGCAGTCTTACTCAGTGAAGAAATTTGCAAGTGCAATGGCACTAAGTGGAGAATTACTTGGCAACAGTGGTGGCCATAAACAGGGTTGTGTTTTATACCACAGTGAAAACATTAGAAACACAACACTACCATATGAGCGGACTGTAATAATTTAGAAGGTTCGCAAACCAACACATAACCACCCCTAGGATCCACAGTCATGGCCTTTTAAAACTACTTCTTTCACATATGTGCAGCTGAAGATGGAGGCCATAAAAGTGAATCTGTTGCTTTCTCTTTCCAATGGTTTTTAAAAGAATTTTCAACAACACAAAAGTGTAATACAGTACAGAAACCATTCTTCTTTAGTCCATCATATTGCAAAGAACTAGGTACATAGCAGATAAGAGAAACATAACAGAAAAGAGAAAAAAAAAGAAGGCAAAGTAAACGTTAATCAGCCTAACGACTCACGAGCCTCTGTGTGCACCGGAAATGACGAGAGGGGCCGGTGCAGGCGCATTCTGGGACAAGAAGACGCGGAAGAAGACACAGAAGAGGACCGCGCCGGCTTCAGCTGCCCACAAGAGAGATGGAAATGCTGTGGAAGAAATTTTATAAGTAAGTATTTCTTCTAAAAGGTAAGTGCGAACCGGGACAGATCAGAGGCTAGCCATTGTGGAATGTGCCAACCCTTTCTGTCCCGGGCGTATGTTTAGTAAAAAATGACTTCTGTGCCCGGAACTCCGCTTTAACATATTGTTATATTTAAGCGACTAGGTCCCCAAGAGTGGCTTTGACCTAAATTCGTCTTGTGGAAGAGAAAAGGGAGAAATCAAGAGGGGGGGGTTTAGAGAAATAAAGAAAAAGAGAGGGAAAAACGAAAGGAGATGAGAAAAGACAAGAAGAATGTGTTAGTGTCTAAGTACCAGGCTCTGGCCCTCCTACACAGGGGTCCGGTGTCTCTCTATCCAGATCAGGTGGATTCTGACAAGTATTTCATGCAGGGATTCCATATTTTCTCAAAGTAGGCCAGCTTGTCCCAGCCACCATGCATTCATTAATCATGATCCATGTCAATTTTGCCTTTAGGAGATCAAAAGGGACCATGGGTGACCTCCAGGATCGGGTGATAGATATCCTAACTGCCGTGAATATAAATGCAATTAGGCATCTCACATATCCCGGAATCCCCTCCCCTGGCCTCCCCAAGAGAGCCTGCTGTGGTGACTTGGTTAGATTCACCTGAGTGAGGGAATAGATAAAATTGTATGTGCAGATCCAAAACCGCCTTACTTTGCTGCACGTCCACCAGGTATGGAAGACTGTTCCCTCCTGGCCGCAACCATGAAAGCACCTGGAGAAGGTCCCCTGGACAATGGACGCTAGTCTGACTGGAACTAGATACCATCTCAAGAAAACTTTAAAGTTCGCCTCAATCAGGGAGATAATAATATAAGATATGGAATTGAATTGGCTAGTTTCCCCCATTCTGTTGCTTCTAACTCTTCCCCCCAAGTCCTGTTCCCATCGTATAATGTAAGGTAGTTTAGTGGACCTGTCATATAATATATTGTATATCATAGATATGTGGCCAGTGTGTTTATCCACTGTGCCACACAAATATTCCATTGGGGTTGAGGAAGTTAAGTCGCTAGTGCGTTTGAGAGTGTTCAGAAAATGCGTTATTTGAGAATATCTAAATAGCTCCCATGTGGGAAAGAAGGTATTTTTCCTGTAATGTGCTTCTAGATATCATTTCTGTATGGTCGCGTAAATCTGCAAAGGAGAAAACCTTTATTCGTTCCCCACTCAGATGTGGAGGGACTAAGACCCGGAGGGAACATTGAATTTCCCAACAAAGGGGCCATTGGGGCATGGGGAGATTTCAATCTATATCTTTTGGCCTATCTGTCCCATAGTCCCAAGGAAAAGTCAGACAGAGTCAGGCATAGTATACCCGGTCCGTCTCTGGCTTTTACCCACATCAGGTGACTAATTGGAGTACAGGGGAGGTGGGAGGATTCCAACTGTATCCATAAGGGGTTAACTGGCTTGGAATGGAATCGGATCAATTGCACCAGTTGTGCCGCCTAATGATATTTAGTCAAATCCAGGTCCCCCAGACCTCCCCTCAGTTTAGGTGTAAATAGTGAGCACCTGTTCTATCTAGGTCTCTTGTGTCCCCGAATTAATTTCAGAAAATTCTACTGAAAAATGCGCAAATCAGACATATTAATCATTATCAGTATGGTACACAAAAGGTAAAAAAAACCTAGGAAGAATGCTCCTATTTACAGAGCTCAGCCTACCAAAACTACGAGGGGGCTGGGGGTGGGGATTAGACATCCATCTGGTGAGGTCTTCTTGTAGTTTCTTATATAGGGGGGATAGTTTTTATGGTATAAGGAATCTATAGAGGGAGTGAGATGTATGCCCAAGTGCAGTCGTCTGCCATTTGAAGGGGAATTTTTGTTGGAGAGAGTTTACTGTGCTGTCATCTAAAGTTAAGTTTAGTGCCTGAGACTGTGTATTGTTTACTGTAAGTCCAGAGATCACAGCAAATAGCTCTAACTCATAGTAAAAATGAAGAGTGGAGGTAGTCAGGGACAAAATAAGAATTAGGCTTTCCAAAGCAAAAAGAACATTGGTCAAAGGTACTTTAAATGAGGCTCATCACACAAATAAACAGTAAATAAATATAATGACATAGCATAAAAGTTTATTGTATACTAATGACACGGATAAAAATATCAGACATAATCAGGCAGGTAAAAAGCAATTAATTGAGCTGTAATATGATCAATAATAAACATGATGGTCACAAAATATACACATATGAGTAAAAAGCTTGACAAAGTACAAAAACGTAACAGAGAAACATTCCAAACATATCTAGGCATCCTTTAACTCTACGCGTTTTGTGGATTAGTATCCACTTCTTCAGGAGTAGATGCAGCGAATGAAGTCTGGAAAAATGAAAGGAAAAAGACCAAAGTAACGTGGTATATGTAATAAATCTCTGATGGGAAGTAGTAAAAGGGCTAAAGCCCTGGTACTTACATGATAGCTCAATTTGGAAGAGGAATAAAGGAGTCCTAAAGTCCTGTGGGTGGGGGGGGGGGGGGCATGCCAGGGAGCAGTCACCCCAGGGGATGGAGGCAGAGGTGGAGAGAAAGGGGCCATGTCTAGGGGATCCATAAGCACTATGCAAAAGTTTCAGCCGGGTAACCAGCAATGATCTGTGAAAAAAACAATAAGTGACTGTATAAGTACTTGGAATTACCAATGAATGGAGTAGGAGGTGAATAGGCACAGAACAAGTTCAAACCCAAGAGGCAGTGTGTGACTGGTGGAGAAAAAAGTGCCAAAGAAGATGACATAGAATAGACATAAGAGAATATACGTGTAATAACCAAGTAGATCAGTAGGGGAACTAAAACAATATTTCTCAAAAATGGACTTTACTGGCACAACATCATGACACTATGTCGTAAAAAATATAAGTAGATCAAAAGCTGAAAGTGCTCAAAATGACTGAAATCCAAAACAAAAAAGTCCCCAAGTGACTTATAAGTAGAGTTGAGCAGACACCTGGATGTCCTTGTTCGGTGGGTTCGGCCGAACTTGAAAATAAAGTCCAGGTCCGTGTCAATGGGGACCCGAACTTTCAGGCACTAAAATGGCTCTAAAACACCAATGGAAAGGGCTAGAGTGCTGCAAATGGCAGCAAAACGTAGTTAAGAGCAGGGCAAGTGCTCTGCAAACAAATGTGGATAGGGAAATAACTTAAAACAACAAAAAAAACAGAAAAATAAAACAATTTTCTTCATCTGTGAAGGACGAGGCCCATATGGAGTAGGAGGGAGGTTGAGGTGGTGGTGGATGTGGCGGTGTAGGTGGAAGCGGCGGTGGAGGAGGACGAGGTAGCCAACACTGCTTTTTTTCAGTCATTTTAAATGAGGGTACACCCCAAAAGAGTGAGAAAGAGCAAAAATAGAACAATGGCTGGGTAAGGTCGGTATCCATCTCTATTCTGCACAAGGTACGGAAAAGTCCTGTGGGATCCATGCCTGGTTCATTTTAATGAACGTGAGCTTGTCCACATTGTCTCTGGACAGGCGGCTGCGCTTGTCTGTGATAACGCCCCCAGCCGTGCTAAATACACGTTCAGATAATACACTGGCTGCAGGGCACGCCAGCACCTCCAAGGCATAAAGGGCAAGCTCAGGCCATGTGCCCAATTTGGAGACCCAGAAGTTGAAGGGGGCAGACCCGTCATTCACTACATGTAGGCGTGTGCACACATACTGCTCCACCATGTTGGTGAAATGCTGCCTCCTGCTAAGACGTTCCATATGAGCTGCTGGTGCTGCTGTTTTTTGTGGCGTGCTGACAAAGCTTTTCCACATTTCGGCCATGCTAACCCTGCCTTCTGAGGTTCTGGCGGTGCCCTGGTTGTGTTGGCGACCTCTTCCTCCTCCTCCTCTGCCTTGGCCTTGTGCTTCCACTGTGGCCCCGCTGTCAGGTGGGAATGCCAGCAGCATCGCGTCTACCAGCGTGCGCTTGTACTCGCGCATCTTGCGATCGCGCTCCAGTGAGTGAATTAAGGACGGTACGTTGTCCTTGTAACGGGGATCCAGCAGCGTGGCCACCCAGTAATCAGCACAAGTTAGAATGTGGGCAACTCGGCGGTCTTTGTGGAGACACTGCAGCATGTAATCGCTCATGTGTGCCAGGCTGCCCAGAGGCAACAAAAGGCTGTCCTCTGTGGGAGGTGTATCGTCTGTGTCCTCTGTATCCCCCCAGCCACGCACCAGTGATGGCCATGAGCTGGCCTGGGTGCCACCCTGCTGTGAACATGGTTCCATCTCCTCCTCCATCTCCTCCTCCTCATCCTCCTCATCCTCCAGAACTGTGCCCCTGCTGGACAGCTGGTCCCTGGCGTTTGTGGGTGCAGGAACCCACCCTCGGAGCCACTTGCGAATGACTGCCCTGAAAGCCTTGGAAATGTTACCTCTTCATCCTCCTCCTCCTCCTCATCCTGTGCCACATCCTCTTCCATCATCGCCCGAATCGTTTTTTGAAGGAGGCATAGAAGTGGGATATTTAAGCTGACAACGGCGTCATCGGCACTGGCCATGTTGGTGGAGTACTCAAAACAGCGCAACAAGACACACAGGTCTCGCATGGAGGCCCAGTTATTGGTGGTGAAGTGGTGCTGTTCAGCAGAGCGACTCACGCGTGCGTGCTGCAGCTGAAACTCCACTATGGCCTGCTGCTGCTCGCACAGTCTTTCCAGCATGTACAAGGTGGAGTTCCACCTTGTGGGCATGTCACATATGAGGCGGTGAGCGGGAAGGCCGAAGTTACGCTGCAGTGCTGACAGGCGAGCAGCAGCAGGGTGAGAACGCCGAAAGTGCGCACAGACGGCCTGCACTTTCTGCAGCAGCTCTGACATATCGGGGTAATTTTTAAGGAACCTCTGCACCACCAAATTCAGCACATGCGCCAGGCAAGGGATGTGCGTCAAACCGGCTAGGCCCAGAGCTTCTATGAGATTTCGCCCATTATCGCACACCACCAGGCCGGGCTTGAGGCTCGCTGACAGCAACCACTCATTTGTCTGCTGTTCCATGCTCCTCCACAACTCCTGCGCGGTGTGTGGTTTTTTTCCCCCAAACAGTCAAGTTTTAAAACTGCCTGCTGTCGTTTACCCTTGGCTGTGCTGAAGTTGGTGGTGAAGGTGTTAAGCTGACCGGATGAGGAGGCAGTAGAGGATGAGGAAGTGGAGTAGGAGGAGTTAGGAACAGGAGGCAAACTGAAGCGCCCTGCAATCCTCGGTGGTGGAAGGACATGCGCCAAATTGCTATCCGCCTCAGGCCCATCCGCCACTGCATTTACCCAGTGTGCCGTTAGGGAGATATAACGCCCCTGACCGTGCTTACTGGTCCACGTATCGGTAGTTAGGTGGTCCTTGGCACAGATGGCGTTGCGCAGTGCACACCTGATTTTTTCCCCCACTTGGTTGTGCAGGGAAGGGATGGCTTGCCTGGAAAAGTAGTGGCGGCTGGGCACGACGTACTGTGGGACAGCCACCGACATAAGGCTTTTAAAACTGTGTGTCTCCACCAGACGGAATGACAGCATTTCAAAGGCCAAGAATTTTGAAATGCTGGCATTCAGGGCCAGGGATCGCGGGTGGGTAGGGGGGTACTTCCTCTTCCTCTCAAGTGTTTGGGAGATGGAAAGCTGAACGCTTCCACGGGACATTGTGGAGATGGTTGGTGACCCAGGTGGTGGTGTTGCTGACAGATCGTCTGTTTGAGGGCTGGCAGGTGCCGGTATCACTACAGAGGTGGATGAAGAGGCCGAGACTGCAGCAGAAGAGGAAGCAGGAGGAGCCAGAGACCTTTCTTGGTTTTGAAGGTGTCTACTCCACTGCAGCTCGTGTTTTGCACTTAGATGCCTGATCATGCAGGTTGTGCTCAGGTTGAGAAGGTTTATGCCTCGCTTCAGGCTCTGATTGCACAGGGTGCAAACCACTCGTGTCCTGTCATCAGCACATTTTCTGAAGAACTTCCACGCTAGAGAACTCCTTTGAGCTGGCTTTGGTGCGCTCGGTCCCTTGCTGCGGTGGGCAGTAGCAGGCGTAGTGTCTAGGGCATGGCCGCTCTGCTTCTGCATCCTGCTCCCTCTTCTGCTGTGCTGGTGGCTCTGTGCGACCACCGCCTCTTCCTCCAAACTACTCAGGTCACCTGCATGACCTTCATTCCATGTGGGGTCGAGAACCTCATCGTCCTCCACATCATCTTCCACCCAGTCTTTACCCCTGCCCTCCTTGTCGGTCTCCACAATTCTGAGTGCCGAAGCAGTTGGCACCTGCGTTTCGTCATCATCGGAGACGTGCTGCGATGGTCCTTCCATGTACTCATCTTGAGAAATAAGTGGTTGGGCATCGCTGCACTCAATCTCTTCCACTTCTGGGGCAGGGCTAGGTGGATGGCCCTGGGAAACCCTGCTGACAGAGTCATCAAAAAGAAGAAGAGACTGCTGCATGACTTGGGGCTCAGACTGCTTGCCTGATTTGCAAGGGGGTGAGGTGAAAGACGGTTGGACATCGGCTGCAGGTGCCAACTCTGACCTTTCTGCAGTAGACTGGGTGGGAGACAATGTGAAGGAACTGTAGGCACTGTCAGCAACCCAATCTACTATCGCCTGTACTTCTTCTGGCCTCATCACTTCTAGAGGTGCATGATGCCCTACCAAATACTGCTGCAGGTTCTGTCGCCTACTCACACTTGAGGAAGGTGTTTCACTTGTGCGTGTAGCTGGCACAGATCGACCACGTCCTCTCCTTGCAACAGGAGCTCTACCAGCAGCACCACGACCCAGGCCACGGCCCCTATTTGACGGTCTCCTCATATTTCTGTAATTTATGATCTTGCCCTAGAAAGGTGTTAATTGAATAGCGGAACAAAACAACAACAGTATTGCACGGGTGTATCTCACAGTCAAATAGGCAAACTATGCCGCAATTTAATTTTTTTTACCCCAAAAGGGTGTTTATTAAATAGCGGAATAGAAAAACAGTATACAACGGGTGTATCTCACAGTCAAATATGCAAAGTATGCCGCAAATTTAATTTTTTTCACCCCAAAAGGGTGTATATTGAATAGCGGAATGGAAAAAAGGATATAAAACGGTGTATCTCACACGTACAAACACAGACTAGGCCCCGATTACAATTTTTTGTACCCTAAAGGGAGGATGAGGAAGAGGAGTAGGAGGAGTTCGGAACATTAGGCAAACTGAAGCACCCTGCAATCCTCGGCGGTGGAAGGAGATGCGCCAAACAAATTTAAAAAGGTGTATCTCACATGTACCGATACAGACTATGCCGTAATTTAATTTTTTACACTCAAAAAGGGTGTATATTGAACAGCGGAATAGAAAAAAATTTTATAAAACGGTGTATCTCACACGTACAAACACAGACTAGGCCCCGATTACAATTTTTTGTACCCTAAAGGCAGGATGAGGAGTAGGAGGAGTTCGGAACAGGAGGCAAACTGAAGCACCCTGCAATCCTCAGTGGTGGAAGATGCCCCCCAAAAGATTGGAAGGTATATCTCACACGTACCGATATAGACTATGCCGCAATTTAATTCTTTTTACCCCAAGGGTGTAGATTGAATAGCGGAATAGAAAATATGATATCAAAAGGTGTATCTATCTCACACGTACAGACCCAGACTAGGCCCCGATTACTATTTTTTGTACCCCAAAGGCAGGATGAGGAGTAGGAGGAGTTCGGAACAGGGAGGAGGCAAACTGAAACACCCTGCAATCCTCGGCGGTGTAAGATGCGCCCCAAAAGTTGGAAAGGTGTATCTCACACGTACCGATACAGACTATGCCGCAATTTAATTCTTTTTACTCCAAGGGTGTAGATTGAATAGCGGAATAGAAAATATGATATCAAAAGGTGTATCTATCTCACACGTACAGACCCAGACTAGGCCCCGATTACTATTTTTTGTACCCCAAAGGCAGGATAAGGAGTAGGAGGAGTTCGGAACAGGCAGGAGGCAAACTGAAACACCCTGCAATCCTCGGCGGTGTAAAATGCGCCCCAAAAATTGGAAAGGCGTATCTCACACGTACCGATACAGAATATGCCGCAATTTAATTATTTTTACCCCAAGGGTGTAGATTGAATAGCGGAATAGAAAATATGATATCAAAAGGTGTATCTATCTCACACGTACAGACCCAGACTAGGCCCCGATTACTATTTTTTGTACCCCAAAGGCAGGATGAGGAGTAGGAGGAGTTCGGAACAGGCAGGAGGCAAACTGAAGCACCCTGCTTCAGCGTTAAGAAACTTATTAGGGGAAAAAAATTGGCCTTCAGGAAATATAAATCAGAGGGCACAGTATTGGCTTTCGACCAATACAAGGAGGCAAATAGGAAGTGTAAACACAAAATCAAGATGGCTAAAATAGACTTTGAGAGACAAATAGCGGAGGATAGCAAAAAAAACCCAAAGAAATTCTTTAAGTATATCAACAGCAAAAAAACTAGGGCAGAGCATATTGCACACATAATTAACAATGATGGGAGGATGGTTACAGAGGACACTGAAAAAGCAACCGTACTGAATGCTTTTTTCTCATCAGTCTTTACACAGGAATCGGAGGGGTACACTGACCATGACTGTATAGTTAGTAGTAATACACAGGACTTGCCACTATGGCTAACAGAGGGGGAAATCAGGGGAAGGCTGGATAAACTCAACACAAACAAATCACCAGGCCCGGATGGCGTACATCCAAGAGTACTCAAGGAACTCAGTAAGGTTATATCCAGACCACTGTTCCTGATCTTTGCGGACAGTATTAGGACAGGAGATGTACCAGGGGAGTGGAGGAAAGCTAACGTGATTCCGATATTCAAAAAGGGTCAGAGGCATATACCGGGAAATTATAGGCCTGTCAGTCTGACATCAGTAGTATGTAAACTTCTGGAGGGGATGATAAGGGACTATATCGTAGAGTTTGCTAAGGACAACAGCATCATCAGTAGTAACCAGCACGGGTTTACAAATGGGCGTTCTTGTCAAACCAATCTCTTAACATTCTACGAGGAGGTGAGCTGTGAGCTAGATAGGGGCAGACCAGTGGATGTGGTGTACCTAGATTTTGCTAAGGCGTTTGATACAGTTCCCCATAAGCGCTTAATTTATAAAATAAGGTCTGCAGGTATCGACAGCAGGGTTTGCTCTTGGATACGGAACTGGCTAAAAGGGCGTGTCCAAAGGGTGGTAATAAACAGCGCGTACTCAGACTGGTCTGAGGTAGTAAGCGGGGTCCCCCAAGGCTCAGTCCTAGGACCAACCTTGTTCAATTTATTCATAAACAGCATTGAGGACGGGATCAGTAGTTCAATATCAGTTTTTGCAGATGACACAAAATTAGGCAGGACAATAACAGCACAGCATGAAGCAGATATCCTACAGAATGACCTGGACAAAATAACGGAGTGGGCAAAGACATGGCAAATGAGGTTTAACGTGGAGAAATGTAAGGTTTTACACTTGGGGACTAGAAACATAAAAGCACAATACACGTTAGGAGGGGAACCCTTGGGAGAATCAAAAATGGAGAAGGATCTGGGAGTCTTGGTTGATGATAGACTAGGCAACAGCATGCAATGTCAAGCGGCAGCTGCCAAGGCTAGCAGAATATTAGCATGCATAAAGAAAGGGATGTATTCCAGAGATAAGACTATAATCCTTCCACTTTATAAAACTCTGGTCCGACCTCATCTGGAGTATTCGGTCCAGTTCTGGTCACCAGTCCTCAGAAGGGATGTGTTGGAGCTGGAGAGAGTCCAGAGAAGGGCAACTAAACTAATTAGGGGATTGGAGGACCTTGATTATGAGGAGCGTCTGCAATCGCTTGATTTATTCTCCCTGGAGAAGAGACGCCTGAGGGGGGACATGATAGCAATTTTTAAATATCTAAATGGGGATCTAGGCTTAGAAAAAAAGCTGTTCAGTCGAAGGGATTGCATGAGAACTCGGGGGCATACAATGCGATTAGAGGAGAAGCGTTTTAACCTCAGGCAACGTGGGGGGTTCTTTACTGTTAGGGCTACAAGATTGTGGAATTCTCTACCACATGAGGTGGTTTCTGCGGGTAGTATGGTGGCTTTCAAAAGACTCTTAGACGTACATCTCAAGGATCAGAACATTCAGGGGTATGCAAGATGATTACAGCCACACACATCTACACAGGTTGAACTGGATGGACTTTTGTCTTTATTCAACCTCACCAACTATGTAACTATGTATGTAACTATATGAATTACGGAATAGAAAATATGATATCAAAAGGTGTATCTATCTCACACGTACAGACCCAGACTAGGCCCCGATTAAAATTTTTTGTACCCCAAAGGCAGGATGAGGAGTAGGAGGAGTTCGGAACAGGCAGGTGGCAAACTGAAGCACCCTGCAATCCTCGGCAGTGTAAGATGCGCCCCAAAAATTGGAAAGGTGTATCTCACACGTACCGATACAGACTATGCCGCAATTTAATTATTTTTACCCCAAGGGTGTAGATTGAATAGCGGAATAGAAAATATGATATCAAAAGGTGTATCTATCTCACACGTACAGACCAAGACTAGGCCCCGATTACTATTTTTTGTACCCCAAAGGCAGGATGAGGAGTAGGAGAAGTTCAGAACAGGCAGGAGGCAAACTGAAACACCCTGCAATCCTCGGCGGTGTAAGATGCGCCCCAAAAATTGGAAAGGAGTATCTCCCACGTACCGATACAGACTATGCCGCAATTTAATTCTTTTTACCCCATGGGTGTAGATTGAATAGCGGAATAGAAAATATGATATCAAAAGGTGTATCTATGTCACACGTACAGACCCAGACTATGCCCCGATTACTATTTTTTGTACCCCAAAGGCAGGATGAGGAGTAGGAGGAGTTCGGAACAGGCAGGAGGCAAACTGAAACACCCTGCAATCCTCGGCGGTGTAAGAAGCGCCCCAAAAATTGGAAAGGTGTATCTCACACATACCGATACAGACTATGCCGCAATTTAATTCTTTTTACCCCAAGGGTGTAGATTGAATAGCGGAATAGAAAATATGATATCAAAAGGTGTATCTATCTCACACGTACAGACCCAGACTAGGCCCTGATTACTATTTTTTGTACCCTAAAGGCAGGATGAGGAGTAGGAGGAGTTCGGTACAGGCAGGAGGCAAACTGAAGCACCCTGCAATCCTCGGCGGTGTAAGATGCGCCCCAAAAATTGGAAAGGTGTATCTCCCACATACCGATACAGACTATGCCGCAATTTAATTCTTTTTACCCCAAGGGTGTAGATTGAATAGCGGAAAAGAAAATATGATATCAAAAGGTGTATCTATCTCACACGTACAGACCCAGACTATGCCCCGATTACTATTTTTTGTACCCCAAAGGCAGGATGAGGAGTAGGAGGAGTTCGGAACAGGCAGGAGGCAAACTGAAACACCCTGCAATCCTCGGCGGTGTAAGATGCGCCCCAAAAATTGGAAAGGTGTATCTCACACGTACCGATACAGACTATGCCGCAATTTAATTATTTTTACCCCAAGGGTGTAGATTGAATAGCGGAATAGAAAATATGATATCAAAAGGTGTATCTATCTCACACGTACAGACCCAGACTAGGCCCCGATTACTATTTTTTGTACCCTAAAGGCAGGATGAGGAGTAGGAGGAGTTCAGAACAGGCAGGAGGCAAACTGAAGCACCCTGCAATCCTCGGCGGTGTAAGATGCGCCCCAAAAATTGGAAAGGTGTATCTCACACGTACCGATACTGACTATGCCGCAATTTAATTCTTTTTACCCCAAAAGGGTGTAGATTGAATAGCGGAATAGAAAATATGATATAAAATTGGTGATTTTTCAATAGCACATGTGAACACAGCAGTGTCTTATGTCAGTCAGCTCTGCTGCAGGCTATGAAGGGAAAAAAAAAGAAAATTCCCCTTTAAGTTTGTAATTTTTAAATAGATTAGTACAGACTATGCCACAATTTAATTCTTTTTACCCCAAAGGGGTGTAGATTGAATAGCGGAATAGAAAATATGATATAAAATTGGTGATTTTTCAATAGCACATGTGTACACAGCAGTGTCTTATGTCAGTCAGCTCTGCTGCAGGCTATGAAGGGAAAAAAAAAAGAAAATTCCCCTTTAAGTTTGTAATTTTTAAATAGATTAGTACAGACTATGCCACAATTTAATTTTTTTTAACCCAAAAGGGTGTATATTGAATAGTGGAATAGAAAAAAGTGTATAAAATTGAAAATCACTCAATAGCACATGTGAACACAGCAGTGTCTTATCACAGTCAGCACTGGAGCAAAAAGGCTATGAAGGGGGAAAAAAAAAAAAAACCCTTTTAACTTGTAGTAAAATAGATCTAAGATGAACGCTGCACACAACTGACTGATAAAAATAGATTTTTTTCTCCCTCCTCCTCAGTGGGCTCAAGTGAGGGCAATAAGATTGTTCACTGCACCACCCCCCACACAGCAAAATCGATGTATACTGTCCCTGCCTAATCTCTGCAGCCTGGCCCTAATATGCTCGATAAGATCGTTCACTGCACAACCCCCCACACAGCAAAATCGATGTAGAACACTGACCCTGCCTAATCTCCAGCCTCGCCCTAATATGCTCAATAAGATTGTTCACTGCACAACCCCCCACACAGCAAAATCGATGTAGAACACTGACCCTGCCTAATCTCCAGCCTCGCCCTAAAATGCTCTAATAACTCTCCCTGCCTGCACTCCGACCTGTCCCTGCATTCTTTTCGGAAACGATTTTTCACAGAATCACTGTCTGTCCCTAATCAGCAGCCAGCACTTATGATGTGTGCTCTCTCCCTAATCTACAGCAGAATGACGCAGCGCGCTGGGGCTCTCGAACTTATAAAAACATGGTCACATGCTTCAGATGGCCAATCACAGCTACTAATACATTAGTAGGCATGGCTGGCATGGCTTAAGGCACACCAGTTAAACGCTTGTTGATTGGCTGTTGAAAGCCCGCCATTAAAAGCGCACCATTACATACAAAACAGGAAAGAAAATGACCGAACACGGATTTTAAACCCGAACATACAGTAAAGTTTTAGGGTCCGTGTTCGGGTAACAAAAATCCAATTATTCGGTACGAACACGAATAATACAGTCCATGTTCGCTCAGCACTACTTATAAGTAATATCTTAGGTGTGAAAGACAGTTTGGCGTGTCCACCGATATGAAAGACCAAAGGACAAGGGGTGATCATACCGAACCACCCACCTCCAAGCTATGAGGTAAGTGTTGGGCCCACCGCCAATGCCATGTATTGTCAACAGTAAGGGGCCTAGGGAGGAATGGAGCTCAAAGCTGGTCAGCACGTATACCGGAAACCAGAAGGCGTGTTATCCACTTGGCCCTGTGTACGTCATCAGATGAAAACCAACAGCCACAGCGCCAGGACATATATGATGTCACGCATCAGGCATGAAAACATGGCGTTGATGCATCACCGGGGACCGCCCCCCCACCGTCTAAACAAAGAATTGAATGGGAAAGAAAGGGAGGGGCCGAGCCAGTGGCGCATCACAGTCCCCATGGCAACAAAATCCAGGGCGCCCGAACATCCACAGCTGCTGCCAGAGAAGTATGAAGGTAGTATCCTAATATGGATGAGTATGTAATCATGTTATGATAAAAAATTGTTGTTGAACAGGTCAGAAAATATATGTATATACAGAGGAGGGGAAACAACTATCTGACGTGTGTACGTCCTGGAACACATATATGGAAATATAAATCCCCAACTCCTCATAATGCCAAGTGGCTAAATTCTGACCTGGTGTGTATTGTTTACCAGACCACTGAGTGACCAGGGTGTCTACCACCCAAAATACAATGCAAAAGAAGAAATTGCGGTCTGTGGCACCATACGTGATGAGCATCCATCCCAAAATATGTACAAAGCAAGAAGAACATTGGTCAAGGGGACTTTAAATGAGGCTCATCACACAAATAAACAGTAAGTAAAAATAATGACATATCATAAAAGTTTATTGCACATTCATTACGTATGGTGTCACGGACCGCAATTTCTTTTAAAGCATTAGGATGTCATGGCGAACAGGGCGCATTTGTGCACCCTGTCTCTGCAAGTTATCCCCCGAATATCCGTGTTGTGCCGAATTTTGATGGTTAGGGGTTCTAATGCTAAAATAAATAGGATGGGGGACAGGGGGGCAACCCTGCCGAATACCTCTATGTATAGTAATTTAATCCAAACTGTATCCCTTAACCAATAGTCTAGCTAAGGGTTCACTGTATAATTACATAGTTACATAGTTAGTCAGGTTGAAAAAAGATACAAGTCCATCTGGCTCAACCAATAAAAAACAAAAAAAAAAACAGTAAAGAAAACCCAACAACAAAATCCAATATACACAATCCTATACCCGCAGTTGATCCAGAGGAAGGCAAAAAAAAAAAAACCCAGCAAAGCATGATCCAATTTGCTACAGCAGGGGAAAAAAAACCCTTCCTGATCCCCCGAGAGGAAATCGGATATTTCCTGGATCAACTTTACCTACAAATATTAGTACCCATTTATATTATGTACACCCAGGAAAGAATCCAGGTCTTTTTTAACCACTTGCCGACCAGTCACGTTGACTGTACTGCGACAAAGTGGCTCGTTATCGTCTGGCGACATAGACCTACATCACCAGACATTCCCCTCTGGCTCCCGCTGTATTCAGTTACAGCGGGAGTCGGGCCAGGGGAGGAGCGGCGATGATCACCGCTGCTCTTCCCCGATCGTCGGGGATCTAGTGTGGAAATCCGCCCGCTTGTGTAAACAAAGCGGGCGGATCTCCTAAGTGACAGGCAGGGTCAGATTGCAGGGTTCAGCATAGCTTAATCTGCGATCTGTCCCTGTGTCACTCAGTCACCTCCCCCCACACACGTTAGTAAGCACCAGGCATACATTAACCCCTCCCTCTCCAATAAAAATTAACCCCTTCCCTGCCAGTGTCATTTTTAGAGTAACAGTGCATATGTATAGCACTGATTACTGTAGTAATGTCACTGGTACCCCCAAAAGTGTAAAAAATGTCAGTCAGGGGGGGCGTGGCGACCGCCGAGCAAGATGGCCGCATAGGTTGAGAGCTCCAGGCGGCATCCGGCTTCTACTATATCTACGGCCCATCACAGCGTCCTCACGGACAACAACTACCCCGATCCTGATAGGGGAACACCTGCTCCACACAGCCACGATGGCTAGGAGACGAACGGCGGCACCCGCCGTCCGGAAACTCTCGGACTTTTTCCTCCCGGCGACTCACGGTCTTCGGCAACATGGCGCCGGAGACCGCTCGAATCACCAGCCGCCTCGCCCTCTAGGGGCAGAGTCGCCGGCGGATGACGTCACCCGGAGCGATCCCGCCGCACGAACGGAGATACCCGCGCTGATGAGGTCTGAGAGGTCCACAGACTCCTCTCCCTCGACTCCTTCCACCCAAAGCCCGGCCAAGTCCAGGCCCAGAAGGGAAGACAGCCCACCGCCTCTCGATCTGGCATCCATGGAGGTGAGCAACCCCAGCACTGCGCCCTGTACACCTTGGGCCTACACCCCTCCTCCTGATCCTTTTGCCAACCTAGTTACAACTGGGCAGCCTGTATCTGACACCAGTTTAAAGGACATGCTTTCCATGCTTCACACCTCTATGCAAACAAATATCCTTGCCTCCATATCTTATTGCCATAAAGAATTGCATGGCATGGGGGATAGAGTCAATGCTGTTGAAACAAGAATGGAAGAATTTACCGTCTCTTACAATACTATGGTAGATGCCCACACCTCCCATCAGGAGGACATCCGTCACATACAGGCAAAACTTGCAGATCTCGAGGACCGTTCGAGACGCAACAATCTGAAGATCAGGGGCATACCAGAATCAGTTCTTCCAGCCCAATTGCCCTTATATGTAAAGGACTTATTCCAAAAAGCAGTGCCTGATCTTTCCAATGCAGATCTCACAATAGATCGCATACATCGGATCCCTAAGCCCTCATTCCTTCCACAAGAGATTCCACGTGACGTTTTGTTGCGGATCCATTTCTTCCAGGCAAAGGAACGGATTCTAGAAGCCTTCCGTCGCAAAGATCGCCTCCCTGAGCAAGCAATACCATTACAAGTCATGCCAGACTATTCCCAATATACCCTCCAACTCCGAAGGAACCTCAACTCCATCACGAAAGCATTGCGGAACAACAAGATCATGTATAAGTGGAAGTACCCAGCGAAGCTCTGTGTGACCCACCAAGGCTCTACTTCTCACATAGTCTCCGTGGACCAAGGCATCTGCCTCCTCCGACAGTGGAACGTCATCCCTGAACCGACGGACCAGCAACGCCCAACTGCGGGACCCCCACCTTCTCGCCTTCAACAGGAATGGCATGTTGTCCCCGGACCCTCCAAGTCCTCACGCCATAACAAGTGAGGATGGCTATGTGAACATTAGCCAGGTGCGCCTGACCCTCCTGCCTTTGGTAGCACTCACCACCGTGCTCCTTACCCCACCGCCATCGCAGTTATTGCTGCGCCTTTGACCCGTCAGGGTCATGCCTTTTTATCTCCTATGTGTTTTGTTTGTTGTGTTTTTTCTCTTTTTCTCTTTTTTTTCCTGTCACTTGTCGTTTTACAGAACAGGACTCTCTACCGACCCATGGATCAACCTCCAATTGCATCGTTCGGATGCGGCTACTTTCCACCACCGAGTTGGACATTCTACTCTTCCATGCCTGCTGTTACATGGACAATGTCGGACATATGCGTTCGCTGAGTCAACATGGTACCGTGAGTTTACGCCTCAGCTGCTAGCCTTTCTACACGCTATTGAGATCTCTATTTCCCACTGCAGTGATGTACACAATATTTTGGTTCCCATGCCAATGCTATGATGTCTTTAAATTTGCTATCCCTTAATGTTAAGGGTTTGAATCACCCGGTGAAGCGCTTCTCCATGTGGAGGGAGGCTCAGACACACAAAGTGGATATCCTGGCTATACAGGAGACGCACTTCAAACAGGGACATATTCCCAAATGTACGCACCAGAACTTCCCACACATTTTCCAGGCTTCGGCCTCTGAGAAGAAGAGGGGGGTAATGGTGGCTGTCCGCGACACGGTGTCCTTCACCTACTCCAAGGTGGTGCAGGACATCGAGGGGCGATATCTAATCATTAACTGTACCATAGATGGTTGTATGTATACCTTGGTTAATGCCTATGCTCCCAATGTACACCAATTGAGGTTCATGCGCAAGCTTTGCTGTAAGGTCAACAAAATCAAAACGGGCAGACTAATCGTGTGTGGAGACTTCAATTTGGTGGCGGACCACGCCGTGGACTCGTCCTCTAAGAGGAGTCCATCCACGCCATCCCTTGCATCCCTTATCCACTCCGAGGGACTCCACGACGTGTGGCGCTACCAACACGCTGAGGAGAGGGACTATTCCTTCTTCTCGGCCGTCCATAATTCTTACACAAGGATTGATATGTTTCTGGTAGACACCTCAACTGTCCCCCATGTCCTACATACGTCTATCTCCCCCATTACTTGGTCGGATCACGCTGCCATTCATATGTCCTTGTCATTCAAACCTGTTTCCCCGACCACATTCATTTGGAGGTGTAATAATTCTATTCTTTCAGACCCAGACTCCCTCACACATTTACAAACCCGACTGCGAGAATTTTTCAGTATCAATGCCACTCCTGACATGGACCCCTTCACTCTATGGAACGCTCATAAAGCGTTCGCTAGAGGCCTACTTATTCAAATGGGCTCCAGGTTGAAGAAGAAATTTCAACTTCGCTTCACTGAACTGACTACCCAAATAAAGGACCTAGATGATTCCAACAAAAAGGCTCCCTCTGCCACTAATGCTACCCGACTTTCCTCCCTTAGACTGGATCTACGTAGGCTCCTGACAGAAAAACATGATATCATGCTGGCACGCCTTCGTTTACGATACTATACGTCACACAACAAGGCTGGGAAATTTTTGGCCTCCAGACTTAAGGCCAAACGGACTAGGACCAAAATAGATCACATCTTCCATCCGCACAATGATCAAAAATTAACACACCCCCAAAAAATAGCAGACGCATTTGCTGACTACTATGCCACCTTATACAATCTTAGCTCAGACCCCTCCACCCCCCAACCCACAAATGAGGGCATTCATTTCATTTCTCCAGCGCCTGCAATTGCCAACTATCTCGAGTGAAGCTCTTTCCTATCTAAATAGTCCCTTTACATTACAGGAACTTACCAAGACGTTTCGTTCCCTTCCCATGAACAAATCGCCGGGCCCCGATGGTTTAACCAATGAATACCTACGATCCCTACAAGAAATATTTTCCCCGCACCTACTTAATGTTTTCGCTGAAGCAACAGCTCGAGGACACTTCCCAAGCGAGATGTTACAGGCCAACATCACCACCCTCCCCAAACCTGGTAAACCCCCCACTACCCCTGCCAACTTTAGACCAATTTCGCTTTTAAACAATGATGTTAAGCTTTATGCCAAGCTCGTAGCTAACCGCCTGGCACAATTTCTGCCTTCACTGCTCGGGGGCGATCAGATGGGGTTCGTCAGGGGACGTCAGGCACCTGATGCTACGAGGCGTGTTATAAACTTGTTACACCACGCTGAAAAACACAAAACGCCTTCTCTGCTTCTATCCATAGATGCAGAGAAGGCGTTTGACCGAGTGCACTGGGAATACATGCGGGCGGTCCTACATAAATTTGGGTTCGCAGGTCCTATCGTTTCATCAATTTTAGCCCTCTACTCCACACCATCGGCCAAAGTGCTCTCGGCAGGGACGCTGTCCAAATCGTTTTCCATTACTAATGGGACGAGGCAGGGATGCCCATTATCACCCCTTATTTTTAACTTATTAATTGAACCCCTGGCTGAGTCACTCCGAACAGATCCATTGGTATCTGGTTTTAAACTGGGTCATAATAGCCATGTTATTACATTATTTGCGGATGACGTCATCTTAAGCCTGACGAACCCTGTCGTGTCCCTCCCTGCAGCACATCGAATATTGCAAAATTTTAGTGCAGTGTCGTATTACAAGGTAAATTTTGGTAAATCTGTTATCCTTAATATGAATGTTCACTCCTCTACCCTCCACCATCTCCAGACTACACTACCTTACACGTGGACCTCCCAGTCCCTGCCTTACCTAGGCATCCAGATCTCGTTCCCGCTGTCTACCCTCCTTCCCTCCAACCTAAAACCCCTGTCAGCATCCATCTCCAAAGACGTAATCACGCTTAGGCCCTCCGAGCTCTCTTGGGCTGGCAGAATAGCCGCCTTTAAAATGGTATGTCTTCCGAAAATTCTTTACATTTTCCGTACGCTTCCCATATCCATTCCCAAAAAGTTCTTGGACCCGCTATCTAAACTACTAAGAGCGTTTGTATGGCAGAAAAGAAGAGCAAGATGTAAATACTCCCATATGCTACGTCATAAGCAAGTAGGAGGCTTGGGTATGCCAGATATTGTAGACTACTATCACGCAACCAGGCTAGCACCACTCCGTAACTGGTTTTCCAACCCCCAATCTCTCCCCTGGATCCCAGTGGAGGCTGCATTGTCCAACGTGGCAGACCTTAGCCTTCTCTTGCTAGCCGACATATGGAGGCCCCTGACCCTGTCCTCCCTGCCCCCCACGATTAGAGCTTCTATCCAGTCCTGGAGACTCCTGTGTACCCACTTCTCACATGTTACTCCTACCTTGACAATTCCTTTCCCGATAGCGGTACTCAATGTGCTGATTCCGTTTTTTTCCGTTGCCCAATTCTTGTCCGCGGGTATATTACAGATTTCCCAACTGTACCAAGGACGATCCCTACGTCCATTCAAGGAGCTCCAACAGGAGTTTGCCTTGCCCGCCAAAGCTGCATACACATATAATAGTATATCCAGCTTCCTACGCAAATTTCCCCCGCCAGCCCCTTCCATCCCTGTATCCGTATGGAAATTTTTTACGGACCCGACAGTCCCCACTAAAGGTATATCCTTATTTTATAATATGTTTGGGTGCAAAACTAACTTTGTGAAGACTCCACACATGGTTAAGTGGGAGGAGGAACTTCAACTGACATTCTCTGATAAGCAATGGCAAATAGCTATCTGGTCCTCCTACAATACTTCCCAATGCGTCAATCATTGGGAACAGACGCAAAAGATTATTACCAGATGGTATCTCACGCCTTATAGGCTTTCTAAAATATACCCAACCCATAGCCCACTATGTTGGCGCAACTGTGACCGACCAGGCACACTACTACATATTTTCTGGTCCTGCTTGGGATTGACAAGCTACTGGAGAAAGGTATTTGAAGTTCTATCCGACATCACTGGGATCCTCCGCAAACCCAATTCGGCAATGGCCCTTCTCTCTCTGGGGATGGATGGTATCCCTCTAGATATGAGAACGGTATATTGCCATGTTCTCACTGCAGCTAGAACATCCATTGCAAGACACTGGAAACAACCGGTGGCCCCATCTCATCTGGAGGTGGTAAAGCTGGTTAATCTCCAATACTCTTTGGAAAAAGCCTACGCTTACTCAGTTGCACGAGGAGCTAAGTTCCATAAAGACTGGCACATGTGGACCCATAGCCGATACTATATTCCTGCCACTTGAGGTTGATGCTTTGTTTCCTTGTTCCTTGTTTACTGCTCGTTTGCTGCTCGGCAGCACTTGCCCTACTGAGACAGTATCTGGACTAACAGTTAGGCAATATTGTTTATGAGCTACTACTTGTACTTTTGACCACGTTTATACGATACCTGTTCAAGTTCTGTATCGAGTTTCTGCATACCCATGTTTTTTTTTTTTATTTCTCTTATTGTTTTGTATTGTTTTGTTTTGTTTTGTGTAGTTTATTGACTATGATTACATTCTCTTCGTGATTGTATTGTTCATTTATATGCTCTAAAATCAATAAAAATTTATTGAAAGTAAAAAATGTCAGTCAAGGGTCCGATATGTCCACTGCAATGTCGCAGTCCCGCAAAAAAAATCACAGATCGCCGCCATTTCTCGTTAAAAAGAAAACACCAAAAATGACAGAAATATTTCCCTTAGTTAGTAAACCCAAACCAATCAAAATACGCTTATTGCAATTTTTTTTACAAAAAATATGTAGCAGAAAACAAATTGGCCTAAAATGATAAAAAATTTTGATTTTTACATTTTTTTTTGGGGGGGGGGGGGGATTTCATATAAAAAAATGTGAAAAATATTGTTATTTTTTCAAAATTGTCGTTCTTTTTTTGTTTATAGCGCAACAAGTAAAAATTGCACAGGTGATCAAATACCACCAAAAGAAAGCTCTATTTGTAAGGGAAAAAAGGACATAAATCTAATTTGGGTACAGCATTGTACAACCGCGCAATTGTCCATTAAAGTAGCGCAGTGCTGAATCGCAAAATATGGCCTGGTCAGGAATGGGGTAAAACCTTCCAGTCATAAAGCAGTTAAAAATACGCTCATTGAGAATTTTTTTGTCAAAGACATGTAGCTAAATACATTTTGGCCTAAATATATGACAAAAATTGAATATATTGGATATTTTTTTTTTTTTTTTCCAAAACGGTTTATTGGTACAGAGAGTATGGTAATAAAACATACAAACAGTTGAACAATCCGATCAACATTCTCGGTGTTCAAGGTATAATTGAAGAAAAACAGGAATGCATATAAATGAGTTTCACTTCCAAATAACAGAATTTAGAAAATTTATGTATGAGTATGCTTAACGTAACAGAATAGGTGCGGGTGAGGTATTATTTTTTTGTTTCATCAAGTTGCTAAATGAAAAGCATAATAGAGTTGCAGATTCAGAGATAAATTCAGTTACTTGAATGATATAATTGAATTATGCAGATGTTGGTTGTAGGTGATAGAGGGGAGAGGTTGGTTCCCAGCACCACCCTCTCCCATGGAATGAGAAGGATAAGGGTAGAGAAGGGGTAGAGGTGAGGAATATGGGGGGGGGGGGGGATTGGAATAATGGGAGTAGTGACTCAATATAGGAAGGCAAATGTATAGGTGACGAGTTGTTGTTAAGTTTGAGTAAATGGATTAAAGGGTTACATGTTGCTGTATTTTAGGTGGAAAAGGGGTCTTCATTTCATAATTGAGATGTACGTGTTTGATTCTCGGAATTTGTTCCAAGGATTCCAGGTGGAGGCATATTTGAATAGTGAGTCATTGGAGATGGCAATGAGCTCTTCCATCTCTGCCAGTTTGTTAATTTGCATGATCCAGTCTTTAAGGGAGGGGACCTGTGGGGAGCCCCAGTGTCTTGGTATACATAGCTTAGCATTACATTATTCATGATATTTTTATTACATTATTCATGATATTTTTATTACATTATTCATGATATTTTTATTATTCATGATATTCATGAGCATAACATTATTCATGATATTTTTTAACTGTCAAATTAGAAAAATATTGTTATTTTTTCAAAATTGTCGCTTTTTTAATTAATATCGCAAAAAATGAAAAGCGCAGAGGTGATCAAATACCACCAAAAGAAAGCTCTGTTTGTGGGAAAAAAGGATGTAAATTTCATTTGGGCACGGCGTTGGATGACCGCGCAATTGTCAGTTAAAGTCGCACAGTGCCGAATCGCAAAAAGCAGCCTGGACTTAAGACAGCAAAATCCTCCGGTGGTAAAGTGGTTAAAGTAATCTAGTGAGCTAGCCAGAAACACCTCTGAAGGGAGTTTATTCTACATTTTCACAGCTCTAACAATGAAGAAACCTTTCCATGTTTGGAGATGAAATCTGTTTTCCTCTAGATGTAAAGAGTGTCCCCTTGTCCTCTGTGTTGACCTGAAAGTGAATAACTTAACACCAAGTTCACTATATGGACCCCTTATGTATTTATACATGTTGATCATATCCCCCCTTAATCTCCTCTTCTCAAGAGTGAATAAGTTCAGTTCCTCTAATCTTTCCTCATAGTTGAGCTCCTCTATGCCTCTTATCAGTTTGGTTGCTCTTCTCTGCACTTTCTCCAGTTCCCCGGTATCCTTTTTAACCACTTGCCGACCGCTCACATGGAGCGTACTGCGGCAAAGTGGCTCGTTATAGTCCAGCGATGTAGACCTACGTCGCTGGACTCCTCCCCTTGTGGGCGGCGCGCACGGGCCGCCGGAGGTTCACTCCCGCTGTATTCAGACACAGCGGAAGTCGGGCCAGGGGAGGAGAGGCGGTGATCACCGCCGCTCTTCCCTGATCATCGGGGATCGAGTGAGGACATCCGCCCGCTTGTGTAAACAATGCGGGCGGATCTCCTATGTGACAGGCAGGGACAGATTACAGGATTCATCATAGCTGAACCTGTGATCTGTGTCTGTGTCACACAACCCCCTCCCCCCACACACGTCAGTAAGCATGAGGCATACATTAACCCCTTGATCACCAATAAAGTTAACCCTTTCCCTGCCAGTGTCATTATTACAGTAACAGTGCATATTTATAGCACTGATTACTGTAGTAATGTCACTGGTACCCCCAAAAGTGCCAAAAATGTCAGTTAGGGGTCCGATCTGTCCGCCGCAATGTCGCAGTCCCGCAAAAAAAAAAACGCAGATCGCCGCCAGATCACTGCCATTACTAGTTAAAACAATAAAATTAAAACAATAAAAATTACATAAATTTCCCGTAGTTAGTAGCTGCGATAACTTTTGCGCAAACCAATCAAAATACGCTTATTGCGATTTTTTTTATAAAAAATATGTAGCAGAAAACAAATTGGCCTAAAATGTTAAAAAATTTAGATTTTTAATTTTGGGGGGGGGGGGGATTTCATATAAAAAAATGGGAAAAATATTGTTATTTTTTCAAAAGTGTCGCTCTTTTTTTGTTTATAAAGAAAAGTAAAAATCGCACAGGTGATCAAATACCACCAAAAGAAATCTCTATTTGTGAGAGAAAAAAGGACATAAATTTAATTTGGGTACAGGGTCGCACGACCACGCAATTGTCCGTTAAAATAACGCAGTGCCGAATCGCAAAATATGGCCTGGTCAGGAATGGGGTAAAATCTTCCGGCCTTAAAGCGGTTAAAAATACACTCATTGAGAATTTTTTTGTGAAAGACATGTAGCTAAATACATTTTGACCTAAATATATGACAACAATTGAATATATTGGATATTTTTTAACTGTCAAAGTAGAAAAATATTGTTATTTTTTCAAAATTGTCGCAATTTTTTTATTATTATCGCAAAAAATAAAAAGCGCAGAGGTGATCAAATACCACCAGACGAAAGCTCTGTTTGTGGGGAATAAAAGGACGTAAATTTAGTTTGGGTACAGCGTTGCATGACCGCGCAATTGTCAGTTAAATCCGCACAGTGCCAAGTTGCAAAAAGTGGCCTGGACATAAAGCAGGAAAATCCTCCGGTCCTAAAGTGGTTAAGAACTGGTGCTCAAAACTGAACTGCATTTTCGAGATGAGGTCTTACTAATGATTTGTACAGGGACAAAATGATATCCCACTCTCTGGAGTCCATGCCTCTGTTAATACAAGAAAGGACTTTGCTTGCTTTGGAAATTGTAGCTTGGCATTGCATGCTATTATTAAGCTTATGATCTACCAGAACACCCAGATCCTTCCTCGCTATGGATTCCCCCAGTTCTACTCCCCCTAGTATGTAGGCTGCTTGCATATTCTTAGCCCTCAAGTGCATGATGTTACATTTATCAACATTAAACCTCACTTGCCACATAGTTGCTCAATGAAACAGTGCATCAAGGTCAGCTTGTAAATTGGAGATATCCTGTAAAGAAGTTATTCCACTGCAAAGCTTGGTGTCATCTGCAAAGACAGAAATGGTACTTTTAATCCCAGACCCAGACCCAATATATTAAAAAGTAAGGGTCCCAACACTGAACCCTGGGGTACAAGACTGATAACCTTAGACCTTAGAGTAAGAATCATTGACCACTACTCTCTGAATTCTATCTTTTAGCCGATTTTCTATCCATTTACAAACGTATCTTTCCAAGCCTGTAGACTTTACCTTACACATTAGCCGTGTGTGAGGAACTGTGTCAAACGCTTTTGCCAAATCCAAGTATACTATGTATACAAATAATGTGCGAATGACTGTGAGAAAGTTCTCATCAAATCCATAGCATTCCAATGTATAGAACAGGTATTCCCAGGACAGGGAATCAAAAGCTTTATGTAGGTCCAGGGATAGTAGCATGCCTTTCCTCTTTGCCCATCCCGTCCCAATTTGATTTGAGTGCCGAGATAATGTCCACCAATCGCCTAGTTTGTTCAGGCACCTGTCTGTGCGGGACAAACCCCACGTGATCTGGGAGAATGTATCCTGAGAGGAAAGTATTCATCCTAGTTGCCAGTATGTTAGTCATAATTTTGAGAACAACATTAATGAGCGATATCGGGCGGTAATTTGTACAATCCCCTTGATCCTTGCCTGGTTTGGGTATGACATGAATGAAAGCATTATTTTCGTATGTGGAGTACCCCTTCTGATGGCATTAAAAAAGGAACATAGAGGAGGTGACAGGATTTCTTAATACATTTTGTAATAGTGATCAGAAAAGCCACCCGGACCTGGTGCCTTTAATGGGTTAAGGTTTTTAATGGCTGCCGCCACTTCTGCTTCCGTGAATTCCTGACCTGTTGCTTTCTCAAAGCACAGGGGAACTTTAAAATCACATTGGATCCCCTGAGGAAATGTTTGGATGAACACAAAACCAGCCAGGAAGGCCTAGTTACCATGCAATTAACCTCAATGTTGCAATTTTATTAGATTACAATGAAATCTTTTTTTTTTACTATATACAGTGTGGGAGATTAGCTCGGTGGCGGGTGTGGATGACCCCTTGGGGGGTTCGTTACACAAGGAGATAGCCGAGAAGTGGTTGCAAACAACAGTTTGGTTTATTCATGCAATTTTCTTCACCAGACTGCAAGCGTCAAAAACATCCAAAATAAAATAAAACACAAAATAAATTCTTGCCACTGTGGGCGGCTACCTTCTCACACACAGGAACCCACCTACAGAAGTCTGTCTCCAACCTACTGTTGGGCAGACTTGGCTGATCATACAGCAGACTATCAATAGTCCATTTATTATCTCTTCACATAGAGAATGTCCCCTTTCTCTTCACACAGCACATGTTTATTGGACTTTCCTTTCACATAAAAAACATCCATTGGTTTTTCTCTTCACACTCTTCACATAGAAATAGTTCATTTTCTCTCCTTGAGAAGTCTTCACACTTTTTACCCTCCTCAGCGCACATCGCTCCAGGAGGTCTTCACACTTTTTACCCTCCTCAGCGCACATTGCTCCAGGAGGTCTTCACACTTTTTACCCTCCTCAGCGCACATCGCTCCAGGAGGTCTTCCCCATGCTCACACAGCGTTTGGAGGCACACATCTGACTGTCCTCCTCTCCCCAGCTCACACAGCGTCAGGAGGCAGCAATCCTTCTCCCCATGCTCACACAGCGTCGGGAGGCACACATCTGACTGTCCTCCTCTCCCCAGCTCACACAGCGTCAGGAGGCAGCAATCAATAGACTTCCTTTGGACAAATTATAGAGGCCTTAACTTCCTCATTCCGAACAGCTGCAGGCCTTTCAACTTCCTTAAGCCGTCCTGGCTACCTTTTCAGCCGACACCCTATAGTAATTGGTGAATTTTCTAAACCAGGTGGAAATGTATCTCCTGTCTGTGACTACATCCACAGATTTACCTGACTTCCTGTCACAACAGGAATTACCTCAGTTTTGAAGCAAACAATAAATACCCCATACAAGAGGGAAGGGACCTCTGTGTCCCGTGATGTACTCCAAGAAATGGATTTTACAGGTAAGCTGTAGAAAAAATCCATAATTATCTATCGTACAAAACGGGACACCGAGCCATATTCATTGCGTATAGGATGCCTGCAGAACACTGCGGCAAAATGCAGGCTCCTCCTGGGTCCTAACATCCACTTGATAGAATCTAGTGAACGTATGCACTGACGACCGAATCGCAGCTTTGCAAATTTGAGCGATAGAAGCTTGATGGCTAACTGCCCAAGAGGCACCTATTCTTCTGGTAGAGTGTGCCTTTATCGGAAAAGGTGGAACCTTCTCTTGTAAACCATACACTTTAATAATAAGCTGGCAAATCCAACGAGAAATCGTAGACTTTGATGCTGCCTGCCCTTTCCTGGGCTCTTCTGGCAGGATGAACAAAAGATTGGTCTTACGAATCTGAGCCAACATTTTCAAGTAAGTCTTAAGAGCATGTACGACATCAAGAGAATCTAGTAACTTTTGCTCCTCTGTCTTAGGATCTGGAAAAAAGGAAGGCAGTACAATTTCCTAATTTAGGTGAAATGTGGACACCACCTTGGGCAAAAAACCTGAGTGTGGACATGGAGTCACCCTATGTAAAATCAAGAATGGCTCTTTACAAGAAAGAGCTGCTAGTTCTGATACTCTTCTGGCTGAAGTTATCACAATCAAAAAGACCAATTTTCTGGTCAAAAGAACCAGGGGGATATGCACCATGGTCTAAAAAGGCTGTATTTGTAAAACTGCCAGCACCAAATTTAGGTCCCAAGGACACAATGGTGGCTTCACTGGTGGAAGAATACGTAATATCCCTTGATCAAAGGATTGAACCAAGGAATGAGAAGCAATCGGTCTATGGAAAAAAACCAACAAGACTGAAATTTGACCCTTAATAGTGCTTAAGGCTGGCCATACACTGTACAATTTTCTTATTCAATTTCCTTTAGATTTACCTTTAACTATGTAGTGCAAGGGCCTGCCTGATTGCATACAAATTGAAAGTGTTTAGGTTTGATCCTATATTACATGGTTTTGGTAAATCTAAAGGAAAGTTGAACAAGAAAATTGTATAGTGTATGGCCAGCCTAAGGCTAATTTCATATCCACACCTACTTGCAAGAAAGCTAGAAATCTCCCGATGATATACTTGCAGGGACAACATTTCCTGGCTTCACACCAGGCAATGTGAGATTTCTAGACTCTGTAATAAATGCCTCTAGACTAGAGACTGGTTTTCTAGCATTTATCAGGGTAGAAACAGCAGGGCCAGATATAGCCCACTCTTTTAACCACTTAAGCCCCGGAGGATTTTCCTGCTAAACGACCAGGGGGTATTTTGCGATTCGGCACTGCGTGATTTTAACAGACAATTGCGCGGTCGTGCGACGCTGTATCTAAACGAATTTGGCGTCCTTTTTTTCCCACAAACAGAGCTTTCTTTTGGTGGTATTTGATCATCCGTGCGATTTTTACTTTTTGCGCTATAAACAAAAAAAAGAGCGTACATTTTGCAAAAATAACAATATTTTTCACATTTTTTTATATGAAATTCCCCAAAAAAAAATGTAAAAATCAAAATGTTTTAAAATTTTCGGCCAATTTATTTTATGCTACCTATGTTTGGTAAAAAAAATCGCAAAAAGCGTATTTTGATTGGTTTGCGCAAAAGTTATCGCGTTTACTAACAAAGGGAAAGATTTCTGTCATTTTTGGTGTTTTTTTTTTTAACGTGTAATGGCGGCGATCTGCGATTTTTTTTGCGGTACTGCGACATTGGGGCGGACAGATCGGACCCTTGACTGACATTTTTGACACTTTAGGGGTTACCAGTGACATTTCTACAGTAATCAGTGCTATATATATGCACTGTTACTGTAAAAATACACTGGCAGTGAAGGGGTTAACTTTATTTGGGAGGGAGGGGCTGTGTGTGTCCCTAGGGGCGTGCTTTCTACTGTGATTGGCTGTGGCTTGAGCTGTAAGGACACTGATCAACGGATCTACATACTAGATCCATGTGATCAGTGTTTTTACAGCGAGGAGAATGACAGGTGGCTTGTTTACACAAGCTGCCTGACATTCTCCCTCTCCCCCGCCGATCGCCGAGTGACCGGCGGACATCGGGTCCGCTGGTCACACGCGCGGGGGGTCCGTGACCGCGCGGGAGCGGGAGCGCGCCTCCGCGGGCGCACGCTCACTCCCCGGAGCCTCACAGGCGAGCGACGTAGACCTACGTCACTCTGCCTGTGAGGGGCTGACTGCCGCAGTAAATATACTGTGAGCAGTCGGCAAGCGGTTAAAATCAAGGCTTCATTAGCCAAGCCATCAAATTTAGTGACTGTAAAGCAGGGTGAAACATCGGACCTTGAGAAAGCAGGTTGAGATGCAGTGGAAGAACCCAAGGCCTTGCCACTGTTTTTGAATTTGTGCACATCAAAACCTCTTTGGCCATGCAGGAGCTCTCAGGATTAATGTTTTTTTTTTTTTTTTTCTGCCCAGGATAGGATGATATCTACCTCTTTCTGGATTGACCAACTTTTGGTGCCTCCTTGATGGTTGATATAAGCCACATCTGTGGCATTGCCAGATTGTACCCTGACAGGGTAACCCTGAAGTCTGAGCGTCCAGAATTTTAAAGCCTGACAAACTGCTTGGATTTCCAAGACATTGATGGGGAGACTTTTCTTTACCCAAGACCACTTTCCTTGGATCCTGGACTCCTCCAGAACTGCTCCCCAACCAGAAAGACTTGCATCTGTAGTCACTACTTTCCAGACTACTGGAAGGAAGGATTTCCCTTTTTCCAAATTTCTGGTTAACAATCACCAACTTAGACTCTGAGGTACTCTTGGTACCAGGGACATGCACCAGTCTATGGACTGGACCTTTCTGGACAATGCTGAATGTTGTTCTTTAAGGGTCTGGGATGGAATTGAGCATAGGGAATGGCTCAGAATGAGGACACCATCTTCCCTAATAACCTCATGCAAAGACGTACAGAAGGATACTTTTGCCTTCTTACGGATCGAACCAGATCCTTCAAGTCTGTGACCTTTCTTGGTGGCAAAAATACCTTTGCCTGTATTGTGTCCACAAGGAAACCCAGATACTCCAGACACTGGCCAGGCTGTAATGCTGACTTTGTCAAGTTCAGAATCCAACCCAGACCCAGACTAAGAACTGAACTGTCCGGAAAACATTTCAGCTTAGAGCAAAAGCTGATCGATCTATTAGTAATATATTGTCTAGATATTCTATCACTGATATCCCTTGAGACCTAAGGGCAGCCAATACTGGAGCTAGGATCTTTGTGAACACCCTTAGAGCTGTGGTCAAACCCAAAGGGCAGGGCCACAAACTGAAAATGATGGTTTTCTACTGCAAAGCCTAAAAACATTTGATGGGCCTGAAAAATAGGCATGTGAAGGTATGCATCCTTGATGTCTATGGATGCTAGAAAGTCCGCTCCCTGCAGGGAGGCCATCACTGAACTGATTGACTCCATACGGAAAGTACAAATGTTCAGAAACTGGTTTAGAGCTTTGAGATACACAATAGGTCTCAAGTCTCCGTTTGGCTTGGGGACTATGAAAAGGTTTGAGTAAAACCCACAAATCTTTCGTCCTCCAGCACTTCTGTAATCACTCTTTGGGACCTTAAATGGTCCAGAGCCAGAAGAAGAGATCTTCTTTTTAGCGGATCTGCAGGTATTATTGACTACAAACCAAGGATGCGGAACACCTGAAATTCCAGTTTGTATCCCTGCAAGATGGTGGAAATAACCCAGTTGTCCTGAATTATTTCTACCCAGGCCTTTAAGAACCGTAGCAGCCTACCCCCCATCTGATTGAGTGGGGGCACCCCTTAACAAGTAATGCTTAGAGGTAGACTTGGTACATCTCTGGGCCCAGGGTTTCTTCTGCCTTTGCCCTGAAGGCTTGGTCCCAGATGGCTGAAGCTGTCGCAAGTTCGCAACTGCCTGGGATTAGAAGCACTGGGAGTCTGAGTGCTGGGAATCCTAAAAGAGGGAAGTTTGCTCTTCCTCTTAACAGGTAGCCATGCACTCTTCCCCTTCAAAATCTTTTGGGTATATTTATTCAGATCATCACCAAACAGGCATTCTCCATGAAAGGGAAAGCAGCAACTTTTTACACAGTATTTCCGCAGACCAGCTTTTTAGCCATAGGATTCTGCTCATATGAACTGTCAAAAGAGCAAACCGAGACGTTTGCTGTATGGAGTCTTTAAGAGCATCCACTGCAAAACAAAGTGCGAAGTAGCTCTGTCAAATCTTCCACAGATTCTCCTTGAGAAGGAACTGTCCAGGACACATGCCTATATGGTCTTTTAAAGGACCGACAAGCTGCTACTGCTGATTGTATCACAGACCCTGCAACTCAAAGGAAGCTTTTTAGCAAAGATTCCAACTTCTTATCAGCTGGATCATTAAAAACCTGGGCATTATCCACAGGACAAGTTTAACTTTTGTTAACAGAACAAATGGCAGCATCCACAGCAGGTATACTCCATTTTATTGTGAACTTTTCCTCCATAGGTTACAATAGAGAAAACCTTTTGGAAGGAACAAAAAAAACTATCAGGATGTTCCCAATCAGCATACATTACCTCCTCCAAGAGCGGATGTAAGGGAAAAACCTGAGGACTATGAGGAGGGCGCAATGAGCCTAGAGAGGAAAAAGACTTCTTCAAGGTAGGTAATTTGTATCCAGACTGGACCATTTCAGTGAGAGACTGAATTAATCTCTGGGATTGAGAGGCCGAATATGACTCCTCAGATCCTGAATCCCCAGAAGTGGAAACCTCAGCTTTACCTTCTATAGGGTCATTTACAGCTACTTCTTCCACATCCTCTGCCCAATCCTGAACAAAATTAGGGGGTAGCTCAGGTGAGGGAGAACTATCAAGTTTCCTTCCTCCTTGCAATGCTACAATCATGCCAGCAATCTTACCCTCAAGGCCAGCCAACGCTAATGCCAAATCGTCCTTAGTGACGTAGGCTGCGACAGAAGCACTAGATGTTGCTAATATGCCTGACAACCGTAATGGCTCAGATTGGCTAGTTGCCACTGACCCTTTAGGGGAGGTAAACACAGAGGAAGCACAGCTAAGATCTTCAAGACCTGACGGCGGCACCACAGTGCCCCTTCCAGCTGTGCCCCCCCCCCACTCCTCTTTTGGGAGGCCATTGCTCTTAGGCAAGACAAAGTTAGGGTACTAGCTTTAGTGTAATCAAGGCTTGTGCCAAGCTATACAGCTTATCATAGACAGCACTGATTATCCCAAAGTAACAGAACATGTCCGTGCCTGTAAACATGCACCCACAGTGATTCACGCAACCCAGCTGCTGCTGCTCTGTGTCCCCTCCAAGCTCTGATGTGCTAGACACATCTTCCTTAAGAAATCACGCAGTTTATCGCTTGTACTGCGCATACTCGGTGTGCTACCTGCACGCCGCATCCACATGCATGCCAATCGTGTCATGACACGTTCCTCCTGGCTCCATGTGCACGCTTGTGCTTAAATGGCGAAAATTCACACGCAGGATGTTCCTTCACCACAGACACGCCACTGAAAGTGCTGCCTGATATGAAGAAGTAGATGAATGTGTGCGCGATCTCCCGCCAAGGTGAAAATCTGCACGCCAAACAACATGGGGTGAGAGCAGATTTAAGCAAACAAAGTGTGTTTTGTCACAGGGGACATAGCTGATACAAGTACTGTTTTGCACAGGTTGAACAATAATGTTTAAACAAACAAGGTGTGCTTTGACACAGCTTATACACCTACTGTTTTGCACAGAGAGCAAAAATGTTTAAACAAACAAGGTGTGCTTTGACACAGCGGATACACCTATTGTCTCTTGAAGAGACCAACACGGCACACGGTAACTGTTATCTTTAAAGGGAACAGTGCATAAAAATATTTTTACAAATATTTTTAAAGTTGACTTACCAGTCCCGCCGCAGGATTCTGTCTTGTAACAAGAATCCAATCTTCACCCATCACTGTGAGTTTCTGTCACTTGCCGACCTTCAAGGACTGGGTCCCCTTGTTTTTGAGAACCACTCCCTTGGACCTTGTCGGGGTTATTGGGGGTTGATTAAAATAATAATAGGTAAAAAGAAAAATGATTTTTAAAAGCCATGTATATTTCGTATTATTGTAATGTTCTGGTACCTTTGGGTACCCTAATTACTCTTTCATAAGTGTATGCGCCCCACCATTCTCTTTTGGTAAGGTGCGCATACACCTTTAAGACTGATGCTGTCATCACTGAGAGCCGGACTGGATGGCTATTTAGATCGCCGGCTCTCACTCACATGTGTTCGTTCAAACTGCTTTGTGCCTTGATGCTAACCTGTCTTGAAGCTCTCATGCTTGCAAGCATACCTCGCTGTCGGAACCACGCTGCGCTGATCCCTGTATCCCGCTACCGGATCATCCGCTCTTGCCGAACCTCTCCTCTGCTACATTGCTATTAGTGATAAGTGCCCCACAGGGGAACCCTCTATAACCTTTATACTAAAGCTTACACTATCTAGCTCTGCATACTAAGGACTATTACTACATCTGCATTATCTAAGATTGCTAGCTCTTGAGCCTACTACCACCTGTTCTTGCACTGGGTTGATCTCTCTTGTATGTCCACCTGCTACTCTGTCATCTGCTACCATACATCATTGCTAAACCTATCTGCATCCCATCTGCTACTATCTTACTTTCAAGAACATTTCCTTTCAAGTGTCTGTCACTACCCTCTCTACCCAACCTGTCTCTTCAGCCTATCATCACTGTGTTACTATATACATAAGTCACTCTAGGAAACATCTTATTGAGTGTGTGTATTTACTTGCTGAATTGAGATCATCCACACATGATGAGTCATTGAGAGTTGGGATTGGTGTCTCAGCGTTTCTCTACATGACTACTGAAGTGGAATATTTCTGCAGCTGAAAATCCACATCATACGTAAAACGCAGGAGCGTTACAGATTGAACGAACCACAAATGGATTCAGCAGAAATAACCACTCAGATGACAAATTTAAAACAGCAAGTAACTGCGTTAATACACGCACTTGCTGAATTAAAAGAAGACAATCAGGCTCTGTCGCAGCAGGTAATTAGACTGACACAACTTACCACTGCTCAGTCCCCTAAACCCAAAATAAATCCTCCTTTGGTATTTACAGGCGATCGCAAAAAATTTCGCGAATTTAAAAACGCATGTGAGTTACTTTTCTTGCTAAAACCCCGTACCTACCTTACTGATCACATTAAGGTTTGTACTATTATTTCTTACCTAACAGGCGATCCTCGGGCCTGGGCAGACTCTCTTTTTGAGAAAAACGACCAGCTTCTCAACTCCTATGCCTTGTTCCTAGCAGAACTCACTAGCCTATATGATGATCCCAATAGGCAGAGTACTGCCGATCTTCAATTAAGATCCTTGAAACAAGGTAGGAGACCTGTAGAAGACTTTGTCGCAGAATTCAAGAGATGGACCCTTGATTCAGAATGGAATGATGCATCTCTGAAAACCCAATTTAGGCTTGGCCTATCAGAGGCCGTTAAAGACGAGCTCGCCCGAGCGGATCTGCCAAAAACCCTGGATGCATTGATACAACTCAGTATCACCATAGATAGAAGACTACGAGAAAGAAAGGCTGAGAAAATGGGAATGCCATTATCCAGTTCTTCTTGGATTTCGGCCATTGACCCCGTTCCTATGGAGGTAGGAACCATACGCCCACCTCTATCAACTATGGAAAGAGCCAAAAGACGATCTGGTAATCTCTGCTTGTACTGTGCATCCCCGGATCACAAGATAAACGTCTGTCCCCTAGTCTACAAAAAGAAGGGTGAGTGTTCACATTTCCTCCTAGGGGGATTGACAACTTCAATCACTAACCCTTACCTTTCTGTTTGCTTAACATTACAGTGGGACCAGAACAGGATTACTACTAAGGCCATGATTGACACAGGATCTTGTGGAAATTATATTGACATACGTTTTGCTGCTTTAAATAAAGTTCCTATTATTTCTAAACTTAAACCTGTCTCAGTAAGTCTTATTAACAGTGTTCCTTTATCCTCTGGTCCGATCACTGATCAGACACAGGCACTCCTAGTCACTACTAACGGGTCTCATATGGAGACCACTACCTTCGATCTAATACCTTCACCCCACTTTCCCATTGTGTTGGGACTTCCCTGGTTGCACACACATCAACCAACCATAGATTGGAAGGAACGGACCCTGGCCTTCCTCTCTTGCTATTGCGAGGGTACGTGTAACCTCCCGTCTTTCGGGAAGATCCTGTCTGTGGTGACAGATGAGATTGCACCACTATGTTATCAGGATCTCTCTGAGGTTTTTCTTGAGAAAAATGCTCAAGCACTACCTCCCCATCGAGACTATGATTGTAGCATTGATCTACTCCCAAATAGCAAATTGCCGTTCGGTCATGTTTATCCTCTTTCACAGGATGAACTTTCCCATCTCAAAGACTATTTGGATGAGAATTTGAAGAAAGGTTTTATTAGACCTTCCACTTCTTCCACAGCAGCAGGACTCTTTTTTGTCCGCAATAAGGACTCAAGTCTCAGGCCTATCATCGACTATAGGCAATTGAATGCTATTACAATAAAAGATCGCTATCCTCTACCGCTTATCCCTGAGCTCATTGAGCAGGTGCGTGGAGCTACCTATTTTTAAAAATTGGATCTGAAAGGAGCATACAATCTCATTCGAATCCGTGCTGGACACGAGTGGAAGACTGCATTCAGAACCAGATACGGATTGTTCGAATATCTTGTAATGCCATTCGGGCTATGCAACGCCCCTGCAGTTTTTCAACGATTTATAAACAATATTTTCAGAGACTTACTAGATGTCTGTGTTGTGGTATATCTGGACGATATACTTATATATTCACGATCCCTGTCTGAACACATAAGACATGTAAGACTAGTATTATCGAGATTGCTTGCACACAACCTTTATGTGAAACTGAAAAAATGCTTGTTTCATAAAGAAGAGGTACTGTTTCTAGGCTACATCATATCCAAAACAGGAATCGAGATGGACATGAGTAAGATATCCTGCATTCAGGATTGGCCTACACCAACCACACGCAAGGCGCTACAGCGATTCCTTGGATTTTCGAATTTCTACAGGAAGTTCATCAGAAACTTCTCTGCCATCGTGAGACCCCTCACACAGCTCACTAGCATTAAAAAACCATTCAAATGGTCAGATGAAGCAAATAAAGCTTTTCACCTGTTAAAGACAAGGTTTACTTCTGCTCCCATATTACGCCATCCAGACCCATCCCTCCAATACATTCTGGAAGTAGATGCGTCAAACATGGCAGTGGGAGCAATACTCTCCCAACGACCAACTCACACTTCACCACTTCATCCAGTCGCCTTTTTTTCTAAATCCCTAAGCAGTCCAGAGATAAATTACCCCGTGGGTGAAAAGGAACTGCTTGCTATAAAATTGGCTCTGGAGAATTGGCGACATCTACTCGAAGGCACCCAATTACCAATACTTATATACACGGACCATAAAAATCTCCAATATCTTCAGACTAACAAAACTCTCTCTCACCGACAGGTACGATGGTCACTATTCTTTCTAAGGTTTAACTTCCTAGTGACCTACACACCTGCAGATAAGAACAAAAAGGCGGATGCACTATCACGACTAACTGAAGAAAACTACTTCGAAATCCCTTCCGTTCCTATAATACCTCACAAACGCATTATTGGAGTTGTCCGTTCCTTGAAGGAAGAGGTTTTGCATGGTATAAGTTTGGATTCACCCCCACCACAACTAAATACTGATGCAGAAGGCTTCCTCTACTACAACGACAAACTTTACATACCACCTACCATACGTACCAAGATCTTGGAATTATCGCATGATGTGCCTATGGCAGGACATATGGGTATGACAAAGACTCTTAATCTGATTACCAGGCAATTCTGGTGGCCTGACATGAAAACATCTATACAAAAATTCGTCTCTTCATGCAATGTCTGTGCCAGGTCCAAAATTGACACTACGAGACCATCCGGTCTACTATGCAGTCTACCAATACCCCAAACTCCATGGGAAGTTGTGTCCTTGGACTTTATAGAGGAATTGCCTCCTTCCAAAGGATTTAATACCATCTTAGTGTCAGTGGACCATCTGACAAAAATGGCACATTTCATTGCTATTCGCAGACTACCTTCGTCCAAACAAACGGCAGAACTCCTGATGAAACATGTCTTTAAGTTACATGGTATCCCAAAAACTCTTCTGTCTGACCTTGGATCACAATTTATTTCCAAATTCTGGCAAGAACTATGTCACATACTACGGATCGAGCGGAAGCTCACTTCTCCTTACCATCCGCAGACCAACGGACAGACTGAAAGAGTCAACCAATGCATCGGGCAATATTTACGTTGTTACACTTCTTACCAACAGGATGATTGGGTGGATCTTCTCCCTCTGGCAGAATTTGCCTACAACAACGCAACCCACAGTACGACCAAGCAGAGTCCGTTCTACTTGAACTATGGGTTTCATCCCTCTATTCTTCCACCCCGCATCCTTCCTTCAAATAACCCAGTAGCCTCAGACTATCTTACCCAAATAAAGGACTCTCTGGGTTTGCTTAATACTACCATTGCACACGCTCATAGTCAACAAAAGAAGTACTATGATCTTCGCAGAAGACCTTCTCCTCAGTACGCTATCGGGGACCTCTTTTGGCTCTCAACAAAAAATTTAAGACTGAAAATCCCTAGCAAAAAGCTTGGACCTCTGTTCTTGGGACCTTTCCCAATCAAGAAACTTATTGGAAAAGCTGCAGTACAGCTTACATTGCCAATAGACCTCAAAATACATCCCATTTTCTATGTGTCACTACTGAAGCCCCATGTTCCTGACCAAGGAATAAGGCCTACTATCCCACCTCCTCCTCCTGTACAAGTTGAAGGTGGAGAAGAATATGAGATAAAAGAGATTCTGGATTCTCGTATCCACAGAGGAAGACTTCAGTACTTGGTTCGATGGAAGAACTATGGGCCCCAAGACGACACCTGGCTAAACACCTCTGACATACATGCCTCTAGATTAATCCGCAATTTTCATGCGAAGTACCCAGACAAACCAGCTCCAGAGGCCTTCAGGAGCCGGCCTTAAGGGGGGGGGTACTGTAATGTTCTGGTACCTTTGGGTACCCTAATTACTCTTTCATAAGTGTATGCGCCCCACCATTCTCTTTTGGTAAGGTGCGCATACACCTTTAAGACTGATGCTGTCATCACTGAGCGCCGGACTGGATGGCTATTTAGATCGCCGGCTCTCACTCACATGTGTTCGTTCAAACTGCTTTGTGCCTTGATGCTAACCTGTCTTGAAGCTCTCATGCTTGCAAGCATACCTCGCTGTCGGAACCACGCTGCGCTGATCCCTGTATCCCGCTACCGGATCATCCGCTCTTGCCGAACCTCTCCTCTGCTACATTGCTATTAGTGATAAGTACTCCACAGGGGAACCCTCTATAACCTTTATACTAAAGCTTACACTATCTAGCTCTGCATACTAAGGACTAGTGTTGAGCGAACACGGACTGTATTATTCGTGTTCGTACCGAATAATTGGATTTTTTTTACCCGAACACGGACACGGACACTTTACTGTATGTTCGGGTAAAAATCCGTGTTCGGTCGTTTTATTTCCGGGTTTTGCATGCTTTGGCGCTCTTTTCATGGCGGGCTTTCAACAGCCAATCAACAATCGTTTAACTGGTGTGCCTTAAGCCATCCCAGCCATGCCTGCAAATGTCTTAGTAGCTGTGATTGGCCGTCTGAAGCATGTGACCAAGTCTTTATAAGTTCGAGGCAGCCGCAGCGGCGTCATTATGCTGCTTATATCAGGGACAGAGCACACATCAACGTGCTGGCTGCTGATTAGGGAAAGATAGGCAGGAAAAAACCATTTGTGTCCGGATAGAATTGAGGGACAGGTCGGAGTGTTTAGGCAGGGCGAGTTGTAGGCATTTTAGGGATAGAGTCTGCTGAATTATAGGGTCAGTGTCTTCTACAAACTACAATCGATATTGCTGTGTGGGGGGTGGGGTGAATCTGCACTCAATCCTGATCTACGATCTCTTCTCAATCCTGTTAGGGACAGAATCTGCTGAATTTTAGGGAAACTGTGTTCTACAAACTACAATCGATATTGCTGTGTGGTGTGGGATTGGAGATAGGCAGGTGTCAGTGATCCACATCCATTTTTCTGTGTGTGAGCTGCAGTGAACACAATCTTTTTGGGCTGCAGTGAACACAATCTTTTTGGGCTGCAGTGAACACAATCTTTTTGGGCTGCAGTGAACACAATCTTTTTGGGCTGCAGTGAACACAATCTTTTTGGGGTGCAGTGAACAAAATCTTTTTGGGGTGCAGTGAACACAATCCTTTTTGGTGTGCAGTGAACACAATCTTTGTGGGGTGCAGTGAACAAAATCCTTTGTGGGGTGCAGTGAACACAATCTTTTTGGGGTGCAGTGAACAAAATCCTTTTTGGGGTGCAGTGAACAACATCCTTTTTGGGGTGCAGTGAACACAATCTTTTTGGGGTGCAGTGAACAAAATCCTTTGTGGGGTGCAGTGAACACAATCTTTTTGGGGTGCAGTGAACACAATCTTTTTGGGGTGGAGTGAACAACATCCTTTTTGGGGTGCAGTGAACAAAATCCTTTTTGGGGTGCAGTGAACAAAATCATTTTTGGGGTGCAGTGAACACAATCTTTTTGGGGTGCAGTGAACACAATCTTTGTGGGGTGCAGTGAACACAATCTTTTTGGGGTGGAGTAAACAACATCCTTTTTGGGGTGCAGTGAACAACATCCTTTTTGGGGTGCAATGAACACAATCTTTTTGGGGTGCAGTGAACACAATCTTTGTGGGGTACAGTGAACAGAATCTTTGTGGGGTGCAGTGAACACAATCTTTGGGGGGTACAGTGAACACAATCTTTTTGGGGTGCAGTGAACACAATCTTTGTGGGGTGCAGTGAACACAATCTTTTTGGGGTGGAGTGAACAAAATCATTTTTGGGGTGCAGTGAACAACATCCTTTTTGGGGTGCAGTGATCAAAATCCTTTTTGGGGTGCAGTGAACACAATCTTTTTGGGGTGCAGTGAACAAAATCCTTTGTGGGGTGCAGTGAACAGAATCTTTGTGGGGTGCAGTGAACACAATCTTTGGGGGGGTACAGTGAACACAATCTTTTTGGGGTGCAGTGAACACAATCTTTGTGGGGTACAGTGAACAGAATCTTTGTGGGGTGCAGTGAACACAATCTTTGGGGGGTACAGTGAACACAATCTTTTTGGGGTGCAGTGAACACAATCTTTGGGGGGTACAGTGAACACAATCTTTTTGGGGTGCAGTGAACACAATCTTTGTGGGGTGCAGTGAACACAATCTTTGGGGGGGTACAGTGAACACAATCTTTTTGGGGTGCAGTGAACAACATCCTTTTAGGGTGCAGTGAACACAATCTTTGTGGGGTGCAGTGAACAACATCCTTTTAGGGTGCAGTGAACACAATCTTTGTGGGGTACAGTGAACAGAATCTTTGTGGGGTGCAGTGAACACAATCTTTGGGGGGTACAGTGAACACAATCTTTGTGAGGTGCAGTGAACACAATCTTTGTGGGGTGCAGTGAACACAATCATTGTGGGGTGCAGTGAACTCAATCTTTGTGGGGTACAGTGAACACAATCTCATACTTCTGAAGATTTGAGGGTGCTGCCTGTTCCATACTCCCCCTACTCCTCATCTAGCCTTTTAGGGGTACAAACAATAGTAATTGGGGCCTAGTGTGGTTGTGTACGTGTGATATACATACACTTTTTTTGGATCATATTTTCTATTCCGCTATTTAATCAAAAACCTTTGGGGATCAGTTAAATTGGGGGATAGTCTGTGTTGGTACGTGTGAGAGAGATCCACCTTTCCAAGTTGTTGGGGTTCATCTCATACTTCTGAAGGTTTGAGGGTGCTGCCTGTTCCATACCCCCCCTACTCCTCATCTAGCCTTTTAGGGGTACAAACAATAGTAATTGGGGCCTAGTGTGGTTGTGTACGTGTGATATACATACACTTTTTTTGGATCATATTTTCTATTCCGCTATTTAATCAAAAACCTTTGGGGATCAGTTAAATTGGGGGATAGTCTGTGTTGGTACGTGTGAGAGAGATCCACCTTTCCAAGTTGTTGGGGTTCATCTCATACTTCTGAAGGTTTGAGGGTGCTGCCTGTTCCATACTCCCCCTACTCCTAGCCTTTTAGGGGTACAAACAATAGTAATTGGGGCCTAGTGTGGTTGTGTACGTGTGATATACATACACTTTTTTTGGATCATATTTTCTATTCCGCTATTTAATCAAAAACCTTTGGGGATCAGTTAAATTGGGGGATAGTCTGTGTTGGTACGTGTGAGAGAGATCCACCTTTCCAAGTTGTTGGGGTTCATCTCATACTTCTGAAGGTTTGAGGGTGCTGCCTGTTCCATACCCCCCCTACTCCTCATCTAGCCTTTTAGGGGTACAAACAATAGTAATTGGGGCCTAGTGTGGTTGTGTACGTGTGATATACATACACTTTTTTTGGATCATATTTTCTATTCCGCTATTTAATCAAAAACCTTTGGGGATCAGTTAAATTGGGGGATAGTCTGTGTTGGTACGTGTGAGAGAGATCCACCTTTCCAAGTTGTTGGGGTTCATCTCATACTTCTGAAGGTTTGAGGGTGCTGCCTGTTCCATACCCCCCCTACTCCTCATCTAGCCTTTTAGGGGTACAAACAATAGTAATTGGGGCCTAGTGTGGTTGTGTACGTGTGATATACATACACTTTTTTTGGATCATATTTTCTATTCCGCTATTTAATCAAAAACCTTTGGGGATCAGTTAAATTGGGGGATAGTCTGTGTTGGTACGTGTGAGAGAGATCCACCTTTCCAAGTTGTTGGGGTTCATCTCATACTTCTGAAGGTTTGAGGGTGCTGCCTGTTCCATACTCCCCCTACTCCTAGCCTTTTAGGGGTACAAACAATAGTAATTGGGGCCTAGTGTGGTTGTGTACGTGTGATATACATACACTTTTTTTGGATCATATTTTCTATTCCGCTATTTAATCAAAAACCTTTGGGGATCAGTTAAATTGGGGGATAGTCTGTGTTGGTACGTGTGAGAGAGATCCACCTTTCCAAGTTGTTGGGGTTCATCTCATACTTCTGAAGGTTTGAGGGTGCTGCCTGTTCCATACCCCCCCTACTCCTAGCCTATTAGGGGTACAAACAATAGTAATTGGGGCCTAGTGTGGTTGTGTACGTGTGATATACATACACTTTTTTTGGATCATATTTTCTATTCCGCTATTTAATCAAAAACCTTTGGGGATCAGTTAAATTGGGGGATAGTCTGTGTTGGTACGTGTGAGAGAGATCCACCTTTCCAAGTTGTTGGGGTTCATCTCATACTTCTGAAGGTTTGAGGGTGCTGCCTGTTCCATACTCCCCCTACTCCTCATCTAGCCTTTTAGGGGTACAAACAATAGTAATTGGGGCCCAGTGTGGTTGTGTACGTGTGATATACATACACTTTTTTTGGATCATATTTTCTATTCCGCTATTTAATCAAAAACCTTTGGGGATCAGTTAAATTGGGGGATAGTCTGTGTTGGCACGTGTGAGAGAGATCCACCTTTCCAAGTTGTTGGGGTTCATCTCATACTTCTGAAGGTTTGAGGGTGCTGCCTGTTCCATACCCCCCCTACTCCTCATCTAGCCTTTTAGGGGTACAAACAATAGTAATTGGGGCCTAGTGTGGTTGTGTACGTGTGATATACATACACTTTTTTTGGATCATATTTTCTATTCCGCTATTTAATCAAAAACCTTTGGGGATCAGTTAAATTGGGGGATAGTCTGTGTTGGTACGTGTGAGAGAGATCCACCTTTCCAAGTTGTTGGGGTTCATCTCATACTTCTGAAGGTTTGAGGGTGCTGCCTGTTCCATACTCCCCCTACTCCTCATCTAGCCTTTTAGGGGTACAAACAATAGTAATTGGGGCCCAGTGTGGTTGTGTACGTGTGATATACATACACTTTTTTTGGATCATATTTTCTATTCCGCTATTTAATCAAAAACCTTTGGGGATCAGTTAAATTGGGGGATAGTCTGTGTTGGTACGTGTGAGAGAGATCCACCTTTCCAAGTTTTTGGGGTTCATCTCATACTTCTGAAGATTTGAGGGTGCTGCCTGTTCCATACCCCCCCTACTCCTCATCTAGCCTTTTAGGGGTACAAACAATAGTAATTGGGGCCTAGTGTGGTTGTGTACGTGTGATATACATACACTTTTTTTGGATCATATTTTCTATTCCGCTATTTAATCAAAAACCTTTGGGGATCAGTTAAATTGGGGGATAGTCTGTGTTGGTACGTGTGAGAGAGATCCACCTTTCCAAGTTGTTGGGGTTCATCTCATACTTCTGAAGGTTTGAGGGTGCTGCCTGTTCCATACTCCCCCTACTCCTAGCCTTTTAGGGGTACAAACAATAGTAATTGGGGCCTAGTGTGGTTGTGTACGTGTGATATACATACACTTTTTTTGGATCATATTTTCTATTCCGCTATTTAATCAAAAACCTTTGGGGATCAGTTAAATTGGGGGATAGTCTGTGTTGGTACGTGTGAGAGAGATCCACCTTTCCAAGTTGTTGGGGTTCATCTCATACTTCTGAAGGTTTGAGGGTGCTGCCTGTTCCATACTCCCCCTACTCCTAGCCTTTTAGGGGTACAAACAATAGTAATTGGGGCCTAGTGTGGTTGTGTACGTGTGATATACATACACTTTTTTTGGATCATATTTTCTATTCCGCTATTTAATCAAAAACCTTTGGGGATCAGTTAAATTGGGGGATAGTCTGTGTTGGTACGTGTGAGAGAGATCCACCTTTCCAAGTTGTTGGGGTTCATCTCATACTTCTGAAGGTTTGAGGGTGCTGCCTGTTCCATACTCCCCCTACTCCTAGCCTTTTAGGGGTACAAACAATAGTAATTGGGGCCTAGTGTGGTTGTGTACGTGTGATATACATACACTTTTTTTGGATCATATTTTCTATTCCGCTATTTAATCAAAAACCTTTGGGGATCAGTTAAATTGGGGGATAGTCTGTGTTGGTACGTGTGAGAGAGATCCACCTTTCCAAGTTTTTGGGGTTCATCTCATACTTCTGAAGATTTGAGGGTGCTGCCTGTTCCATACCCCCCCTACTCCTCATCTAGCCTTTTAGGGGTACAAACAATAGTAATTGGGGCCTAGTGTGGTTGTGTACGTGTGATATACATACACTTTTTTTGGATCATATTTTCTATTCCGCTATTTAATCAAAAACCTTTGGGGATCAGTTAAATTGGGGGATAGTCTGTGTTGGTACGTGTGAGAGAGATCCACCTTTCCAAGTTGTTGGGGTTCATCTCATACTTCTGAAGGTTTGAGGGTGCTGCCTGTTCCATACTCCCCCTACTCCTCATCTAGCCTTTTAGGGGTACAAACAATAGTAATTGGGGCCTAGTGTGGTTGTGTACGTGTGATATACATACACTTTTTTTGGATCATATTTTCTATTCCGCTATTTAATCAAAAACCTTTGGGGATCAGTTAAATTGGGGGATAGTCTGTGTTGGTACGTGTGAGAGAGATCCACCTTTCCAAGTTGTTGGGGTTCATCTCATACTTCTGAAGGTTTGAGGGTGCTGCCTGTTCCATACTCCCCCTACTCCTCATCTAGCCTTTTAGGGGTACAAACAATAGTAATTGGGGCCTAGTGTGGTTGTGTACGTGTGATATACATACACTTTTTTTGGATCATATTTTCTATTCCGCTATTTAATCAAAAACCTTTGGGGATCAGTTAAATTGGGGGATAGTCTGTGTTGGTACGTGTGAGAGAGATCCACCTTTCCAAGTTGTTGGGGTTCATCTCATACTTCTGAAGGTTTGAGGGTGCTGCCTGTTCCATACTCCCCCTACTCCTAGCCTTTTAGGGGTACAAACAATAGTAATTGGGGCCTAGTGTGGTTGTGTACGTGTGATATACATACACTTTTTTTGGATCATATTTTCTATTCCGCTATTTAATCAAAAACCTTTGGGGATCAGTTAAATTGGGGGATAGTCTGTGTTGGTACGTGTGAGAGAGATCCACCTTTCCAAGTTGTTGGGGTTCATCTCATACTTCTGAAGGTTTGAGGGTGCTGCCTGTTCCATACTCCCCCTACTCCTAGCCTTTTAGGGGTACAAACAATAGTAATTGGGGCCTAGTGTGGTTGTGTACGTGTGATATACATACACTTTTTTTGGATCATATTTTCTATTCCGCTATTTAATCAAAAACCTTTGGGGATCAGTTAAATTGGGGGATAGTCTGTGTTGGTACGTGTGAGAGAGATCCACCTTTCCAAGTTTTTGGGGTTCATCTCATACTTCTGAAGATTTGAGGGTGCTGCCTGTTCCATACCCCCCCTACTCCTCATCTAGCCTTTTAGGGGTACAAACAATAGTAATTGGGGCCTAGTGTGGTTGTGTACGTGTGATATACATACACTTTTTTTGGATCATATTTTCTATTCCGCTATTTAATCAAAAACCTTTGGGGATCAGTTAAATTGGGGGATAGTCTGTGTTGGTACGTGTGAGAGAGATCCACCTTTCCAAGTTGTTGGGGTTCATCTCATACTTCTGAAGGTTTGAGGGTGCTGCCTGTTCCATACTCCCCCTACTCCTCATCTAGCCTTTTAGGGGTACAAACAATAGTAATTGGGGCCTAGTGTGGTTGTGTACGTGTGATATACATACACTTTTTTTGGATCATATTTTCTATTCCGCTATTTAATCAAAAACCTTTGGGGATCAGTTAAATTGGGGGATAGTCTGTGTTGGTACGTGTGAGAGAGATCCACCTTTCCAAGTTGTTGGGGTTCATCTCATACTTCTGAAGGTTTGAGGGTGCTGCCTGTTCCATACTCCCCCTACTCCTCATCTAGCCTTTTAGGGGTACAAACAATAGTAATTGGGGCCCAGTGTGGTTGTGTACGTGTGATATACATACACTTTTTTTGGATCATATTTTCTATTCCGCTATTTAATCAAAAACCTTTGGGGATCAGTTAAATTGGGGGATAGTCTGTTTTGGTACGTGTGAGAGAGATCCACCTTTCCAAGTTGTTGGGGTTCATCTCATACTTCTGAAGGTTTGAGGGTGCTGCCTGTTCCATACCCCCCCTACTCCTCATCTAGCCTTTTAGGGGTACAAACAATAGTAATTGGGGCCTAGTGTGGTTGTGTACGTGTGATATACATACACTTTTTTTGGATCATATTTTCTATTCCGCTATTTAATCAAAAACCTTTGGGGATCAGTTAAATTGGGGGATAGTCTGTGTTGGTACGTGTGAGAGAGATCCACCTTTCCAAGTTGTTGGGGTTCATCTCATACTTCTGAAGGTTTGAGGGTGCTGCCTGTTCCATACTCCCCCTACTCCTCATCTAGCCTTTTAGGGGTACAAACAATAGTAATTGGGGCCTAGTGTGGTTGTGTACGTGTGATATACATACACTTTTTTTGGATCATATTTTCTATTCCGCTATTTAATCAAAAACCTTTGGGGATCAGTTAAATTGGGGGATAGTCTGTGTTGGTACGTGTGAGAGAGATCCACCTTTCCAAGTTGTTGGGGTTCATCTCATACTTCTGAAGGTTTGAGGGTGCTGCCTGTTCCATACTCCCCCTACTCCTAGCCTTTTAGGGGTACAAACAATAGTAATTGGGGCCTAGTGTGGTTGTGTACGTGTGATATACATACACTTTTTTTGGATCATATTTTCTATTCCGCTATTTAATCAAAAACCTTTGGGGATCAGTTAAATTGGGGGATAGTCTGTGTTGGTACGTGTGAGAGAGATCCACCTTTCCAAGTTGTTGGGGTTCATCTCATACTTCTGAAGGTTTGAGGGTGCTGCCTGTTCCATACCCCCCCTACTCCTAGCCTATTAGGGGTACAAACAATAGTAATTGGGGCCTAGTGTGGTTGTGTACGTGTGATATACATACACTTTTTTTGGATCATATTTTCTATTCCGCTATTTAATCAAAAACCTTTGGGGATCAGTTAAATTGGGGGATAGTCTGTGTTGGTACGTGTGAGAGAGATCCACCTTTCCAAGTTGTTGGGGTTCATCTCATACTTCTGAAGGTTTGAGGGTGCTGCCTGTTCCATACTCCCCCTACTCCTCATCTAGCCTTTTAGGGGTACAAACAATAGTAATTGGGGCCCAGTGTGGTTGTGTACGTGTGATATACATACACTTTTTTTGGATCATATTTTCTATTCCGCTATTTAATCAAAAACCTTTGGGGATCAGTTAAATTGGGGGATAGTCTGTGTTGGCACGTGTGAGAGAGATCCACCTTTCCAAGTTGTTGGGGTTCATCTCATACTTCTGAAGGTTTGAGGGTGCTGCCTGTTCCATACTCCCCCTACTCCTCATCTAGCCTTTTAGGGGTACAAACAATAGTAATTGGGGCCTAGTGTGGTTGTGTACGTGTGATATACATACACTTTTTTTGGATCATATTTTCTATTCCGCTATTTAATCAAAAACCTTTGGGGATCAGTTAAATTGGGGGATAGTCTGTGTTGGTACGTGTGAGAGAGATCCACCTTTCCAAGTTGTTGGGGTTCATCTCATACTTCTGAAGGTTTGAGGGTGCTGCCTGTTCCATACTCCCCCTACTCCTCATCTAGCCTTTTAGGGGTACAAACAATAGTAATTGGGGCCCAGTGTGGTTGTGTACGTGTGATATACATACACTTTTTTTGGATCATATTTTCTATTCCGCTATTTAATCAAAAACCTTTGGGGATCAGTTAAATTGGGGGATAGTCTGTGTTGGCACGTGTGAGAGAGATCCACCTTTCCAAGTTGTTGGGGTTCATCTCATACTTCTGAAGGTTTGAGGGTGCTGCCTGTTCCATACCCCCCCTACTCCTCATCTAGCCTTTTAGGGGTACAAACAATAGTAATTGGGGCCTAGTGTGGTTGTGTACGTGTGATATACATACACTTTTTTTGGATCATATTTTCTATTCCGCTATTTAATCAAAAACCTTTGGGGATCAGTTAAATTGGGGGATAGTCTGTGTTGGTACGTGTGAGAGAGATCCACCTTTCCAAGTTTTTGGGGTTCATCTCATACTTCTGAAGATTTGAGGGTGCTGCCTGTTCCATACTCCTCCTCCTACTGCTCAACCATCCTTTTAGGGGTACAAACAATAGTAGTTGGGGCCTAGTGTGGTGGTGTACGTGCGAGATACATACACTTTCTTTTTGATCATATTTTCTATTCCGCTATTCAATTAAAACCTTTGGGGATCAATTCAATTGCGAGATAGTCTGTGTCGGTACGTGTGAGATCCACCTTTCCAAGTTGTTGGGGTTCATCTCATACTTCTGAAGATTTGAGGGTGCTGCCTGTTCCATACTCCTGCTCCTACTGCTCAACCATCCTTTTAGGGGTACAAACAATAGTAATTGGGGCCTAGTGTGGTTGTGTACGTGCGAGATACATACACTTTTTTTGATCATATTTCCTATTCCGCTATTCAATAAAAACCTTTGAGGATCAATTGAATTGCGGGATAGTCTGTGTCGGTACGTGTGAGATCCACCTTTCCAAGTTTTTGGGGTTCATCTCATACTTCTGAAGATTTGAGGGTGCTGCCTGTTCCATACTCCTCCTCCTACTCCTCATCCATCCTTTTAGGGGTACAAACAATAGTAATTGGGGCCTAGTGTGGTTGTGTACGTGCGAGATACATACACTTTTTTTGATCATATTTCCTATTCCGCTATTCAATAAAAACCTTTGAGGATCAATTGAATTGCGGGATAGTCTGTGTCGGTACGTGTGAGATCCACCTTTCCAAGTTTTTGGGGTTCATCTCATACTTCTGAAGATTTGAGGGTGCTGCCTGTTCCATACTCCTCCTCCTACTCCTCATCCATCCTTTTAGGGGTACAAACAATAGTAATTGGGGCCTAGTGTGGTTGTGTACGTGCGAGATACATACACTTTTTTTGATCATATTTCCTATTCCGCTATTCAATAAAAACCTTTGAGGATCAATTGAATTGCGGGATAGTCTGTGTCGGTACGTGTGAGATCCACCTTTCCAAGTTTTTGGGGTTCATCTCATACTTCTGAAGATTTGAGGGTGCTGTCTGTTCCATACTCCTCCTACTCCTCATCCATCCTTTTAGGGGTAGAAACAATAGTAATTGGGGCCTAGTGTGGTTTTGTACGTGCGAGATACATACACTTTTTTGGATCATATTTCCTATTCCGCTATTCAATAAAAACCTTTCTAGGGCAAGATCTTAAATTACAGAAATATGAGGAGACCGTCAAATAAGGGCCGTGGCCTGGGTCGTGGTGCTGCTGGTAGAGCTCCTGTTGCAAGGAGAGGACGTGGTTGATCTGTGCCAGCTACACGCACAAGTGAAACACCTTCCTCAAGTGTGAGTAGGCGACAGAACCTGCATCAGTATTTGGTAGGGCATCAAACGCCCCTAGAAGTGATGAGGCCAGAACAAGTTGAGGCGATAGTAGATTGGTTTGCTGCTGACAGTGCCTCCAGTTCCTTCACATTGTCTCCCACCCAGTCTACTGCAGAAAGGTCAGAGTTGGCACCTGCAGCCAATGTCCAACCGTCTTTCACCTCACCCCCTTGCAAATCAGGCCAGCAGTCTGAGCCCCAAGCCATACAGCAGTCTCTTATTCTTTTTGAGGACTCTGTCAGCAGGGTTTCCCAGGGCCATCCACCTAGCCCTGCCCCAGAAGTGGAAGAGATTGAGTGCAGCGATGCCCAACCACTTATTTCTCAAGATGAGTACATGCAAGGATCATCGCAGCACGTCTCCGATGATGACGAAACGCAGGTGCCAACTGCTGCGGCGTTCAGCATTGTGGAGACCGACAAGGAGGGCAGGGGTGAAGACTGGGTGGAAGATGATGTGGAGGACGATGAGGTCCTCGACCCCACATGGAATGAACGTCATGCAGGTGACCTGAGTAGTTTGGAGGAAGAGGCGGTGGTCGCACAGAGCCACCAGCACAGCAGAAGAGGGAGCAGGGTGCAGAAGCGGAGCGGCCGTGCCCTAGACACTACGCCCGCTACTGCCCAACGCAGCAAGGGAACGAGCGCACCAAAGTCAGCTCAAAGGAGTTCTCTAGCGTGGAAGTTCTTTAGAAAATGTGCTGATGACAGGACACGAGTGGTTTGCACCCTGTGCAATCAGAGCTTGAAGCGAGGCATAAACCTTCTCAACCTGAGCACAACCTGCATGATCAGGCATCTAAGTGCAAAGCACGAGCTGCAGTGGAGTACACACCTTCAAAACCAAGAAACGTCTCTGGCTCATCCTGCTTCCTCTTCTGCTGCAGTCTCGGCCGCTCCAGCCACATCTGTAGTGATACCGGCACCTGCCACCCCGCAAACAGACGATCTGTCAGCAACACCACCACCTGGGTCACCAACAACCATCTCCACAATGTCCCGTGGAAGCGTTCAGCTTTCCATCTCCCAAACACTTGAGAGGAAGAGGAAGTACCCCCCTACCCACCCGCGATCCCTGGCCCTGAATGCCAGCATTTCAAAATTATTGGCCTTTGAAATGCTGTCATTCCGTCTGGTGGAGACGCACAGTTTTAAAAACCTTATGTCGGTGGCTGTCCCACAGTACGTCGTGCCCAGCCGCCACTACTTTTCCAGGCAAGCCATCCCTTCCCTGCACAACCAAGTGGGGGAAAATATCAGGTGTGCACTGCGCAACGCCATCTGTGCCAAGGTCCACCTAACTACGGATACGTGGACCAGTAAGCACGGTCAGGGGCGTTATATCTCCCTAACGGCACACTGGGTAAATGCAGTGGCGGATGGGCCTGAGGCGGATAGCAATTTGGCGCATGTCCTTCCACCACCGAGGATTGCAGGGCGCTTCAGTTTGCCTCCTGTTCCTAACTCCTCCTACTCCGCTTCCTCATCCTCTACCGCCTCCTCATCCGGACAGCGTAACACCTTCACCACCAACTTCAGCACGGCCAGGGGTAAACGACAGCAGGCAGTTTTACAACTTGCCTGTTTGGGGGACAAACCACACACCGCGCAGGAGTTGTGGAGGAGCATGGAACAGCAGACAAATGAGTGGTTGCTGCCAGCGAGCCTCAAGCCCGGCCTGGTGGTGTGCGATAACGGGCGAAATCTCATAGCAGCTCTGGGCCTAGCCGGTTTGACGCACATCCCTTGCCTGGCGCATGTGCTGAATTTGGTGGTGCAGAGGTTCCTTAAAAACTACCCCGATATGTCAGAGCTGCTGCAGAAAGTGCGGGCCGTTTGTGCGCACTTTCGGCGTTCTCACCCTGCTGCTGCTCGCCTGGCAGCGCTGCAGCGTAACTTCGGCCTTCCCGCTCACCGCCTCATATGTGACGTGCCCACAAGGTGGAACTCCACCTTGCACATGCTGGAAAGACTGTGCGAGCAGCAGCAGGCCATAGTGGAGTTTCAGCTGCAGCACGCACGCGTGAGTCGCTCTGCGGAACAGCACCACTTCACCACCAATAACTGGGCCTCCATGCGAGACCTGTGTGCCTTGTTGCGCTGTTTTGAGTACTCCACCAACATGGCCAGTGGCAATGACGCCGTTCTCAGCTTAACTATCCCACTTCTATGCCTCCTTGAAAAAACAATTCGGGCGATGATGGAAGAGGATGTGGCACAGGATGAGGAGGAGGAGGAGGATGAAGAGGTAACATTTCCAAGGCTTTCAGGGCAGTCATTCGCAAGGGGCTCCGAGGGTGGGTTCCTGCACACGCAAACGCCAGGGACGCAATTGTCCAGCAGGGGCACAGTTCTGGAGGATGAGGAGGATGAGGAGGAGGAGGAGCTGGAGGAGGAGATGGAACCATGTTCACAGCAGGGTGGCACCCAGGCCAGCTCATGGCCATCACTGGTGCGTGGCTGGGGGGATACAGAGGACACGGACGATACACCTCCCACAGAGGACAGCCTTTCGTCGCCTCTGGGCAGCCTGGCACACATGAGCGATTACATGCTGCAGTGTCTCCACAACGACCGCCGAGTTGCCCACATTCTAACTTGTGCTGATTACTGGGTGGCCACGCTGCTGGATCCCCGTTACAAGGACAACGTACCGTCCTTAATTCACTCACTGGAGCGCGATCGCAAGATGCGCGAGTACAAGCGCACGCTGGTAGACGCCATGCTGCTGGCATTCCCATCTGACAGCGGGGCCACAGTGGAAGCACAAGGCAGAGGAGGAGGAGGAGGAGGTCGCCAACGCAACCAGGGCACCGCCAGCACCTCAGAAGGCAGGGTTAGCATGGCCGAAATGTGGAAAAGCTTTGTCAGCACGCCACAACAAACAGCAGCACCAGCAGCTCAGATGGAACCTCTTAGCAGGAGGCAGCATTTTACCAACATGGTGGAGCAGTATGTGTGCACACGCCTACATGTAGTGAATGACGGGTCTGCCCCCTTCAACTTCTGGGTCTCCAAATTGGGCACATGGCCTGAGCTTGCCCTTTACGCCTTGGAGGTGCTGGCGTGCCCTGCAGCCAGTGTATTATCTGAACGGGTATTTAGCACGGCTGGGGGCGTTATAACAGACAAGCGCAGCCGCCTGTCCAGAGACAATGTGGACAAGCTCACGTTCATTAAAATGAACCAGGCATGGATCCCACGGGACTTTTCCGTACCTTATGCAGAATAGCAATGGATACCGACCTTACCCACCCATTGTTCCATTTTTGCTCTTTCTCACTCTTTTGGGGTGTACCCTCATTTAAAATTTTTGAAAAGAAGCAGTGTTGGCTACCTCGTCCTCCTCCTCAGGGCCAGATTAATGTAGGGGCTATTGGAGCTGCAGCTCCAGGCCCCTACCTTTTATATAGGCCCCGGGTTGGCCATATTCACTGTTACCGCTCTTCTGTCACTTGTAAACACAGAAGTCTGGCTTCTATGCTCGCTTCCCCAGGCAGCACCCTCAGAACCTCCCCACACAGCGTGAAGGCCGGACAAGGAGGGACAGTTGGCGATGCATGGATGTGTTTATGGGCTTCAGAGACAGCATCCCATGTTGAATTAGGCATGCATGGCTGCACCCTTCCTCCTCTGGGTGCATGGCAAGGCACGGCCCTTAAGGCCCTTCAAAATCCTCAGCACCAAGCCCATGATGCTGTTAATCCGGCCCTGGTCCTCCTCCACCGCCGCTTCCACCTACACCGCCCATAGGTGTGCGCAGCCTATTGCATTAAGGTGTGCACCCCAAAGTTGAAATACACATGCATGTGTTTGCCAGCAGGGAGAGTAATGTATCGGGGCCATGTACCTGTAGGCAAGGAGAAATAGAGCAGAGCAGGTCCCAGGGAGATCTTTCCCATCTCCTCACTGGCAATGCTATGTGCCCTAGGTGATTAGGGTGTGCCCAGGCACACCCAGCACACCCTGTGCGCACGCCTATGTCACCGCCACATCCACCACCACCTCAACCTCCCTCCTACTCCATATGGGCCTCGTCCTTCAGAGATGAAGAAGAACATTGTTTTATTTTTCTGTTTTTTTTTGTTGTTTTAAGTTATTTCCCTATCCACATTTGTTTGCAGAGCACTTGCCATGCTCTTAATTACGTTTTGCTGCCATTTGCAGCACTCTAGCCCTTTCCTTTGGTGTTTTAGAGCCATTTTAGTGCCTTAAAGTTCGGGTCCCCATTGACTTCAATGGGGTTCGGTGTCCGGGAAAAGTTCGGTAAAAGTCCGGGACACGGACCCGGACTTTTTTTTAAAGTTCGGCCGAACCCGTCGAACACGGACATCTAGGTGTCCGCTCAACCCTACTAAGGACTATTACTACATCTGCATTATCTAAGATTGCTAGCTCTTGAGCCTACTACCACCTGTTCTTGCACTGGGTTGATCTCTCTTGTATGTCCACCTGCTACTCTGTCATCTGCTACCATACATCATTGCTAAACCTATCTGCATCCCATCTGCTACTATCTTACTTTCAAGAACATTTCCTTTCAAGTGTCTGTCATCTACCATCTCTACCCAACCTGTCTCTTCAGCCTATCATCACTGTGTTACTATATACATAAGTCACTCTAGGAAACATCTTATTGAGTGTGTGTATTTACTTGCTGAATTGAGATCATCCACACATGATGAGTCATTGAGAGTTGGGATTGGTGTCTCAGCGTTTCTCTACATCACTACTGAAGTGGAATATTTCTGCAGCTGAAAATCCACATCATACGTAAAACGCAGGAGCGTTACAATTATGCATAAGAGATTCTGAATGGCATGGCTTCCATCTTGTTTTTAAGGTGAAACAAAGTTCATATATATTTGTTAAACAAAATGTCTCTTACAAGCTTACAAGAGAGCATATAATTTCAACAATAGGGTCTTATACTTTCAGCAGACATTTATATTTTCTTTTATCGTAAATAAGAGGCCTTTTTGAAATCTCTATCAGATAACAGATGTTAAGGGGATGGTAGTGTCAGTCTGTCTATAAGTATTTAACAATAGACAATGGCTCAGTGTTTTCATCAGACATTAAAAGATGAACCATATATGTTTTTATAGTACATTATTATATGTGAGAAGATATTAGCCATAATTATGTTATTATATTATGTAAAACATATACATATATATTTAGGAATGTTGTATTACATTTTGGGTTTATATTCTCATAGTAGTATCTTACTCAGACTTAAAACTAAAGTGAATACTAATTACTTCATTTTAAGGTATGTGGTAGGAGTGTTTATATAAGCGTTGTTTTAGAATAGACTAAGTAATAGATCTTGCAATTCTAGACGCTATGCCTGACAGTTATGTCACAATCCAAATAAGTAATGGCTATTCACTAGCTAGAGGTCAATAGGTCATCAGATAACAAAATGATTTAATTATGTTAAATACAAAATCTAATGAACGGTACGATACTGCCCTCTGGAGACAAAATACCAGGTGCAGTCTTGAGATAATTTGAGATATTCCCATATAAAAATATTATATTGTGTTAAATAATATAATTATTGAAATTGCATTACTTGCCAAGGTGAATGATGGAGATACAGGTGGACATTTATGTATGTACTGGGAGTCTGGACAAAGTTTTATGTTGTGTTATATGATTAATCTCACATATAGAGAAATCATCCTTTTTTTATTATACCAAGTATTGGGTTAATTATCAAAAGAGGTGTGTCTCTGACCTCACCAGTTTAGGTATAGAATATCCCATCCAATAGGGATAATGTTTCATCCCTCTGGGTTTTACTTATGGTAATTTTTATAGCTCTTTGTTCTTACTGTATAAAAGACCAACCCAGATGAGAGGGAGACACACATTACATTGCCCAACATACAAAACACTTACATCACACACACGCTATTACATTTCTCGATAGACTCATCCAGACATATTCTATATTGATCCACATCATTCATCTGAAACTTGAAGGAAACTCCTCCCTCACTGGCATCCATCTTAGGACTCTGGTGACCATTTGAAGCTAGCGGCCATCTTAAGTGTGGTAATTATGCCTTGCTATGTTATTTGATTTTATTCAACAATTGTTTATTCTTTCCTTATATGTTTTATATTGCATATTTAAGGGTAATAAGATTACAATCCCAGCCGTATAAACCATGGTAGATTTTTCTCTAAAAAGCTGATTTTTGTTTTTATACATTTTTATTAATATCAGATTTAGTGCATTATTTGCAATTTTAAGTCTTCCGTTTTGCATGGCTTATTCTCATTTCATCTGCAGTGGAATGACTTTCAACTATGCATTACGCAGACCATTGTAGTCTGTTTATATAGAACATTTATTTATGGCTTATACTATACCTGGGAAGAAATGGTAATCTTGCTTTAGTTTTGCTTTCACTTTGTTTTGCTTTCACTTTCATTATTGAGCTAAACATCACATTGCATTGATTGTTTGAAGTTAGTATTTTCTGTAGAGTTATTTTTGTGTCACTTCTTGTTTGATCATATATCGTGTTTGCATGTCTTGAGAATAAATATTTTTATATATATTCCATGCTGTAGACTGTACTCACTAAGATTGGTATATGCTTTTAAAAAGAAATGAATCAATTAAAAAGAATTCACGACATTGATTTATGGCAATAGGTGAAGACTCTCCTTTTTCATAGATCTTTGCTTATTAACCATAAATAAATACACTGCTATATTCAGAGCAGTATAAATATTCTGACATAAGTACGAGCGCAAGATATTTATTATTAAATATTCTTACAACCTGTAGAGAACCCTGCCGGAGCACCTTTGACATTTGGTTTCATTTCAAGAAATTTATATTTTATAATATATTTTATATTTTATAATATATTTATTATTACTATAATATTTATATTTTACAATAAATATATATATATATATATATATATATATATATATATATATATATATATATTGTGGGAGATTAGCTCGGTGGTAGGCGTGGATGACCCCTTGGGGGGGTTCGTTACACAGGGAGATACCCGAGAAGTGGTTGAAAACAACAGAGTAAGGTTTTATTCTTGTAAGATCTCTTCACACAAGTGCAAGCTCCAAAAACAGCATAATTCAAAATAAACATAAATAAAATAAATCCTTGCCACTGTGGGCGGCTACCTTCTCACATACAGGAACCTATCTACGGAGTTTGTCTCCAACTTACTGTTGGAGCAAACTTTGCTGATCACTCAATAGTCCATTTATTCTCTTCACATAACAAATGTCCATTGTTACTATTCATCTATACCTAGTATTGTAGCTTCGATGCGCTTCTCCAGCCCTGTTTTGCAACTGATCTGGTGCAGCCCATCGAATTTTAGATGTGTTGGTTTCTACATCTGCTAGTTCTGTTAGCTCAATATGATTGTATGACCATAGATCTTGGAAACCTGAGGATAATTTGTTTCGAAGAATTTGTTTCACATGATTATGTCAACACTTGTATACCCGACTCGTTTTCTCCAGAGCTACTTGCTTGCTGTTTTATCCGTTCATAGGATCTTATACCTTTCTTTGATGCTCTCTAGAATGCCTATGCACTATTTTGTTACTCTTCTGTACACTACATTTGACTATTGTATGCTTTATTGCTTCGCTACATCAGTTTGTTCAAGCTTTTTGATGCAATGATTCCTGCACAATTTCGACATGTGTGTACCTTGGCTTATAATATGTTCTCATTTCTGTATTGTACCCCATGTTTTCAATAAACTTGATTGTTTAAAAAAAAAAACAAATGTCCATTGAACATGTCCCTTTGCTTGTCTCTTCACATAGCAAACAGTTCATTTATTTCTTCCACATAGAAATAGTTCAAGACCTCACCTTGAGTAGTCTTCAGTCTTAATTAATTTCCCCTTCACACAGGAAATGTCCATTGGTTTCTTTTCACATAGAAACGATCCAAGACCTCACTTCGAGTAGTCTTCACACTTGTTACCCTCCTCAGCCAAATCGCTTCAGGAGGTCTTCCCCATGCTCACACAGCTTTCAGGGGGCACACATCTGACTGTCCTCCTCTCCCCATGCCCACACAGCGTCGGGAGGCAGCAATCCTTAGACTTCCTTTGGACAAATTATAGAGGCCTTGACTTCCTCATTCCGAACAGCTGAAGGCCTTTCAACTTCCTTAAGCCAGTTCTGGCTACCTTTGCAGCCGACACCCTATAGTAATTGGTGGACTTTCTAAACCAGGTGGAAATGTATCTCCTGTCTGTGACTACATCCACAGATTTACCTGACTTCCTGTCACAATATATTATATATTATAAATATCAAAAAATTGTACCGCTTTTGGTACATAATTCCTGACATAATCATACCGCCAGGGAGGTTAAAGATCCTCTATCCCTCTTACTTCCTCAAAATAGCTCAATAAACCCCCGATCACTCTCCACACAAACGGGAATACAAAGCGGGTATATGTCGGAAAGCGATGGCAAAATCCAGTGCTCTCCATATGTAAAATGTATTGACCACATAAAAAAATATATTGAAAACTCACAAAAGGGGCACTTATAGCAGTGCAAGTTGGACGGACATGGAAAACTAAGTTTCGTATAAACAAAATGGCCGCAATGTGATGTCAGATCGTGGGCTCTGCCCCCTATACACGTTACGTCAGGGCGTAGACTTCATCAGTAGGGGTGGAGCTAAGACTTCAATCTACTGCTATATATACTGCCAGGATCCTTTGTTCCCTGTGCACACACCGGCGGCTAATCAGGATATTCCTGGAAATTGCGTCACTGTACAGAATAAATGGGGACACTGCTATTCAAACTAAAAGGTTTATCTCTGATGAGACTGCACTGATGGGACTGCTCTGATGAGATTGCACTGATGGTAAAGGGGGACTTTAAAGGTAAAGAAATTGGGTTTAAAACTGCACAGGCTAATTTCTCACAGTCAGACAAATGCTACATGTCAGCTAACAGCACTCTTTTACTTCTATCTTTTAGACTGTTAGATAGAAGTAAAACAATGCTGACAAACATGGTATCTCCTTTTTTCATGTAGCACTGTCCTGACTGTGAGAAATTGGGCAGTGCTGTTTCAAACCAATGTACTGTAGCACTGCCACCTTGAGGGCTGCTGGTTGATAGGTGTTCCTCAGCTGGCGAAATTCAGCAAGACTGATATAAAGAAATAGCAAATAAAGAATGACAATATCAATAAACAGTAATAACACAATATTCTGAGATTAGAAACAGTAACTATTGACCTATGTAATACTGCTGTTACTATTAACTTAAAGAAAAGAACTTAGAGCTGTGCTAGTGTTATTGATGTTCTAACTAGCACTGCTATAAAACAAATCAAGTGTCCCCTTTAAGATGTAACAAGTGTCAACGTTGTTCCCCTAGCAATGCCTTGCTCAGTCTTCACCGGCAGTTGGAGCTCTTATCACAGTCCAATGTGATATTTGTAATCCAAAGGAAAATGATGTGTGCAATATAATCTGCTGTCAGTGTGTTGATGAAGTAAAGGTTATACTTTCGGTTAGGATTCCACACAGGCACTCTTTCTTTCTATGATGTCCGTTCGTGAGGATCCTGCAAGACAGGCGATGCGCTCTCCCACACTCAGGCGTCTGGGAGTGAGCCATACTCTGCTACCACAGGCTGTCTGTCCGGCCTCCACTCGCTTCCTCTTCAGCTATACTGTGTCAGCATCCCCAGTGTAGCTATCGGCATCCGCTCTGCTGAGGACAAGCTCTGCACTTGGATTAGGCCTCGTGTACAAGGCCTCAGCCACCGACAGGGGGGACAAAAGAGTGAAAATACAAGAGTCCAATTGCCCCCCGAAACAATGCCAGAACAGGTCAGAAGCACAGAGGTTAAGAAATGATAAGCTCAGAGTCCTGTCTACAAATGCTCGCAGTTTAGGTAAAAAAAATCAATGAACTTGGGTCAATAATGGCATCTGAGAATGTAGATTTAGTGGCTGTTACGGAGACATGGTTTAATGAAAGAAATGACTGGGACATAACCATACCAGGATACTCTTTATACAGAAGAGACAGAGAAGGCAAGAAAGGAGGAGGAGTGGCCCTGTATGTGAAAGATAGCATTAAATCTAACCTAATACAAGTTGGTGAGGCCAACATAGAGTCAGTTTGGGTTACGTTGCAGTTTGCTAATCATGCAGTAACTCGTGTAGGTGTGATATATAGACCACCTGGTCAAGTTAAAGAACTAGATGATCTACTAGTTGAAGAAATAGCTAAAATGACAATGAAAGGAGAAGTTATCATTATGGGAGATTTCAATCTTCCAGATATAAACTGGAAAACCAAAATAGCAAGTTCTACCAGGAGTACAGATATTCTAAATTCCCTACTGGGGTTGTCTCTGCAACAAGTGGTTGAGGAGCCAACCCGGAGGGAGGCCATTTTGGATTTGGTATTCACAAATGAGGATTCGGTATATGATGTCATTGTAGGCGAAACCTTGGGATCTAGTGATCACCAGTCAGTGTGGTTTAATATAAGAACTGTGAAAGAGTCACACCACACAAAAACAAAAGTTTTAGATTTTAGAAAAACAGACTTTTCAAAAATGAAATTAGTCATAAATGAGTCCTTATCAGACTGGAACGGATTACATGGAGTCCAGGAGAAATGGGACTACTTAAAAGGTGCATTATTGAAGGCAACAGAAAATTGCATTAGACTTGTCAGTAAAAGCAAAAAAAGGAAGAGACCACTGTGGTACTCAGCAGAAGTGGCCCAAATCATTAAAAATAAAAAGCTAGCATTTTCTAATTATAAAAAAACCCAGATCAATGAAGATAAGGAAATCTACAAGATTAGGCAGAAAGAGGCCAAGCAAGTTATAAGAACTTCTAAAGCGCAGGCAGAAGAAAAACTAGCTCAGTCTATGAAAAAGGGGGATAAGACATTCTTCAGATATATAAATGAAAAAAGGAAATTAAAACAAGGAATAACTAAATTAAAAACAAAGGACGGAAGGTATGTAGAAGAGAATAAAGGGCTAGCCGACTGCCTTAATGAATACTTCTGTTCAGTTTTTACAGAAGAAAAAGAAGGAAAAGGACCTCCACTTGAAAGGATGACTAATGAATCGTTTGATGCATGTGTCTTTACAGAGGAAGACGTTCTAAGATTGCTGTCTAAAGTGAAGACAAATAAGTCACAGGGTCCTGATGAGATACACCCAAAATTATTAAAAGAGCTTAGTGGTGAGCTGGCAAAACCATTAACAGATTTATTTAACCAATCATTAGTAACAGGAGTCGTCCCGGAAGATTGGAAATTGGCAAATGTCGTGCCCATTCACAAGAAAGGTAGTAGGGAGGAATCGAGCAACTATAGACCAGTGAATCTGACATCAATAGTAGGCAAATTAATGGAAACCCTATTAAAGGATAGAATTGTGGAACATCTTAAATCCCATGGATTGCAAGATGAAAAACAACATGGGTTTACTTCAGGGAGATCATGTCAAACAAATCTTATAGATTTGACTGGGTGACTAAAATAATAGACGGTGGAGGTGCAGTAGACATTGCATATCTAGATTTTAGTAAGGCTTTTGACACTGTCCCACATAGAAGACTTATCAATAAACTACAGTCATTGAGCATGGACTCCCATATTGTTGAGTGGATTAGGCAGTGGCTGAGTGACAGACAACAGAGGGTTGTAGTCAATGGAGAACATTCAGAACAAGGTCATGTTACCAGTGGGGTACCTCAGGGATCTGTACTGGGACCAATTTTGTTTAATATCTTCATAAGTGATATTGCAAAAGGCCTCGATGGTAAGGTTTGTCTTTTTGCTGATGACACAAAGATATGTAACAGGGTTGATGTTCCTGGAGGGAAACGCCAAATGGAAAAGGATTTAGGAAAACTAGAAGAATGGTCAGAACTCTGGCAACTAAAATTTAATGTGGATAAGTGCAAGATAATGCACCTGGGGCGTAAAAACCCAAGGGCAGAATATAGAATATTTGACACAGCCCTGACCTCAGTATCTGAGGAAAGGGATTTAGGAGTAATTATTTCAGAAGACTTAAAGGTGGGAGGACAATGTAATAGAGCAGCACGAAATGCCAGCAGAATGCTTGGATGTATAGGGAGAGGTATAAGCAGTAGAAAGAGAGAAGTGCTTATGCCGCTGTACAGAACACTGGTGAGACCTCACTTGGAGTATTGTGCGCATATCTAGGCCATATCTCCAGAAGGATATAGATACTCTAGAGAGAGTTCAGAGAAGAGCTACTAAACTAGTACATGGATTGCAGGAAAAAACTTACCAGGAAAGGTTAAAGGATCTTAACATGTATAGCTTGGAAGAAAGAAGAGACAGAGGGGATATGATAGAAACTTTTAAATACATAAAGGGAATCAACTCGGTAAAGGAGGAGAGCATATTTAAAAGAAGAAAAACTACCACAAGAGGACACCGTTTTAAACTAGAGGGGCAAAGGTTTAAAAGTAATATGAGGAAGTATTACTTTACTGAGAGAGTAGTGGATGCATGGAATAACCTTCCTGCAGAAGTGGTAGCTGCAAATACAGTGAAGGAGTTTAAGCATGCATGGGATAGGCATAAGGCTATCCTTCATATAAGATAGGGCCAGGGACTATTCATAGGATTCAGATATATTGGGCAGACTAGATGGGCCAAATGGTTCTTATCTGCCGACACATTCTATGTTTCTATGTTTCTATGACAGTTCTGTGAGCACACAACCGGCTGATCCGCACTCACTGGGTCCCACTGTTCAGCAGATAGGTTTATAATCTCTCCCATGGTCCTTCACTTTCCCATTGTACCCTGGGAGTACAGTTCCTTCAGGAATCCACAGTCTGCTCTCACTACAGAACTATATCTCCCACAATCCAATTCTTCCACTTCCTGTGAAAAGCCGATCTCCTTCTGAAAGCAGTCTTAAAGGGCACACAGGCAATTCCAACAATAACGATAAACATGTAAATGCATATATACTGCAATATTCCGATCCCGGCTACACCAAATTTCTCACAGTCACTCCTTGCTGACACCATCACTAAGGTCCTTTTCACACAGCGGGTCTAAACAGGTCTGCCTGTCAGCATCCCTATTGGCAGGCGAATGTAAACAGACTCTATTTAACCACACCCCCTTTAAGCCTTTTTCACTACTGCACTCTTCGCTGCACTTACTTTAAATGATAAGACACGCCCAATAAAAGGATGCCCTGCCCCTAATTAACATATGCTTCTCCTTGCTTTCTGCAAAAAAGTGTCCCTAAAACATTTTGGGAAATGTTGTCAACGATGCTTTAGGTTTCATGTTTCTGTGCTTTCTAATTTATACTATTTTGAATTCAAGAATATTTAATCTGTATCTAACAAGAAGATGGATAATCCTAAAGACAATTTGTCAGTTCTTGATACTGTGATTAGGATCATGGAGAGAAGCAGGAATACAGGTTGCCACACCCCGAACGAAATGATCTCCGAAGATTCAGCTTACCTGTCACAGGCTTATTCACACCCCTGTACTGGAAGGTAATTATGGAGCAGGTCCTTTCACTCTATTTTGGCTGCCTGGAACAGAGAAAACAGGTTGTATAGTTGAAGCCACACACACAGAAGAGACATGAAGTGGCAGCTCGGTAACATAGGTGAGTATATTTGACTATGTACTATTCTCTATCCCCACTCTTAGGCTGTATTCACATTGGAACTCCTGTATTTAGCTTATCCTAACACAGGATAAGTAATTTGGGAAGTAGGAACAACTTTTTATGCCTCCCAGATATTTTTTGACCGGCATTTAGATGTTCCTGTTTTAAAGTAGATTTAGCCTTATGTACATGCATTTAATTGGAATTTGAATTTGATTTTCTAAATGCAGCTAAATTGGCTGCATTTAAATGCAGGAAAATACTGTTTGAATGATACCTGCACATTTATATGTATTTAGAAATGTCCTCTAAATGTATTCTTGTTTTTTTATTGCCAATGTGAATGAGGCCTTAGATTTATGACACTGCCACCTTCCCACATCACTTGGTTGACTGATTGTAAGTAAAAAATATTTATTATAATTATTATTTTATTATTATTATTATTCTGTATTTTTTTGTCCTTTTATATCCCAAGAAATGCTTGAGAACCACTGGTCTGTGTCTGGTTAAAGACCTGCTGCTTTAAACTTGTCACACCCATTGCAAAATAATTGAAAATAATTTACAATTAATCAATGTTAGAATAAAATTTACAGCTACAGAATGTCATAGCCTGTGCTCACATACGGTATTTAAGTAATGGATAAATAGACAAAACATTTATCATTCGATTTAAGTTGTATATAATCTGTGTGGTGGGTTTATTGTTTTAAATAATGTTTATATACTATATAATATTTAAATATATATTAATATTTAAATATAGAAATTACATAAAATCAAGAAGTACAAATTATTCTATAAAAATAATTGGGACACTGCAAATTGAATTCAGAATTTGGCTCATTGTCTTTCAGAATTGCTCTTTCATTTCCAAGTCTTACCACCCAAAGCCCCATAAAATGTCACTATCAAAAATGTGAAAATCTTTACCTATGCAATGCAACCTTCCCTTAGTCCATCTTTTAGGCAATGTTTTAATCTAGTCAATATTAACATTATTATTAAATTGTGTCCCTTTCCTTTAAACTGAGTAGGAACACAATAATTTCAAATGTTAAATTAGAATGTATCTTAAATAAACCGCTTACTCAAGTTGCAGTTCTACTCCAGAGCCTCTTAACCTTCCCACATTTAATCACTTCAGCTCTGAAAGGTTTTTCCCCCTTAATGACCAGGCCATTTTTTGTGATTCGGCACTGTGTTTCTCTAACTAATAATTGCGCGATCGTGCGACTCTATACCCAAATTTAACTGATGTCCATGTTTTCCCCATAAATAGAGCTTTCTTTTGGTGGTATTTGATTACCTCTGCGGTTTTTAGACTTTGCGCTATAAACAAAAAAACAACGACAATTTTGAAAAAAACAATATTTTTTACATTCTTTTTCTTTTTTTTTTTTTTATCAGTTTAAGCCAATTTGTATTCTGCTACATATTTTTGGTAAAAAAAAATCCCAAAAAGCTTTTACAAACTACGGGATAGATTTTTGGTATTTTTATTTATTTTTTTGTTTTTATTAGTAATGGCTGCGATCAGAGATTTTTAGCGGGACTGGGACATTGTGGGGGACAGATCGGACCCCTAACTGACATTTTTGACACTTCTTGGGGTTCAGTGACATTAATACAGTATTCAGTGCTAAATAATATGCACTGTTACTGTATAAATTACACTGGCAGGGAAGGGGTTAAAACTGGGGGTGATCAAATGGTTAAATGTATGCCTAAATGTGCTTACTAACTGTGGCGGGGGGGGGGGGAGGGCTCTGTGACAGGCACATAGAGATCGGTTTTTCCTTAGCTGAGACACCCACAACTCAGTGTGCCTGTCTGACAGAAGAGCCGTCTGCTTTGTTTACATAGGCAGGCGGCTCTCCTGTCAGTTTCTGTGAAGATTGCGGGAGGCCGGTGGCGATCGCACCCGCTCCTGCCGCAGTCTGGCTCCCGCTGTGTCTAATCACATCGGTAGTGCGGGTCCAGCGGTGAGCGCACGCTGCCGAGACCGCCTGCACATATTTACGTAGATCTATGTGATTATGCTCAGCCGAGCCGCCTTGCCGCAGTAAATCTGCGAGGGGCAATCGGCAAGTGGTGATTTAAATTTGGAATAAGGTCCCCACACTTCAAACAATAGGAATATGATCACCGATCAACTGTATATGTCTAGCAGTAAACTAAAGTATCTAACAATCAATGTACAATGTACTTCTCTATGGTCAATTTCCACAATTATTTTACAAACTTTTTTGACAACCATCCCTTGTTAATTCTCTCAACCTGGAGAAAATAGTTCTCTGCTTCTTAATATTATATACCCTTATATTATAAGTTTATATTATTATATACGCTTTACTTTTTGATAAGGTAGTAAATAAATCAATAATAACCCTAATTCCTTTATCTAGAAAGCTGTTTAGGAGGAGGCTTAAAGGCTAGGTTCCAGAAAATAGTTTATGCATTCATAGAGGCCCCAGTAGATATTAAAATCATGCAGCTTTGTAAAATGATCATTGATTTTATTGTTTTACTGTAAGCCAGAACCCTGGCTAAAAAAACTCCTAGATAGTAACCCCCCCATGTCCTGACCTGCTGCTAGGATGTGAAAACTGCGGGATGCTTATTCCTAGCATTGCAGGAGTGAAAAATTACAGCAGTTGGCGATGCCTCTTCTGTAGGTAAATTACTACTCTGTCAATGCAACCCCCCTACTCCTGCAGCTGTAATCCTCTGGTGTGTCAGGGGTTAATAGTTACATAGTTACGTAGTTAGTCAGGTTGAAAAAAGACACAAGTCCATCTGGTTTAACCAAAAAAAAAAAACCAGTAGTGAAAATCCAACCATACAATCCCATATACACAATCCTATACCCACAGTTGATCCAGAGAAAGGGAAAAAAAAAACCCAGCAAAGCATTATCCAATTTGCTACAGCAGGGGGAAAAAGATTCCTTCCTGATCCCCCGAGAGGCAATTGGATTTTCCCTGGATCAACTTTACCTAAAAAAATGTTAGTACCACTTATATTAGGTACACCCAGTAAAGAATCCAGGACTTTTTTAAAGCAATCTAGTGAGCTGGCCTGAACCACCTCTATTCCACATTTTCACAGCTCTTACTGTGAAGAAACCTTTCCGTATTTGGAGACGAAATATCTTTTCCTATAGATGTAAATACAAGAAGAATTCCCCTAGGTATGGGACTGTAAATGCCACTGACCACTGTATTTTGTATAAAAATATCTTTATTCAGTTCCAAAATTGTAGACAAACAAAGAAACAATAACATGAATCAATAACATTGCAGGGCATTAAAATATGCATGCATATGACAGACCAAATACCGAACCAAATAGGGGCGCTCAGGTCATGAGGATGCCAAGCCCATAGGAAGCCGAGGGACAGATACATATACACTTTGATCTCGTCTATACAAGACTACTACTATTTGTACTGCATATGACCCTCTGTGGTCTTATTCTTCCTGTACACCACAGGTTGCCATATGAACACATCCCCCTTCACGGGAGTAGTCCATATTGAGCCACTTTTCGTACCGGTCATCGTGGTGCCCTGCTGGTCCCTCTGGGCGGATGCTACTACTTCTTTCACGCTCTCACGGATTTCGTAGCCCTTGAACGGGCCTGTGGGAACTTGGACATTCCTCCTGATGGTAGCAATACCATTTTTAGCCGACAGACCAATCCAATCCATAGGGTTAGACGCTAAGGATATACTAGGTGTTGTATCTGGAGCTTTGGGTGACCCCTGAGGAAGGGCTTTTTTGCCCGAAATGCGTAGGGTCGTTTCCGGTTCCATGATCGCCCTGTACACCTGAGCGCCCCTATTTGGTTCGGTATTTGGTCTGTCATATGCATGCATATTTTAATGCCCTGCAATGTTATTGATTCATGTTATTGTTTCTTTGTTTGTCTACAATTTTGGAAGTGAATAAAGATATTTTTATACAAAATACAGTGGTCAGTGGCATTTACAGTCCCATACCTAGGGGAATTCTTCTTGTATATACTATAATAGGGATGATGGCCTCTGACACTGGGCACTGAGTGAGAAAATACCGCTTGTCCTATAGATGTAAAGAGCGCCCCCTTGTCCTCTCTGATGACCTTAAAGTGAACAACTCAACACCAAGTTCACTATATGGACCCGGTATGTATTTATACATGTTGATCATATCCCCCCTTAATCTCCTCTTCCCAAGAGAGAATAAATTCATTTCCTCTAATCTTTTCTCATAGATGAGCTCCTCCATGCCTCTTATCAGTTTGGTTGCCCTTCTCTGCAGTTTCTCCAGTTCCCAGATATACTTTTTAAGAACTGGTGCCAAAAACAGAACTGCATATTTCAGATGAGGTCTTACTAATGATTTGTACAGGGGCAAAATGATATCTCTCTCTGGAGTCCATGCCTCTGTTAATACAAGAAAGGACTTTGCTTGCTTTGGAAACCGCAGCTTGGCATTGCATGCTATTATTAAGCTTATGATCTACCAGAACACCCAGATCCTTCCCTTCTATGGATTCTTCCAGTTCTACTCCCCCCTAGTATGTATGATGCGTGCATATTCTTTGCCCCCAAGTGAATAACTTTACATTTATCAACATTAAACCTCATTTGCCACATAGTTGCCCAATTAAACAGTGCATAGAGGTCAGCTTGTAAGTTGGAGACATCCTGTAAAGAAGTTATTCCACTGCAAAGCTTGATGTCATCTGCAAAGACTGAAATGGTACTTTTAATCCCAGACCCTATATCATTTAAAAGGATATTAAAAAGTAAGGGTCCCAACACTGAACCTTGGGGTACACCACTGATAACCTTAAGTCCAATAGAACTGTGGAAGCTGTCAGAGGCTTTAAACAAGAGTGCCCGTCTATGAACCTTCTTTCCACCCAGCTCCTCCATTCATAGCAGCCGGTACTACAGCTTCTATAAATAAAAACCAACCTGTGAATGGAAGATTCGTGGATAATTGATAGAAATAAAAGGTCCACCCCATTCAGTATTAAATCACAACTCATTCACGTCTGTAGTACAATGTTTATGAATGGAAGTGGTGGACAGAAAGGGCTTGCATTTCTGCGCCGCTTGAAGATTGTAGCAACGGGGGTGGGGGCATCTTATAGAAAAGGTATTTTAACAAGGGACTTATCACACTGACTGAAAGTTATGTCCCTTGTGCTTATTTTCATTTTTTTTTGTATGCACTTTAAACATTTCACATATCAGGCTCATGCACACTGGAGCAAACTTTTTTTGGGGGATCAGAACACAGCTGTATGTTATGCTAGAAGTCCATGCACACCACTGAACACATCTCTGTAATCTGGAGCTGCCTTCAGCTACGTAAAAAAAAAAAAAATCTGCGCCCATGCTCCTTCGTAAGGATCAAATTTAGCACCATGCATGTGTAAGCGTTTGTGCTAAATGCATACAGAATTCATTGTAAGGCTAGGTTCATACATGTGGTTGCGGTTTGCTGTCAGTTTTAAAAGGAATCTGGTGCAGCTTTGCTCACCGGTTCAGGTGAGATTCAGGTGCAAATTTTTACTTGACTTTGCACCTGAACTGGACCTAAAATCGCACAGGAATCTTCAAAAATTTACTGCGGCTGTCATGCGTGAACAGGCTCCATTACAAGCCAGTCCGGTTCACATGTTAGGCGAATCATATGCAGTTCAAAATGCAGTGTAAGCTATCAGAAACACCAAGGTTTACTCTGAGTATCCCATTCCGGCAATAAAGAATTACCCCATTTTCCCCATTCGTCAAATATTTTATGAATTATTCCTGGAGTAAACCTTGAAGTCAGCCCAAAGTCCCAATCGCCGCCGGTCATCGCCAGCCAGCATGGAGCTTGGGGTGGAGATGTTGGTGTGGCCAGTCTGCAGGAGTATACCGGAGGAGGAGAGGGAATGTCTGCTACAGGGGACCATGCAGGGGCTGCAAGCCAAGATGAAGGAGTTCAGACACAGGGTGGAGAGGCAGTTGGAGGACATGCTGCACATGGCAGTGCCCCTCTCTAAGGCCGTCACCAACCTGCAGTGTGAGAACCAGAGGCTGCAGGACTGAGCAGGAACTGACAAACCAGGTACTCCAACGCTGCTCGCTGTGTCAGGCAAGGAAGCTCAGTCAGTTCAATGAGGGGGCAACACACATCAATGAGGGGGGTATAGTCTATACAGGGCAGTGTTTGCAGCAAGGGGGAAAGTTTGTGCAGGAAGGGGGTCTAGGGTTAAAGGGGGCAATTTATACAGGTGGGGGGGTAGGGTTAAAGGGGAAGTGTATAAAGGAATGGGGTGTGGGTTAAATGGGACACTGTGTGCAGGAAGGGGAGCAGTGTGTACAGGAAGGGGGTGTAGGGTTAAGGGGGGCAGTGTGTATAGGAAGCGGGGTGTAGGTTCAAAGGGGGTGTAGCATTAAAGGGGGACAGTGTGTAGGAAGGGGGTGTATCGTTAAAGGGGGGCAGTGTGTGCAGGGAGGGGGTGTAGGATTAACCATTTCTTGACCCGAAAGGTTTTACCCCCTTAATGACAAGGCCATTTTTTGCAATTTGGCACTTCGTGGTAGTTGTGCAATCTTGCAACGCTGTACCCAAACAAAATGTATGTCCTTTTTTCCCCATAAATAGAGCTTTCTCTTGGTAGTATTTGATCACCTCTGCAGTTTTTATTTTTTTGCGAAATAGACGAAAAAAGACTGAACATTTTGAGAAAAAATTACATTTTCTACTTTTTCTTATAAAAAATATCCAACGAAATTTTTGTCCTACCTTTAGGCCAACATGTATTTAGCTACATATCTTTGATAAAAAAAAATTCAATAAGTATATGTTTATTGGTTACGCAAAAGTTATAGCGTCTACAAACGATTGTGTATTTACTGGAATTTACGCAGCTTTTACTTTCTGACTGCCTATCTAATTTCTTGAAATGCTAAAGTGGCAGGGCAGAACAACCTCCCCAGAATTACCCCTTTTTGGAAAGTAGACACCCCAAGGAATTTCCTGAGAGGCATGTTGATCCCATTGAATATTTATTTTTTTGTCAAAGGGGTTTGAAATTTTTATTATTTTTTTTTACACAATGTTGTCAGTGAAATTATATATTGCTCCCACATGCCATGGGTATATGTGGAATTTCACCCCAAAATACATTATGCTGCTTCTCCTGAGTACAGGGATACCCCGTGTGTGAGACTTTTTGGCAGTCTAGCCACGTACAGAACCCCAAAATCCAATCACTGCCTTCAGACTTTCTAAGGGCGTAAATTGTTAATTTCACTCCTCACTACCTATCACAGTTTCAGAGGCCATGAAATGCCAAGATAGCACAAAACCCCCCAAAATGACCCCTTCTCAGGAAAGTAGACACCCCAAGCTATTTGCTGAGAGGCATATTGAGTCCATGGAATATTTTATGTTTTGCCACAAGTCTTGGGAAAATGACATCATATTATTATTTTTTTTTTTTACACAAAGTTGTCACTTCAATTATATATTGCTCAAACATGCCATGGGTATATGTGAAATGACACCCCAAAATACATTATACTGCTTCTCCTGAGTATGGGGATACCACATGTATGAGACTTTTTGGCAGTCTAGCTGTGTACAGGTTCCTGAAAGCCAATCACTGCCTCCAGGCTTTCTAAGGGCGTAAATTGTTGATTTCACTCCTCACTACCTATCACAGTTTCGGAGGCCATGAAATGCCAAAACAGCACAACCCCACCCCCCCCCCCCTCCCAATGACCCATTTTCAAATAGACACCCTAAGCTATTTTCTAAGAGGCATGCTGAGTATTTTGCAGATCTCGCTCTTTTTCACAGTTGTCAGTTGTCAGTTTTTAAAATTGAACATTTTCCAACATATAGCCTTGGCATGTTTGAGCAATATTTCATTTAAGTGACAACTTTGTGTAAAGGAAAACCAAACAAATAAAAAAAAAAAAAGAAAATCATTTTTGTCATTTTCCTGAAACTTGTGCCAAAATATAAAATATTCCATGAACTCAACATGCCTCTCAGCAATAATCTTGGAGTGTCTACTTTCCAAAATGGGGTCATTTGGGGGTTGTTTGAACTGTCCTGGCATTACTGATAGGCCGAACACCTCTCTGTTCAGTTTGCACCAGAACATCTCGAACAGGGAAAAAGTTCTAGCGAACATGCAAACTCAGTTAAAGTCTATGGGACACGAAAAATCAAAAGTCCTAATTTTAAAGGCTTACTGTATATGCAAGTTATTGCCATAAAAAGTGTTTGGGGAACTTGGTACTGCCCTGGGGGACATGTATCAATGCAAAACAATTTTTTTAAAATGATCGTTTCTACAGGAGCAGTGATTTTAATGATAACTAAAGTGAAACAATAATAATGAAAAATTCCTTTAAATATCATGGGGGAGTCCATTTAATGTGCCTGTAAAGTGGCACATCTGTATGAGGTATGGAGCCTACTGCAGCAATACTGACATTTCTAAAGGAAGAAATTTAATTTAAACTTGCTCACAGCTGTAATGTATTGTCCGCAATACAGATTAAAAATGAAGAAAAAAAAAAAAAGGTGTAGGGCCCCCCCCCCCCCAGTCCATACCAGACCTGAAGGCGTGGGGTTCCCCCCCAAAATCCATACCAGACACTTATCCGAGCATGCAGCCTGGCAGGGTGCCCCCTGAAAGCACCTTGTCCCATGTTGATGGGGACAAGGGCCTCTTCCCGACAATCTGTGGTTTTGGGGGTCTGTGGGTGGGGGGCTTATCGGAAATCTGGAAGCCCCCTTTAATAAGGAGGCCCCCGGATCCCAGCCCCCCCCCCCCAGATGTGAATGGATATACATAGTACATAGTATCCTTAATCATTCACTAAAAAAGTGTAAAAAAGTAAAAACCACAGAACACAGTTTTTGACAACTCCTTTAATAAAAAGAAAAAAATAAATAAATAGTGTCCCTTGATGTAAATCCATTGTCAATCACGTCGCCCGCCAGACCGGAAGATTTTTTTATCTTTGATAAAAAAATTTCAATAAGTATATGTTTATTGGTTTACACAAAAGTTATAGCGTCTACAAACGATGGTGTATTTACTGGAATTTACGCAGCTTTTACTATCTGACTGCCTATCTAATTTCTTGAAATGCTAAAATGGCAGGGCAGAACAACCCCCCCCCCCCAGAATTACCCCTTTTTGGAAAGTAGACACCCCAAGGAATTTCCTGAGAGGCATGTTGATCCCATTGAATATTTATTTTTTTGTCAAAGGGGTTTGAAATTTTTATTATTTTTTTTTACACAATGTTGTCAGTGAAATTATATATTGCTCCCACATGCCATGGGTATATGTGGAATTTCACCCCAAAATACATTATGCTGCTTCTCCTGAGTACAGGGATACCCCGTATGTGAGACTTTTTGGCAGTCTAGCCACGTACAGAACCCCAAAATCCAATCACTGCCTTCAGACTTTCTAAGGGCGTAAATTGTTAATTTCACTCCTCACTACCTATCACAGTTTCAGAGGCCATGAAATGCCAAGATAGCACAAAACCCCCCAAAATGACCCCTTCTCAGGAAAGTAGACACCCCAAGCTATTTGCTGAGAGGCATATTGAGTCCATGGAATATTTTATGTTTTGCCACAAGTCTTGGGAAAATGACATCATATTATTATTTTTTTTTTTTACACAAAGTTGTCACTTCAATTATATATTGCTCAAACATGCCATGGGTATATGTGAAATGACACCCCAAAATACATTATACTGCTTCTCCTGAGTATGGGGATACCACATGTATGAGACTTTTTGGCAGTCTAGCTGTGTACAGGTTCCTGAAAGCCAATCACTGCCTCCAGGCTTTCTAAGGGCGTAAATTGTTGATTTCACTCCTCGCTACCTATCACAGTTTCGGAGGCCATGAAATGCCAAAACAGCACAACCCCCCCCCCCCCCTCCCAATGACCCATTTTCAAATAGACACCCTAAGCTATTTTCTAAGAGGCATGCTGAGTATTTTGCAGATCTCGCTCTTTGTCACAAAGTTTTTAAAATTGAACATTTTCCAACATATAGCCTTGGCATGTTTGAGCAATATTTAATATAAGTGACAACTTTGTGTAAAGAAAAACCAAACAAACAAAAAGAAAATCGTTTTTGTCATTTTCCTGAAACTTGTGCCAAAATATAAAATATTCCATGAACTCAACATGCCTCTCAGCAATAATCTTGGAGTGTCTACTTTCCAAAATGGGGTCATTTGGGGGTTGTTTGAACTGTCCTGGCATTACTGATGGGCCGAACACCTCTCTGTTCAGTTTGCACCAGAACATCTCGAACAGGGAAAAAGTTCTAGCGAACATGCAAACTCAGTTAAAGTCTATGGGACACGAAAAATCAAAAGTCCTAATTTTAAAGGCTTACTGTATATGCAAGTTATTGCCATAAAAAGTGTTTGGGGAACTTGGTACTGCCCTGGGGGACATGTATCAATGCAAAACAATTTTTTTAAAATGATCGTATCTACAGGAGCAGTGATTTTAATGATAACTAAAGTGAAACAATAATAATGAAAAATTCCTTTAAATATCATGGGGGGGTCCATTTAATGTGCCTGTAAAGTGGCACATCTGTATGAGGTATGGAGCCTACTGCAGCAATACTGACATTTCTAAAGGAAGAAATTTAATTTAAACTTGCTCACAGCTGTAATGTATTGTCCGCAATACAGATTAAAAATGAAAAAAAAAAAAAAAAAGGTGTAGGGCCCCCCCCCAGTCCATACCAGACCTGAAGGCGTGGGGTTCCCCCCCAAAATCCATATCAGACACTTATCCGAGCATGCAGCCTGGCAGGGTGCCCCCTGAAAGCACCTTGTCCCATGTTGATGGGGACAAGGGCCTCTTCCCGACAATCTGTGGTTTTGGGGGTCTGTGGGTGGGGGGCTTATCGGAAATCTGGAAGCCCCCTTTAATAAGGAGGCCCCCGGATCCCAGCCCCCCCCCCCAGATGTGAATGGATATACATAGTACATAGTATCCTTAATCATTCACTAAAAAAGTGTAAAAAAGTAAAAACCACAGAACACAGTTTTTGACAACTCCTTTAATAAAAAGAAAAAAATAAATAAATAGTGTCCCTTGATGTAAATCCATTGTCAATCACGTCGCCCGCCAGACCGGAAAAAAAGAAAAACATTCTAAAATGCTTCCGCCTCTTCAGAGGCTGCCCGCCGTATGCCGCTCTTCAGCTTTGACAGCTCTTTTACAGGCAAGGGGTGGGGCCACCCGGTTACGTCACCCGGTGGCACCGTCCCTTCTGACATCACGGCAGCAGCGGCAACAAACTACGGACATTTTTAAAAGCCTTTAAAAGCCTTTACATGTTACAAATTTAGATTTATAGAAGAGGTCTTCTACAAGAATTACTGCACTCAATCTGATGTTCGTGGCGATACCTCACATGTATGCTTCAATTGCTGTTTACATATGACACCAGTCCGATGCTTGCGTTCACCTTTGCGTGCAAGCACGGGGGAACAGGGGTGCTTAAATTTTTTTTTGTTTTGCTTTTTTATTCTATTTTGACACTTTCCCTTTTAATTTTTTTTTTACATTTTTATTGTTATCACAGGGAATTTAAATATCCCCTATGATAGCAATAAGTAGTGACAGGTACTAATTTTTTTTTAAATTGGCGTCTATTGGACTCTAGATCTCTTCTCTGCCCTTAAAGCATCTGACCACACTAAGATTGGTGTGATAAGATGCTTTCCCAATGGCGCTGTTTATATCTGGCGAAAACTAAAGCCCCGTACACACGTACCGAATGTCGGTCGAACGATCGGCCGTCTTTTGTCCGGTGCTTTCCTGTCGGCTGAAAAGTGCAAAAGACTGCACACGAATTTTGTCGGCCAACAACAGCCGACTGCAGAAGTGATGTCATGTGATGGTTAACTTTCCGTGTGTTTTTTCTTTTCTGAGCATGCCCAGTCTTGCTAATCTGCTGTTTTTCGGCCGAATTCTGTACTGACTGGCGAACAATCAGCCGTTCTGGTAACGGCCAACAAAAATTTTATAGCCTGCACACCCGATTCTGTTCGGCCGAAAAGTCGCTGTTGGTTGTCGGAAGCATCATACTAACAAGCCGACAATCGGCCGATCGTTCGGCGGCCGAATATTTACGGCCGACAATCGGTACGTGTGTACGGGGCTTAAGTTTTGAAATTCTCGTAGCTTCTAGTTTCTTAGGCCATAGAGATGATTGGAGCCATTATGGTCTCCAATCAGCTCTGTGGTCAGCTGACGGAATCACCAACTGCAGTCTCAGGTTACCCAGTGGGACAGGAGAGCCTGAGAAAACTGTGGAAGGCAGTGAGAGGGGGGGGGGGGAGTCCCCTCCCACTGCTTCTAAAAGCAGTCTAGCGGCTAATTATGAACTAGGATTGCTTTTTCCTGCAAGCAAACCACTGACTGTAAAAAAACAATACCAAGATGATGTCTAAACCTGCAAACATTATCCTGGCATGACCACTCAAAGTCCAAGCGATGTACCAGTACGTTACTGGTCCTTGTTTGGCATATATTGTAAGGTTCTTTTTTTTTTTTCATGCAGCCTGTGGGTTGATCGAAAAAAGAGAACCTAACAGATTCCTCCATTCACATTGATTGATGTGGATGAAGAAATCTCTGCCAGAAAGTGTGTAGTATGCCCACCATTAGACCTCCCAGCATCCACCCACTTCTAATGATGGGCATGCATGCAATGTTTTTTTTTTCTTCAGCCCATGGGCTGAAGGAAAAAAGAACATAGCAGATTCCTCCATTCACATTGTTCGATGTGGATGAAGAAAGTTCTGCCAAGAAAAGTGTTAAAAAATAAATGGCAAAGCATAGGTAGACATCCGCTCTCTGTGTCCATCCCATTCCCTATGCTTGGGCATATATGCTTTTTAACTGCGGTGGTGAAATCCCCTCCTACAGCACTGCAATCATTGCTTTACGTATATGCTGAGTTGCTGTCAGAATAAACAAATCAGTGCTGCAGCTGATGGGCGTACCTGTAAAGCAAACAATGGTTAACAATAAAACACAGTCACAATAAAACATTACAATATAATAGTATACAGTGCAGTAAAACGGTAGAATGGTGGTATCTGCAAAGCAAACTATGGTTAACAATGAAAAACAGCAACAATAAAACATTACAATATAGCATAACAGGAAAAGAGTAAGAACAGCAAATTAACTCAATAATTATTTTTACATTTTTTTAAATTTAAACTTTTTTTTTACTTTTTTTTTTTTTACACTTTTTTTGTAACTATAAAAAAAAACTTTAATCGTTCCAGGCAAGGGTCTCTCAAAATGCGATAGCAATCTAACATATTTTGAGAGCCTGTGTGAAAGTGTGCCCTAGATTGTGCCGTGCTGTATTCTATACTAATACTCTTCTAGTGTGTGGTAGCAACGGAAACAGTCCCCGATGAAGAGACCAGGTTTGCCAGGACAGGAGGGATCAAAAAAGCGGAATCCACGTAAATCTGCATTTTCTACAGACACAACATCTTCTTTGGGGTGCTCTTTGGGTAGGGGTACTAGGGAGGACATCCGGAAAATGCCTCTCATTCAGCCGGCTACAATGCATCTGGGTTGTGAATTTAGGCCACAGCACCTTCGGGATACAGAAGGGCTGTGATGATCTCTTCCTGAAATTTTAGGAAGGATCCACTTCGTCCTGACGCTTTGTATAGCTTGTATAGAGCCAATTGAAATAAGTATACAGACACTCTTGTACCATCGTCTGGCCTTACGGGCAACTAAGTATGGCACCATCATCTGGTCGTTGACCACTTTACCACCGGAGGATTTTGCTGTCTTACGTCCAGGTCAGTTTTTGCGATTCAGCACTGTGCGTATTTAACTGACAATTGCGCGGTCGTGCGACGCTGTACCCAAACGAAATTTACGTCCTTTTTTTCCCACAAACAGAGCTTTCTTTTGGTGGTATTTGATCACCTGTGCGATTTTTACTTTTTGCGCTATAAACAAAAAATTAGCGTAAATTTTGAAAAAATAACAATATTTTTCACATTTTTTTTATATGAAATTCCGCCCCCCCCAAAAAAAATGTAAAAATCAAAATTTTTTAAAATTTTTGGCCATTTTGTTTTCTGCTACCTATGTTTGGTAAAAAAAAACCACAATAAGCGTATTTTGATTGGTTTGCGCACAAGTTATTGCGTTTACTAACTAAGGTAAAGATTTCTGTCATTTTTGGTGTTTTTTTTTTTTTAACGAGTAATGGCGGCGATCTGCGTTTTTTTTTGCGGGACTGCGACATTGCGGCAGACAGATCGGACCCTTGACTGACATTTTTGACACTTTTGGGGGTACCAGTGACATTACTGCAGTAATCAGTGCTATATATATGCACTGTTACTGTAAAAATGACACTGGCAGGGAAGGGGTTAATTTTATTGGAGAGGGAGGGGTTAATGTATGCCTGGTGCTTACTAACGTGTGTGGGGGGAGGTGACTGAGTGACACAGGGACAGATTACAGGTTCAGCTATGCTGAACCCTGCAATCTGTCACTGTCTGTCACTTAGGAGATCCGCCACGCCCCGATCACCGCTGCTCCTCCCCTGGCCCGACTCCCGCTGTGACTGAATACAGCGGAAGCGAGCCTCCGGCGGTGCGCGAGCGCCGCCCACAAGGGGAGGAGTCCAGCTACGTCGTAGGTCTACGTCGCTGGACGGGAACGAGCCACTGTGCCGCAGTAGAGGCACAGTGAGCGGGGGTAAAGAGGTTAAGGTTGTATTCGTGGACACAGAGGGGCTTCCCAACAACACCAGTTGCTGTTGCAATTTGGACTGTCGTATCTGCGTGAATGGAGGACAGAATGAAAATATTCAGTGTGTCCCTCCACTTCACTGCAAGCAATTTATTACACTTCAAGCAGGCTCTCTCCCCCCGTCTAAGTCTGAAATCTACAAGCTGTTGGGGGGAGCCCCGGCCATTAGGTCGCACATTGCCACTTGTGAAAACTCCAGAATCAAAAAGGTGACTAAAGTGTAATAATTGTCCACATATAAATGGTATCCCTTTCCGAATAAGGGTGACACCAAGTCCCAAACAATCTTGCCGATGCTCCCCATGTAGTCTGGGCAGTCGGGGGGCTCCACATTTCTATCTTTTCCCTCGTAAATCCGGAAACTACATGTATAGCATGTTGCCTTGTCACAGAGCTTATACATCTTTACTTGATTTTTTTAAATTAGTGTGGTGTTGGCAAAGTTGCATATATTGTAAATTGGATTGGTCTTAGGGTGTCATACAGATACTTGTACCTCAACTCCTGATCCCATTAGAGGCTCAGATTTTATAATGGAACAAATGGTGTTCCAGTTTGTTGCAGTGTAAAGCTGGTCACAGACAGAGTTTCGAATGAAAATTCTTAAGCAAAGTCTTATGAGAGTTCATAAAATAATTCTCTGAGCATTCCTTTGTCATTCAGGATTGTTTTTGTTTGTTTTGAACATTTGATTTAGGAATGAATAGACTTTACCAAATGAAAACCACATACAGTGTTAGAAATTAGTTAATTTGAGAAAAATTTTAAAACCTGCTCCTGTTTGATTTTTCTCGCGGCTGTGGTTGAATTCAAATCTTGATTTAACCCCATTAAAAAAATTGAAAAACAAATGTTCTTAGAACCTTCTTTTCCCAATAATTTTTGTTCAAAATTGTACTCGTCTATGACCAGCTTAATTTTTCTGTGCTGGGGAATTATACTTCAGATTAAATTTACATGCAGAATTTTCTGGCTGGAGCTACATGTCCACTGGAGCAATATTTCCTAATGATAGATCTAAGTTTATCTAAAACAAAAAAATTAAAAATCAGCACAATGAACCCTACTTACCTACACTGAGATTTGTCCCTTGTGATGCTGTGTTCTCCCTTTTCTGAAATCCTTCACCTCCAATGCTCCCCTACTCCTGCCACCATATTCTTCCAGTATGATGGGGGTTATAAGAACTAAAGGGCTGTGACAGGCACTCTTGAAGACAGCCCAACTATGCCCATCCATTTCATCCAGCTGCTTCCTTTATAGAAGCCATTACTACAGATTCTATGAATGAAATACTTTCTATGAATGGAGGATGGGCGGAGGATTGATAGGTCTTCTCCTTCTCTTCATAGATCTTTTTTCATTAATAGAAGCTGTAGTAACAGGTTCTGTGAATGGAGCAGCTTGGCAGAAAGTGCGGGCATAGTTGGGCACTCTTAATGAGAGCCTGTGACAGTCCCTTAGTTCTAGGAAACCCCATCGGATCAGAAGATTACGGCGTCAGTAGTGGAGGGCAACAGAGGAGAACATTTTGGCCAAAGGAAAAATGTAGTTCTTTGTTTTGATTTCTTTTACATTTTTTTGTTTTTGGTAAATTTTAGGCTTTAAGTGATGTGTTTTGGTTTGACCATCTATGTTCAGACAATCAAATGTAATAAATAACAAAAGTCTTAGTGCTGGTTCACACTTTGCGATCTAATGTATGGATGCGGGTTCAGCCATACACTTTGTATGGCTGAATTCGCACTGTATCCGCACCAAACACGCACATGAGGCTTTTTTTGAGCCGCAGCAGAATCGGATCGCATAGTGGTTCACACTTGTGCGATCGGATTCTGTGCGTACTTGCAGACCGCTCTGCAATATGCGATTGCAACTGGGGGTGTCGTTAACTTTTAATTGACACCCCCTGCATATCGCAGTGTGAACTGCCAGATGTGCGGATGCGATGCGGGAACACGCTGCATATTTGCAGCGTTTCCGCATCGCAGAAGTGTGAACCGGCATTTAGTGTTGGTTCACATTGGTGTGATGCTGGAACCCTGCGATTCCACTGTGAGTTCCCTCATTGCACCCGACTCGCAGGCAGTTCACACTGCCAAATGTGAACTGCTGGAAGTGTCAACACAAAGTTAATGTCACCCCCAGATTAGTTTGCATATCGCAGTCAATTCAGACAGGTAAACACCCATGCGATCTGATTCTGGTACAAACCAAAAAAAGGCTCCTACGTGACTTTGGTCCAAATGTGATGCAAATTCAGCCATACAATCTGTATGGCTGAATTTGCATCGCACAGACATCACATGTGATTTGCATAGCAGTGCGGTGTAACTATATGTAGAGTACCTGGCGAAAGTATTCGGCCCCCTTGAACTTTTCGACCTTTTGCCACATTTCAGGCTTCAAACATAATGATATAAAACTGTAATTTTTTGTGAAGAATCAACAACAAGTGGAACAAAATTTATTGGATATTTCAAACTTTGTTAACAAATAAAAAACTGAAAAATTGGGCGTGCAAAATTATTCAGCCCCTTTACTTTCAGAGCAGCAAACTCTCTCCAGAAGTTCAGTGAGGATCTCTGAATGATCCAATGTTGACCTAAATGACTAATGATGATAAATAGAATACACCTGTGTGTAATCAAGTCTCTGTATAAATGCACCTGCACTGTGATAGTCTCAGAGGTCCGTTTAAAGCGCAGAGAGCATCATGAAGAACAAGGAACACACCAGGCAGGTCCGAGATACTGTTGTGGAGAAGTTTACAGCCGGATTTGGATACAAAAAAATTTCCCAAGCTTTAAACATCCCAAGGAGCACTGTGCAAGCGATAATATTGAAATGGAAGGAGTATCAGACCACTGCAAATCTACGAAGACCTGACCGTCCCTCTAAACTTTCAGCTCATACAAGGAGAAGACTGATCAGATATGCAGCCAAGAGGCCCATGATCACTCTGGATGAACTGCAGAGATCTACAGCTGAGGTGGGAGACTCTGTCCATAGGACAACAATCAGTCGTATACTGCACAAATCTGGCCTTTATGGAAGAGTGGCAAGAAGAAAGCCATTTCTTAAAGATATCCATAAAAAGTGTCATTTAAAGTTTGCCACAAACCACCTGGGAGACACGCCAAACATGTGGAAGAAGGTGCTCTGCTCAGATGAAACCAAAATCAAACTTTTTGGCGACAATGCAAAACGTTATGTTAGGCTTAAAGCAACACAGCTCATCACCCTGAACACACCATCCCCACTGTCAAACATGGTGGTGGCAGCTTAATGGTTTAGGCCTGCTTTTCTTCAGCAGGGACTGGGAAGATGGTTAAAATTGATGGGAAGATGGATGGAGCCAAATACAGGACCATTCTGGAAGAAAACCTGATGGAGTCTGCAAAAGACCTGAGACTGGGACAGAGATTTGTCTTCCAACAAGACAATGATCCAAAACATAAAGCAAAATCTACAACGGAATGGTTCACAAATAAACATATCCAGGTGTTAGAATGGTCAAAGTCCAGATGAATCCAATCGAGAATCTGTGGAAAGAACTGAAAACTGCTGTCCACAAACGCTCTCCATCCAACCTCACTAAGCTCGAGCTGTTTTTCAAGGAGGAATGGGCAAAAATTTCAGTCTCTCGATGTGCAAAGCTGATAGAGACATACCCCAAGCGACTTACAGCTGTAAGTATTAACTTAAGGGGGCTGATTAATTTTGCACGCCCAATTTTTCAGTTTTTTATTTGTTAAAAAAGTTTGAAATATCCAATAAATTTCATTCCACTTCATGATTGTGTCCCACTTGTTGTTGATGCTTCACAAAAAAATTACAGTTTTATATCTTTATGTTTGAAGCCTGAAATGAAGCAAAAGGTTGAAAAGTTTAAGGGGGCCGAATACTTCCGCAAGGCACTGTAATTATATGAATACGTCCACACACACCTACACAGGTTAAAATGGATGGACTAATGTATTTATTCAACTACTATGTAATTATGTAACTATGTAACATGCGATGTCTGACATTGCTGAAATGTGAACTTAAACACATCATTTTCTGTAGGAAATCACACAGCATACAAAAAAGGTGCTACTTCTGCTACCTGCAATATAACTCATTTGAAGTGATGGGCTGCTGTCTGCCATGGTTTGCATGATGAAAAAAATATGAAAATAGCCCTTAAAGTAAACAAGATTCAAAGCACGAAGTTCCAAGGCCAGCCATCGATCATATGACATTTTTACTGTTGACGTTATACACCAATGTAGCTCTAGCCTTAGCAGGGTAATTCCCACGCTTATCCTAAATCCTGTATTTTATATTTCAGTTGTTTTTTCAGGGTTCTGTCACACTGGGAGGCAGAGCTTCCAGCCCTTTAGATCTGGCAGAGGTTAAAGTTTCAGCCGTGTGTTGTTTCGGTGGTTGGATATGGTGCTTAAAGTATCTGCCTGACATCGTCCTTAAGCACTTTTCATAAGCATGAAGACAAGGAGGATGGCTGAGGTCTCAGAAATTCTGGCAACTATACAAAACGCAAAGAGGGCGCACAGACCTGGTGCATTATCTGGAGACAAATAATGTATTGTACAAAAACATGGTAAGAATTGTACTCACAAAGGCAACAGAAAATTGTGCATCACAGATCTCAGTAAATTCCATCCAATGTATCAACAAATATGGATATAACAGTCACTCAAGACCCCGTAGGTTGACGCGTTTCAAGGAATTCCTCTTCTTCAGAGGCTCCTCTTCTTCAGAGGCTTAACAGTCACTGAAGACCCCGTAGGTTGACGCATTTCGAGGAATTCCTCTTCTTCAGAGGCTTCTTTTGTGGCTCTGAAGAAGAGGAATTCCTTGAAACGTGTCAGCCTACGGGATCTTCAGTGACTGTTATATCCATACGTGTTGATACATTGATACATTGGATGGAATTTACTGAGATCTGTGATGCACAATTTTCTGTTGCCTTTGTGAGTACAATACTTACCGTGTTTTTATACAATAAATTGTTTGTCGCGGGATAATGCACTAGGTCAGTGCGCCCTCTGTGTGTTTTGTATAGCTGCAGTGTTAGACCTCCCTAAGTCTTTGAGGGCAGCAAGACCGTGGTTACCCGTTTCTAAAGGCAATGAAGGTATAAGCACATCCATCCGGAGGGGCCATTTTCCTAAGTGTAGGAGGTATTGTGTGTGTGACTGTTTCAGAAATTCTAGCAGCTGGTCTATATTGGTCTGCCTTACATACTTCCAATATCACTTTAATTACAGCTAATCTCTTATGTAAATTCAGGTCCACAACATACTGTTGCCTTGCATAGCTACAGTATTTGTCAAATGAAACTGTGAAACTGCTGGTACATTTGTTCTGTGAAAATTGGGTAAAATCGAATGTTCTCCTTCTATGTCTCCTACAGTTTGAAAGTTATTCATTTAAAAAAAAAAAAAAAATTGGTTTTGGGAAGTACCATATTATGGCCACTAGAAATGTATGGTAATTTCCTCTGATCATCAGCACTATCTAATGCCCATGATCTGTATTTTTCTGAAGCACTCTATATTTTTACTAACCACTTTCGAACTGCCTGCTGCATATATATTGCGCGCCACTGAAGCTGCGCTTCCGCTGCGATTGGACACAGCGGAACCAATCAGTGGGTCCCGCCGATCGTTCCAAGGAGAGGCAGAACAGCGGTCTGTCTATGTAAAAAAGGCAGACAGCTGTTCTCTCGCAGAGGAAAGCAGAAACACGGATTTCTGTTTACCTCTAGTGCATCCACCCCCACACAGTCAGAAATCACTCCCAAGGAGCACACTTATCCCTTTGATTGCCCCTGATGTTAACCCCTTTCCTGCCAGTGTCATTTATACTGTGACAGTGCATTTTCTTTTAACACTGATCACTGTATTGGTGTCATTGATCCCCAAAAAGTGTAATTTAGTGTCAGATTTGTCTACTGCATTGTCGCAGTCCCACTAAAGTTTGCTGATCACTGCCATTAATAGTAAAAAAAAAGAAAAAAAAAAAAAGAGAAAGTCCAGAAATCTATCCCATAGTTTGGAGATGCGATAAGGTTTGCACAAACCAATCAATATACGCTTATTGGTATTTTTTTTTACTAAAAACATGTAGCAAAATACATATTAGCCTAAATTGATGAAGATTTTTTTTGTTTTTTTTTTTTAATTGGATATGTTTTATAGCAAAGTGTAAAATATATATATATATATATATTTTTTTTTTTAAATTGTCGGCCATTTTTTGTCTATAGCGCTAAAAAATAGAAATCACAGTGGTGATCAAATACCACCAAAAGAAAGCTCTATTTGTGGGGGAAAAAAGGCGATTTTTTTAATTTGGGTACAGCTTCACACGACTGCACCATTGTCAGTTAAAATAACGCAGTTCTGTATCGCAAAAAATGGCCTAGTCATTAGCGGGTAAAACCTTCTTGGGATGAAGTGGATAAAGAGCAACGTTTGAACTGTAGAGGAGACAGAAAAACATTAAATTTGCACAGAACGAATGTAGCACAAGTTTCATTTGATGAATAGGTATGCAAAGTTTTTGTACAAATACACCCATAGCATTGTGCAGTTTACAGATCAATGAAATGGACTGTGGCAACATTTACAAAATGGCAGTGCAGTTGTTAGAATCATTTAAATATTGATTTTAAACTTACTGCAGCAATACTTTGTGCCAGTACTATTCGACAATTCCAAATGTATTAAATATTGTGTCCCCCCACTAGCTCCTATGGTTCCTACTACTGACACCTATATCACTACAGGACACAGTAGTGACGTAGGGGTCGAAGAGAGGAACCACAGTAGCCAGCAGGGGACACACTATTCAGATGTCGGATAGTATAGCCACCCATTGGAAAAGGGGTTTTGATCTCTAGGATGCCCTATAGTAAGGTTTTGCCACCGTCCCTGTAAAATCGTTGTGTTTTGGGTTTGGTGCCTCAAACCAAGGTTGTTGATTTAGCCTAAGCAGCCTTAGTTCCTAATGTGACTTAGAAACCTGGGGAAAACCTTTCACACATGGACCAGACAAAAGAAAGATACATGGTGACTTATCCTTGAAAAAGGCTAATACCTATATAGCTGAAACGCGTAGGATAATCTCCTGGACATTTTCCTCTGAGACAAATGTTCCTCAAAAGTCACCATTTTTTCACCTTGTCACCTACCTTTCTAACTTCTTCACTTCTCTCACCGATGGACCTTAAACCCATCCACGACAAACTTGTCTATTACCTTGTAAAACTTTTTTGAAAATAAACTGTTCAACTTTACTTTGTTTACTCTTGCCCTTAAAGTCCCAATAACCTTGGTTTGAGGCACCAAACCCAAAACACAAACTATAGCCACCCATAGCTCATTGGTAGAGAAATGTTTGAACACATGGATTGATGGACAAGTAAATATAAAGTTGCTTCTTGCACAGGGTATTACAGCAGTAGGCTTTTACACCCCTTGACAGGGTCAGGTTTAAACAACTTGGGGAAAAAATAGAAGAATCATGCTGGGACCATAGTTGGATAAGAAATCTGGGCTGGCATCTTCTCCACTGTAAAAGATTTCCATTGATTCATTGGTATATGACTTGGGAAAATCGAAGATTGAAGCACCACGCCAGGAGAAAATTATCCAGATATAGATTAATTTAAAGTCTTTATTACAGAGCCATGTGTTTCTGGGGTCAGAAGGCACCTTCTTCATCAGGGCTTAAAGCTCAAACTAACTGCTGATTGACTTTGAGCAGCCATACCTGCCAGGTTTTTTTTTTTTCCCATAAAGTCTTTATTGAGTTTAAACAAGGTAATACAAAGACGATACTAGGTTACATAGAGAGAGGCAGAACATAGTAACTGAACAGGAATCAACAAATCATGAATGTAACTTATGAGGTTTTTAACATTGCGTAACATTGCGTAACATCACCTAACTACGGTACGCAAAAGAGAGACGATAGCCTTGTTGGCTACTGTATAGCGCAGGATTTGGGGGGGGTCTTATGATGTTTGGATTGCATTACATGTCGTTGTTACAGTGTTTGGTGTGTGTGGGTATTGAGTGGTAGGGGTGTGGTCATTATCATTGAGTATATTGAGATGAGTGAAAACATGGATTCCTGGTCATATTACATAAGACAGAATTAGTTCATCTTTGTGTATGAAAATTGGGGGGGGGGGGGGGGGGTCGGTGGAGGGTCATGCAGGGGGCTTGGGGTGGCAGGGGTGGGAGTAGTAAGATGAGTGGGTGAGGGGGTAGGGACAATACTGGGGGAAATATTTAAGTTGATGAGCGCATAGTACGGAGGGGGTGGGTGTCCATCTCTCTCTCCCTATGTTCACATGTGATCATAAAGGCAAGGACTGGGGGTAGTATTACCCCCATTGTAATCCCTTGTGGGGACATTAATGGGGCATCAGGAATAAGTTGATTATGTTACGTTACTTGAAGTAAGGGCTCGATATTCGTCTGATGTTTGAAATGCATCCCAACAAGCCCAAGTTGAAGAGAATTTTGTTGGGGAGTCGTTTGCTATGCTGATGAGGCGTTCCATTTCTGCTATCTTGGTAATTCTGTTGAGCCATTCCTTGATTGATGGGGTGCAAGTGGTATTCCAGTGCAGGGGAATACATTGCTTTACCTCATTAATCATGATCCTATAGTAGGATCTCATTGGAATGGAGGGAATATGAAGGAGGAATTGTGTTGGGCTGAAGTCTAGATTATTACCTGCCAGCTTTTACCTACCATATACTTTCCATCCAGGCCATTTCATTTTAAGCTCTGATTAAGGCAGTGTCTTCTGACCCCAGAAACACATGGCTCTGTAATAAAGTCTTTAAATCAATCTATATCTGGATAGTTTTCTCCTGGTGTGGTGCTTCAATCTTCGATTTTCCCAAGTCGTATACCAATGAATCAATGGAAATCCTTTACGATGGAGAAGATGCCAGCCCAGATTCCACATACCTTGTCCAACTATGGTCCCAGCATGATTCTTCTATTTTTTTCCCAAGTTGTTTAAACCTGACCCTGTCAAGGGATGTAAAAGGCTACTGCTGTAATAACCTGTGAAAGAAGCAACTTTATATTTACTTGTCCGTCAATGCATGTGTTCAAACTTTTCTCAAAGAGCTATGGGTGGCTATACTATCCGACACTTCTGCATGTAATGAATAGTGTGTCCCCTGCTGGCTGCCGTGGTTCCTATCTCCGACCCCTATGTCACTACTGTGTCCTGTAGTGATATATTCATCAGTAGTAGGAACCATAGGAGCTAGTGGGGGGACACAGTATTTAATAAACAATCTTTTAATAAACCTATATGTGGTCAATTAACTCCCGAAGCTGAGTTTAAACCTTAGATTTAGCTTAAAAACAAAAACTAAAAATGTAATATATGTCAGCTTGCCAATTATTAGATGTGGTGGCTTCATTCCTTTTAATTTTGAAGCGGTTGTAACATTACTCAATATACGTAAAATAATTTTTGAAATGGTAAAAACATGCCTGTATTTACCATGTGTTTTTTTAAAAAAAAAAAACAAAAACTTCCTTTTCTGCCTTCTCTAGCTTTATTAGTGCAGGTCCGTGCATCCCTGTAGCCTCCACAGGCAGGATCAACCAGGTAAAACAGGACATTGGCAAGCAAAAATGTAATAGAAACATAAGGAAGCACATGTAAACATAATAAAAAGCCAATGCAATGTTTACTTTCTTTTAGGGTTAGGGTTTAAGGCCCCTCTGTTTTCTCCTGGTGAGGTTACCCAGCCAGTAACACACCTGTATTAGAGTACCCCCACTCTGGATGAAGCAGCGCAGGGGGAACCTTTGGACAGCAGCATTGTTAATTTGGGGGGTAGGGAAGTGTTAGACGCACTAGCCGATTTAGATACACTAACAAACTAAAGCTGAACTCTAGCTGATACTTTAGAGACAGTTACAGCAATAGTTTGTTTTTCCTTTAGGAATAAAGGTTCTACATAAATAAATACAATCTGACTATTGCAAACACTGCTGTTAATAGTCCATGATTTGTCTCAACTCTCTAACTGTTACATCTTTAGAACACCTTGTACTTACTAAAGCGCTTCTGTGCGCGCGTGTGAACGCGGCATGGCGGCCATATTAAACAGTTGACAGACCCAGTGTCAGGGTCCGGACTGGCGGTCAAAGAAGACACTAGGAGTGGATCCTCTGTGTCAGTGAGGGAATGGCGTGGACCGTACCAGAGGACCGGTTCTAAGTTACTACCGGTTTTCACCAGAGCCCGCCGCAAGGCGGGATGGACTTGCTGTGGCGGAAGCAACCAGGTCGTATCCTCCGGTAACGGCTCAACCTCACGGACAGCTGATTCAGGCGTGGTACAGAAGGATAAGGCAAAGGCAGGGTCAGACGAAGCAGAAGGTCAAGGCAGGTGGCAATGGTTCGTAGTCAGGGGCAACGGCAGAAGGTCAATACACAGGCAGGGAAACACACCAAACGCTTTCTCAAGGCACAATGGCAACAAGATCCGGCGAGGACAGGAAGGGGAAGTGGGTTTTTATGTGCTTTGAACTGATTAGACCAGGCACCAATTAGTGGTGCACTGGCCCTTTAAATTTCAATGCAGCGGCGCGCGCGCGCCCTAGGGAGCGGGGCCGCGCGCGCCGGGAGGAGAACAGGAAGGAGCCCGGCGTGTGCCGGGAGGAAGAGGTGGCGGGACCCGGCGGGTAAGTTGGAGGAGATGCCAGGGAGCAGCGCTCACGGTCGGGGAGGAAGACCGGAACGCTGCTGCCCAGAGGACGCCTCGAGTGCTCCGGGGAAGCCGCGGGAACCGGAGCACTCGGCGTTACACCCAGTATATAACACATGGGAAAAATTCATTCATTACCTTGCCTCTGAAGCAGCTGGCCTGTGCCTGGCGAAACCAGTCAGGCGTACACACCATCCACCCCTCCTGACAGCCTCTTTGGTGATGGAATTATGGACTATGGATATTTGGGAATTGCATTCATCTGCATGACAACTGATGGCTTTGCTGTTTTCTATGAACTTACTGGACGGATGAGTATACTCTCACTTACCTAATCCATCAATTTAAAGTTATTTATCTGAGTGACCGGAGGGTCTTTTCCTTGTTTGTTTGGAAGATACATCGTTTTTTTTTTTTTCAAGAAAATAAACTTTTATTGAGCTTAAGAATCTCGTAGTACAAACAGTATAAAAGATAAAGAATAGGACAGTGCAACTGTATGAAGTTATAGGTTGTTCAGTTATCAGAGCTTAAATACAGTATAATGGTCCAGGAAGCTAAAGCTATCCTAACCAAGGGAAGAAGAACCAAAAACAAGCAACAAAGAAAGGGGAGTAGGAAAGGGAAAACCATTCCACTGGGATCCACACATAAAAACACGATTATTATTGTAAGACCAAGTAGTGTCTAGCCCATCAAAAGTCTATCCATCACTAGCTGAGGTGGTGCCAGGGAGGGATCATCCAACCATGGTTGCCAAAGGGAATAAAACTTTTTGTGTGCCTTACGATGTTGATAAGTCCCTTTTTCTCTAATTAGTAAGTTATTGACTTGTTCGATCCATTGTGCAACCGTTGGTTCACGAGAGGTTATCCAGTATCTGGCTATGAATTTGCGGGCCAAAAACAGCAGTCAAAGGACCGCCATATGGGGAAGCGGTGTCAAACTCTCTTCCTATAATGCACCAAGCAGACACACAACTGAATCCTTAAGTAATCTAAAATAATAAACCCTAGATATAGTGTCAATGACATCAGTCCAGTATCGGAACAACTTGGGGCATCTCCAGATTATATGAATAAGGGTGCCCTGATCCCTGTCACATTTCGGACATACATCGGTCGCCCTACGCCCCCATTTAAATAGCTAAACCGGAGTTTGGTATTCTCTATGGAAGAGAAAGAGGTGGGAGAGTTTCTGTGATGCCGACACTGAGACCAATGGTATGGAAGAAAGACATAATTCCCAGGTTTCTCCATCAATAGGACCAAAGTCCCTCTCCCAGCCATTCCGGGCTGGAAGCAAGGCCGGGTCCTGCAAAGCAGCCAACAAAGTAAGATAAATGTGAGATATCATACCTCTTTTGTCATTATTCCTAAAGATTGTTAATACTAGTGTTGAGCGAACACGGACTGTATTATTCGTGTTCGTACCGAATAATTGGATTTTTTGTACCCGAACACGGACACGGACACTTTACTGTATGTTCGGGTAAAAATCCGTGTTCGGTCGTTTTATTTCCGGGTTTTGCATGCTTTGGCGCTCTTTTCATGGCGGGCTTTCAACAGCCAATCAACAATCGTTTAACTGGTGCCTTAAGCCATCCCAGCCATGCCTGCAAATGTCTCAGTAGCTGTGATTGGCCGTCTGAAGCATGTGACCAAGTCTTTATAAGTTCGAGGCAGCCGCAGCGGCGTCATTATGCTGCTTAGATTCAGGGACAGAGCACACATCAACGTGCTGGCTGCTGATTAGGGAAAGATAGGCAGGAAAAAACCATTTGTGTCCGGATAGAATTGAGGGACAGGTCGGAGTGTTTAGGCAGGGCGAGTTGTAGGCATTTTAGGGATAGAGTCTGCTGAATTATAGGGTCAGTGTCTTCTACAAACTACAATCGATATTGCTGTGTGGGGGGTGGGGTGAATCTGCACTCAATCCTGATCTACGATCTCTTCTCAATCCTGTTAGGGACAGAGTCTGCTGAATTTTAGGGAAACTGTGTTCTACAAACTACAATCGATATTGCTGTGTGGTGTGGGATTGGAGATAGGCAGGTGTCAGTGATCCACATCCATTTTTCTGTGTGTGAGCTGCAGTGAACACAATCTTTTTGGGCTGCAGTGAACACAATCTTTTTGGGCTGCAGTGAACACAATCTTTTTGGGCTGCAGTGAACACAATCTTTTTGGGCTGCAGTGAACACAATCTTTTTGGGGTGCAGTGAACAAAATCTTTTTGGGGTGCAGTGAACACAATCCTTTTTGGTGTGCAGTGAACACAATCTTTGTGGGGTGCAGTGAACAAAATCCTTTGTGGGGTGCAGTGAACACAATATTTTTGGGGTGCAGTGAACAAAATCCTTTTTGGGGTGCAGTGAACACAATCTTTTTGGGGTGCAGTGAACAAAATCCTTTGTGGGGTGCAGTGAACACAATCTTTTTGGGGTGCAGTGAACACAATCTTTTTGGGGTGGAGTGAACAACATCCTTTTTGGGGTGCAGTGAACAAAATCCTTTTTGGGGTGCAGTGAACAAAATCATTTTTGGGGTGCAGTGAACACAATCTTTTTGGGGTGCAGTGAACACAATCTTTGTGGGGTGCAGTGAGCACAATCTTTTTGGGGTGGAGTGAACAACATCCTTTTTGGGGTGCAGTGAACAACATCCTTTTTGGGGTGCAGTGAACACAATCTTTTTGGGGTGCAGTGAACACAATCTTTGTGGGGTACAGTGAACAGAATCTTTGTGGGGTGCAGTGAACACAATCTTTGGGGGGTACAGTGAACACAATCTTTGTGAGGTGCAGTGAACACAATCTTTGTGGGGTGCAGTGAACACAATCATTGTGGGGTGCAGTGAACTCAATCTTTGTGGGGTACAGTGAACACAATCTCATACTTCTGAAGGTTTGAGGGTGCTGCCTGTTCCATACTCCCCCTACTCCTCATCTAGCCTTTTAGGGGTACAAACAATAGTAATTGGGGCCTAGTGTGGTTGTGTACGTGTGATATACATACACTTTTTTGGGATCATATTTTCTATTCCGCTATTTAATCAAAAACCTTTGGGGATCAGTTAAATTGGGGGATAGTCTGTGTTGGTACGTGTGAGAGAGATCCACCTTTCCAAGTTGTTGGGGTTCATCTCATACTTCTGAAGGTTTGAGGGTGCTGCCTGTTCCATACTCCCCCTACTCCTAGCCTTTTAGGGGTACAAACAATAGTAATTGGGGCCTAGTGTGGTTGTGTACGTGTGATATACATACACTTTTTTGGGATCATATTTTCTATTCCGCTATTTAATCAAAAACCTTTGGGGATCAGTTAAATTGGGGGATAGTCTGTGTTGGTACGTGTGAGAGAGATCCACCTTTCCAAGTTGTTGGGGTTCATCTCATACTTCTGAAGGTTTGAGGGTGCTGCCTGTTCCATACTCCCCCTACTCCTAGCCTTTTAGGGGTACAAACAATAGTAATTGGGGCCTAGTGTGGTTGTGTACGTGTGATATACATACACTTTTTTGGGATCATATTTTCTATTCCGCTATTTAATCAAAAACCTTTGGGGATCAGTTAAATTGGGGGATAGTCTGTGTTGGTACGTGTGAGAGAGATCCACCTTTCCAAGTTGTTGGGGTTCATCTCATACTTCTGAAGGTTTGAGGGTGCTGCCTGTTCCATACTCCCCCCTACTCCTAGCCTTTTAGGGGTACAAACAATAGTAATTGGGGCCTAGTGTGGTTGTGTACGTGTGATATACATACACTTTTTTGGGATCATATTTTCTATTCCGCTATTTAATCAAAAACCTTTGGGGATCAGTTAAATTGGGGGATAGTCTGTGTTGGTACGTGTGAGAGAGATCCACCTTTCCAAGTTGTTGGGGTTCATCTCATACTTCTGAAGGTTTGAGGGTGCTGCCTGTTCCATACTCCCCCTACTCCTAGCCTTTTAGGGGTACAAACAATAGTAATTGGGGCCTAGTGTGGTTGTGTACGTGTGATATACATACACTTTTTTGGGATCATATTTTCTATTCCGCTATTTAATCAAAAACCTTTGGGGATCAGTTAAATTGGGGGATAGTCTGTGTTGGTACGTGTGAGAGAGATCCACCTTTCCAAGTTGTTGGGGTTCATCTCATACTTCTGAAGGTTTGAGGGTGCTGCCTGTTCCATACTCCCCCTACTCCTAGCCTTTTAGGGGTACAAACAATAGTAATTGGGGCCTAGTGTGGTTGTGTACGTGTGATATACATACACTTTTTTGGGATCATATTTTCTATTCCGCTATTTAATCAAAAACCTTTGGGGATCAGTTAAATTGGGGGATAGTCTGTGTTGGTACGTGTGAGAGAGATCCACCTTTCCAAGTTGTTGGGGTTCATCTCATACTTCTGAAGGTTTGAGGGTGCTGCCTGTTCCATACTCCCCCTACTCCTAGCCTTTTAGGGGTACAAACAATAGTAATTGGGGCCTAGTGTGGTTGTGTACGTGTGATATACATACACTTTTTTGGGATCATATTTTCTATTCCGCTATTTAATCAAAAACCTTTGGGGATCAGTTAAATTGGGGGATAGTCTGTGTTGGTACGTGTGAGAGAGATCCACCTTTCCAAGTTGTTGGGGTTCATCTCATACTTCTGAAGGTTTGAGGGTGCTGCCTGTTCCATACTCCCCCTACTCCTAGCCTTTTAGGGGTACAAACAATAGTAATTGGGGCCTAGTGTGGTTGTGTACGTGTGATATACATACACTTTTTTTGGATCATATTTTCTATTCCGCTATTTAATCAAAAACCTTTGGGGATCAGTTAAATTGGGGGATAGTCTGTGTTGGTACGTGTGAGAGAGATCCACCTTTCCAAGTTGTTGGGGTTCATCTCATACTTCTGAAGGTTTGAGGGTGCTGCCTGTTCCATACTCCCCCTACTCCTAGCCTTTTAGGGGTACAAACAATAGTAATTGGGGCCTAGTGTGGTTGTGTACGTGTGATATACATACACTTTTTTGGGATCATATTTTCTATTCCGCTATTTAATCAAAAACCTTTGGGGATCAGTTAAATTGGGGGATAGTCTGTGTTGGTACGTGTGAGAGAGATCCACCTTTCCAAGTTGTTGGGGTTCATCTCATACTTCTGAAGGTTTGAGGGTGCTGCCTGTTCCATACCCCCCCTACTCCTCATCTAGCCTTTTAGGGGTACAAACAATAGTAATTGGGGCCTAGTGTGGTTGTGTACGTGTGATATACATACACTTTTTTTGGATCATATTTTCTATTCCGCTATTTAATCAAAAACCTTTGGGGATCAGTTAAATTGGGGGATAGTCTGTGTTGGTACGTGTGAGAGAGATCCACCTTTCCAAGTTGTTGGGGTTCATCTCATACTTCTGAAGGTTTGAGGGTGCTGCCTGTTCCATACCCCCCCTACTCCTCATCTAGCCTTTTAGGGGTACAAACAATAGTAATTGGGGCCTAGTGTGGTTGTGTACATGTGATATACATACACTTTTTTTTGATCATATTTCCTATTCCGCTATTCAATAAAAACCTTTGAGGATCAATTGAATTGCGGGATAGTCTGTGTCGGTACGTGTGAGAGAGATCCACCTTTCCAAGTTGTTGGGGTTCATCTCATACTTCTGAAGGTTTGAGGGTGCTGCCTGTTCCATACTCCCCCTACTCCTCATCTAGCCTTTTAGGGGTACAAACAATAGTAATTGGGGCCCAGTGTGGTTGTGTACGTGTGATATACATACACTTTTTTGGGATCATATTTTCTATTCCGCTATTTAATCAAAAACCTTTGGGGATCAGTTAAATTGGGGGATAGTCTGTGTCGGTACGTGTGAGAGAGATCCACCTTTCCAAGTTGTTGGGGTTCATCTCATACTTCTGAAGGTTTGAGGGTGCTGCCTGTTCCATACCCCCCCTACTCCTCATCTAGCCTTTTAGGGGTACAAACAATAGTAATTGGGGCCTAGTGTGGTTGTGTACGTGCAAGATACATACACTTTTTTTGATCATATTTCCTATTCCGCTATTCAATAAAAACCTTTGAGGATCAATTGAATTGCGGGATAGTCTGTGTCGGTACGTGTGAGAGAGATCCACCTTTCCAAGTTGTTGGGGTTCATCTCATACTTCTGAAGGTTTGAGGGTGCTGCCTGTTCCATACTCCCCCTACTCCTCATCTAGCCTTTTAGGGGTACAAACAATAGTAATTGGGGCCCAGTGTGGTTGTGTACGTGTGATATACATACACTTTTTTTGGATCATATTTTCTATTCCGCTATTTAATTTAACTGGGCCTCCATGCGAGACCTGTGTGCCTTGTTGCGCTGTTTTGAGTACTCCACCAACATGGCCAGTGGCAATGACGCCGTTCTCAGCTTAACTATCCCACTTCTATGCCTCCTTGAAAAAACAATTCGGGCGATGATGGAAGAGGATGTGGCACAGGATGAGGAGGAGGAGGAGGATGAAGAGGTAACATTTCCAAGGCTTTCAGGGCAGTCATTCGCAAGGGGCTCCGAGGGTGGGTTCCTGCACACGCAAACGCCAGGGACGCAATTGTCCAGCAGGGGCACAGTTCTGGAGGATGAGGAGGATGAGGAGGAGGAGGAGCTGGAGGAGGAGATGGAACCATGTTCACAGCAGGGTGGCACCCAGGCCAGCTCATGGCCATCACTGGTGCGTGGCTGGGGGGATACAGAGGACACGGACGATACACCTCCCACAGAGGACAGCCTTTCGTTGCCTCTGGGCAGCCTGGCACACATGAGCGATTACATGCTGCAGTGTCTCCACAACGACCGCCGAGTTGCCCACATTCTAACTTGTGCTGATTACTGGGTGGCCACGCTGCTGGATCCCCGTTACAAGGACAACGTACCGTCCTTAATTCACTCACTGGAGCGCGATCGCAAGATGCGCGAGTACAAGCGCACGCTGGTAGACGCCATGCTGCTGGCATTCCCATCTGACAGCGGGGCCACAGTGGAAGCACAAGGCAGAGGAGGAGGAGGAGGAGGTCGCCAACGCAACCAGGGCACCGCCAGCACCTCAGAAGGCAGGGTTAGCATGGCCGAAATGTGGAAAAGCTTTGTCAGCACGCCACAACAAACAGCAGCACCAGCAGCTCAGATGGAACGTCTTAGCAGGAGGCAGCATTTTACCAACATGGTGGAGCAGTATGTGTGCACACGCCTACATGTAGTGAATGACGGGTCTGCCCCCTTCAACTTCTGGGTCTCCAAATTGGGCACATGGCTTGAGCTTGCCCTTTACGCCTTGGAGGTGCTGGCGTGCCCTGCAGCCAGTGTATTATCTGAACGGGTATTTAGCACGGCTGGGGGCGTTATAACAGACAAGCGCAGCCGCCTGTCCAGAGACAATGTGGACAAGCTCACGTTCATTAAAATGAACCAGGCATGGATCCCACGGGACTTTTCCGTACCTTATGCAGAATAGCAATGGATACCGACCTTACCCACCCATTGTTCCATTTTTGCTCTTTCTCACTCTTTTGGGGTGTACCCTCATTTAAAATTTTTGAAAAGAAGCAGTGTTGGCTACCTCGTCCTCCTCCTCAGGGCCAGATTAATGTAGGGGCTATTGGAGCTGCAGCTCCAGGCCCCTACCTTTTATATAGGCCCCGGGTTGGCCATATTCACTGTTACCGCTCTTCTGTCACTTGTAAACACAGAAGTCTGGCTTCTATGCTCGCTTCCCCAGGCAGCACCCTCAGAACCTCCCCACACAGCGTGAAGGCCGGACAAGGAGGGACAGTTGGCGATGCATGGATGTGTTTATGGGCTTCAGAGACAGCATCCCATGTTGAATTAGGCATGCATGGCTGCACCCTTCCTCCTCTGGGTGCATGGCAAGGCACGGCCCTTAAGGCCCTTCAAAATCCTCAGCACCAAGCCCATGATGCTGTTAATCCGGCCCTGGTCCTCCTCCACCGCCGCTTCCACCTACACCGCCCATAGGTGTGCGCAGCCTATTGCATTAAGGTGTGCACCCCAAAGTTGAAATACACATGCATGTGTTTGCCAGCAGGGAGAGTAATGTATCGGGGCCATGTACCTGTAGGCAAGGAGAAATAGAGCAGAGCAGGTCCCAGGGAGATCTTTCCCATCTCCTCACTGGCAATGCTATGTGCCCTAGGTGATTAGGGTGTGCCCAGGCACACCCAGCACACCCTGTGCGCACGCCTATGTCACCGCCACATCCACCACCACCTCAACCTCCCTCCTACTCCATATGGGCCTCGTCCTTCAGAGATGAAGAAGAACATTGTTTTATTTTTCTGTTTTTTTTTTGTTGTTTTAAGTTATTTCCCTATCCACATTTGTTTGCAGAGCACTTGCCATGCTCTTAATTACGTTTTGCTGCCATTTGCAGCACTCTAGCCCTTTCCTTTGGTGTTTTAGAGCCATTTTAGTGCCTTAAAGTTCGGGTCCCCATTGACTTCAATGGGGTTCGGTGTCCGGGAAAAGTTCGGTAAAAGTCCGGGACACGGACCCGGACTTTTTTTTAAAGTTCGGCCGAACCCGTCGAACACGGACATCTAGGTGTTCGCTCAACCCTAGTTAATACACATACCCACGTTATCTGCCCCTGAGGAAGCGGTCACCCGCGAAACATGTCGGACTGGGTTTAGGTATAGACACCCAGGTCCAATACACCAGACCCACCAGTCCTACCATCTCTGGCACAGGTCTGCAGTGGACAGCGTGATCTACACCATCCCTCCGTGGATATTTGGCTCTCCGAGCCTTTATGTTGTATGCTACTGTATGACTATTTTCAATTGCTCTGTATGCTGTATTATTATTAGTGTTTTGTCAACACGATAATAATTACTTTTAATGTTCCCCCTCTCTCTTTTTTTCTGTTTTTGTATAATAAAATTCGTTCAATTTTTTACATATATGTTTGATTTTTGCTATTTGTCCTGATGACAGTATCCCTTTAAAAGTCCCCCTGGCCCATTCGTCTTCTTTTTCTACATTATTCCTAAAGACATATATCGTCAGGTTATGTTCAGTCGACCTAAGCCGTACTGTCCTTGTTTGGATTGCTATGGCGTGGCGCAACTGTAGGTACCGAAAAAAATACTGCCTAGGGATATCAAATTCCTGTTGGAGTTCCTGAAAAGATTTCAGTATCCCCCCCTATAAAGCTGTACAAAAAAAGCAATACACCGTGCCTCCCAGCGCTCCACCCCCTCCAACCTAAGCAACTCCCGATAGTTGGAATTCCGTCACAGTGGTGTGCCGTGGAAGAAACCCCTTATTCGGAGCATCTTCCGAACGCATTGCCACAGTGTAGTGAGCAGCCCGATTGTTGGGAGCGAGGCCTCTAAATGTGTAAACTCAGCTTCTAAGTGTGTGAAAGTCGTATATGGAGAGTTCGGGGGGATCAGAAGAGCACGGATGGGGTCAGAGAGATCATGCAGCTCCCAACTGCCCAGGTGCTGAACCTGCAAGGCAAGGAAATACATTCTGGGATTAGGGACCGCCAGTCCCCCACTGTCCTTACTCATCTGAAGTGTAGCAAGTCTAATTCGAGCCACCATCTTCTTCCAAATCAGATCACCAAACAAGGATTCCACCCGCAGAAACCACCGCTTCGGGATCCAGGAGGGTGTCGTCTGCGTATAAGGATATCACATCAGCATAGGGACCCCTTCGGAAGCCAGCAATCCCCTGGGAGGCCCGGATACGGGCTGCCAGTGGCTCCAAGGCCATGGTGAACAGCAGGGGTGAAAGTGGACACCCCTGCCTAGTTCCCCGAAACAGATTGAACAGTTCCCCATTGATCCTCAGTCTAGCCCTTGGATTAGCATAGAGTAGTTTAACCCAGCGTATGAAGGTCTCGCCCACTCCAAAACGTTTCAGCACTGCCCAAAGATACGGCCATTCGACACTATCGAAGGCCTTGGCTGCATCCAGTGAGAATATTGCTCTATTACCGGGATTATCCACAGGGAGTTGGAGATTAAGGTATAGACGTCGTAAGGCCGTAGCCCGCATGGGGATGAAGCCCGACTGATCCTTATGAATGAGACTCTGTATGACTGCGGACAGTCTGGTGGCCAACACTTTGGCCAATAATTTAATGTCTGTAGTAAGTAGGGAGATGGGCCTATAAGAGTCAGCTAGAAGCGGGTCCTTGCCAGGCTTAGGAATAAGGACAATAATAGCCTCACACATAGAGTCAGGCAGGGACCCCCTTTGCAATGCATCATTGAACACTCGTAATAGGATAGGCACTAGCTGGTCAGCATATCGCCCATAAACCTCTGACGGGAGGCCATCCGCTCTCGGCGATTTACCTTTCGGGGCAGCTTTTAGGGCCATAAGGATTTCATCCTCGGTCAGGGGGGCATTGAGCCCCTCCCCATCCGAGTCTGACAGTGTGGGTAACTCACAGACATCCAGGAAATCCTCCACCACCTCTGGTGCAGCCAATAACTTGGACGTGTATAGATCGGAGAAGAACTCCCGGAGAGCCCTAGAGATCTCAGGGGTAGTGTTCCACCAATCGCCAATGGGGTCCCTAAGTTCCATGATAAATGCTGCTGGCTGCTGGGAACGTACCAGCATAGCCAGCATGTGACCCGTACTCTCCCCCTCTTCAAAATGTTTTTGTTGTAGAAAGAACCTTTTGTTTTCAGCCAGTTGTAGTGCCACCGTCTTAGAGAGGGATTGGGCCGCCAACCAAGAGCGCTGTGTGTCATCAGTAGGGTTATTCACATAAGCCTCCTCTGTCCATCACCTCCGCCATAACCATATTCTCCCACAGTTTAGTAGAAGATATAATATTGTTAATCAAATAGATAAATTGCCTCCACAAAAAGGCCTTTGCCGCATCCCACACCACCCCCAGATCCGCCGTATTCAGGTTATTTGTAAAGTAGGAGGACAGTAGAGCAGTCACAGGGTCCGGCCGAGGGAAAAGCGTTAACCAGAAGGGGTTTAGCCACTAGAGGATCCTCCCCGATCTAGTCGGGAGGGATAGTCTGATCCGAAGCGGGGCATGGTCCGAGACTAGTCTTGGCTCATACCCGGCCTCCACCACAAGAGGCAGAAGGGCCCCGTTACCGAACCCCATATCAATACGTGATAGGCCTGCCTGCGCAGCCAAGAAGCATGAGTACACACGTTCATCCGGGTGTCCCATCCTCCACACATCCATCAGTCCGAGCTCCCCCATCAACCGAGCAAAGGGGGTCCTGATGCCAGCCGATGGAGGGGCACCGGAGCGAGCTGAGAATCTGTCCCAGTGGGGATCCAATATTGCATTATAATCATCGACTGCTAACAGAGGAACAGCCGGAAGCCCAGCAATTTGATCTGCCAGGAGTCTAACTATCCCAGTAGAGAAGGGAGGTAGGACATAAACTGCTATAAGTGCACAAGTCAACCCCCCCACAGTACATAGCAAAATCACAAATCTACCCTCCGGATCCAAGAAACTAGAGGAGCAAGCAAATTTAACCCCCTTTCTCACCAAAATACAAACCCCTCTGGAGTAACTAGAAAAGGTAGAGTGATATTGATAACCAAATACACTAGGGGCCAGGCTAGGTGTCCGTTCGGGGGACAGATGAGTCTCCTGCAGGCATACCACATCCGCTTGCATCCTTTTAATATTTCAAAGTACCGTAGTTTTCTTCAGCGGGTTGTTCAGTCCACGTACATTCCAGGAGACTATGCATAAGGTGTCAGCCATATCTGGTCGTGAAGCAATAAACAAAAACAGCAGAGTTCTAGAGTCATCGGGGCAAAGTTCCTTGACAGAACGAGAGGGGAAGGGCGGTCATAGTTGAAAAGGGAGAAGTCCCAAAGAAATCCAAGGAGGCAGGCCAGCCCAAATCTCCAATGCACACAAAGGTAGCACCACAGTCCATGAGAGATGGCATCCCAGGCTAAGACAGGAACATGGTCAGCAGATCCAGTGGAAAAATGGTAAAAGTAAAACGAAAAGATGTTAAAACGTCAAGGGATAACAAAGCATGGGGAACTGAGGGTCCCTCGGCAGGCCCACCGCCAACATGGTCGGGTGGGAGTCGGCTGTCGTCGGAGTTCGTCCAGCCAGGACCCATCGGGGGGAAACGGTGGGAGACGCAGCTGGTTCAGCATTTTCCACAGGAACAGCGTTCAACAGAACAGAAAACTTGTTATGAGGGTAAGCAGTACATGGTGACCAGCTTCCGCCTATAGCAGGGTGTTATGGAAAGCACCCAATCCCATAAAGTATTAAGAACTTCAGCAGTACAAAGTCACGCAGCAGGTGGTACAGTTAAGGGGCCCCGTGTCCTGGGGACACCGCGGGGCACATTGCCCTTCCCTCCACTTCCAACCATTGAGCCGCAGCCGCAGGATTGTCAAAGAACTTCACTCCATCTCTCGCCACCACCCTAAGTTTAGATGGATAGAGCATAGCATACTGTATATTCAGCTCTCTCATTCTCCCCTTCACCTCCCCAAACTTTGCCCTCTGCTTCTGCACCTCCGCCGAGTAGTCCGGGAAAAGGGAGACGTTAGAGTTATCAACCACCCACTTTCCTTGCAATCCCCTTGCCTTGGTCAGGATGGCATCTCTATCTTTATAGTTGAGCAGTTTAAAGATAAAAGTGCGTTGTGGAGCTCCAGGGGGGGGGGGAGGTCGCATGGGGACTCTGTGCGCCCGCTCAACAGAGAACATGGGAGTGAACGAGTCTTGACCAAAAGTGGCAATCAACCAGTTTTCAATAAAATTGATGGGGTTTTTGCCCTCTGCCCTCTCTCGTATGCCGATTGCTCTGACATTATTGCGCCCCATTCTGTTTTCAAGATCTTCCAGCCTTGCGGCCTGTTGTGCGGCCAGGAGCGCTGTATGTTTAACCTCCCGCTGTAATGGTGGCATATCATCCTCCAGGGAACTGACACGGCCCTCCACGGCCGAAGTGCGCTCTCTAAACTTTTGCATATCATGCCTCAAGAAGGTGATTTCAGCCTTCACCCCTTTCAACTCCACAGTGAGTGCAGTAATGGAGGTATTACAAGTGGTGACTGCGGTCATAATGTCTCTCAGTGTGGGTTCAGCAGTGTGTGCTGGGGAGGGAGGCTGTAAAATGCAGGCAGAGTCCCAGTCTGAGAGTTGTGAAGATAGATCCCCTAATGGTGCAGTATTATCGGCACCCGAGTGGGAGTCTGGGGAGGTAGTTGAGGTGACAGCCGCAGTGGACGCGGATCGTGCAGCAGGCTTTGTAAAAAAATGTTTTTTGTGCAGCTTCTCCGTATGTCTTCTTCTGGGAGACACGCTGTGGCTGGGCGCCATCTTGGGCCTGCCATTTGGCCCTGGGTCAGCAGGAATGGAGGACTCACCGGTACGCCTGGGCAAGCTGGGGACCTCAAGGCTGCCGTGGCTGGTAAAATCTCGGTCGGATCGGGTGTCTGCAGGATGGATTTACAGGATAGTCGGCGGAGTGAGTGTCTCACACGTCCGGCTACATCCGCTGCTCGGCCACGCCCCTGGAAGATATATAGTTACATAGTAGTTGAGGTTGAATAAAGACAATAGTCCATCCAGTTCAACCTGTGTAGGTGTGTGTGGACGTATTCATTTCCCATACCCCTGAATGTTTTGATCTTAGAGATGTATGTGCAAGAGTCTTTTAAAAGTAGCCATACTCCCCACAGTTACTATCATTTGGGGAAGAGAGTTCCACAGTCTTATTGCCCTTACTGTAAAAAAAATCCTTGCATAGCCGAGGTTAAATCGCTTCTCCTCTAATCGCATTGTATGGCCTCGTGTCCTCGTACACTCCTTGCGACTGAATATTTTTTTCTATGCTGAGATCACCGTTGAGGTATTAGTAAATCACTATCATGTCTCCTCTCAGGTGTCTCTTCTCTAGGGAAAATAAATCAAGCGTTTGAAAAACGCTCCTCATAATTTAGGTCCTCCAATCCTCTAGTTAGCTTAGTTGCCCTTCTTTGGACCCTTTCCAGTTCCAGCACATCCTTTCTGAGGATTGGCGACCAGAACTGGACAGAATACTCCAGGTGTGGCCGGACCAGAGTTTTATAAAGTGGTAGGATTATAGTTTTATCTGTGGAATATATCCCCTTCCTTATGCATGCTAATATTCTGCCAGCTTTGGCAGCTGCAGCTTGACATTGCATGCTATTGCTTAGTCTATCTTCTACTAAGATTTCCAGATCTTTCTCCATTCTTGATTCCCCCAGAGGTTACCCCCCAACTGATATTTTGCGTTTATGTTTTTAGTCCCCAAGTGCTATACCTTACACTTCTCTACATTAAACCTCATTTGCCACGTAGTTGCCCACTCTGTTATTTTGTTTAGGTCATTCTGTAAGATTTCTGCATCATGATGTAAAGTTATTGCCCTGCTTAATTTTGTGTCATCTGCAAAAACTGAGATTGAGCTAATGATCCCATCCTCAATGCTATTTATGAATAAATTGAACAAAATTGGTCCCAGAACTGAGCCCTGGGGGACCCCACTTACCACTCCAGACCAGTCAATTATTTATTACCACCCTTTGGACACGCCTCTTTAACCAGTTTTCTATCCAAGAGCAAACCTTGTGATCTATGCCTGCAGACCTTATTTTGTAAATTAATCGTTTGTGGGGGACTGTATTGAATGCCTTAGCAAAATCCAGATACACCACATCCACAGATCTCCCCCTATCTAGCTCACAGCTCACCTTCTTGTAGAATGTTAACAGATTGGTCTGACAAGAATGTTCTTTTGTAAACCCGTGCTGATTATTGCTGATGATAATGTTGACTTTAGCAAATTCTTGGATATAGTCCCTTATCATCCCTTCCAGTAATTTACAAACTATTGACGTCAGACTGACCGTCCCATAATTGCCTGGGATGTGTCTCTGCTCTTTTTTGAATATTGGTATCACGTTAGCTTTCCTCCAGTCAGCTGGTACAGTTCCTGTCAAAATGCTATCTGCAAAGATCAGGAACAGTGGTCTAGATATAGCCTTACTGAGTTCTGTGAGTACTCTCAGATGCACGCCATCCGGTCCTGGGGATTTATTTGTGTTAATGTTATGAAGCCTTTTCATGATTTCACCCTCTGTTAGCCATAGCTGCATGTCCTGTGAAGTGCTAACCATACAGTCATGGTCAGTATACCCCCTCCTTTTCCTGTGTAAAGACTGAGGAGAGGAAATAATTTAGTGCACAGTTGCCTTCTCTGTGTCCTCTGTAACCATCCTTCCATTATCGTTAATTATGTGTGCAACATGCTCTGACCTTGTTTTTTTGCTATTAATATATTTAAAGAATTTCTTTGGGTTCCTTTTACTTTCCTCTGCTATATGTCTCTCGAAGTCTTAGCCTTCTTGATTTCATATTTACATTTCTTATTCAATTCCTTGTATTGGTGGAAAGCCGATAAAGTCCGCTCAATTTATAATTCTTAAAGGCCATTTTTTTTCCCTAATCAGTTTTTTTACATTACGGTTTAGCCACCCTGGTTTGGCCTTGACTCTTCTAAATTTATTTCCCATAGGAAAAGCATTTCCATTTTTCCTCCGTGGTCAGTGTTCCTAGGGTTTGGTCCCAGTTTATTTTCTCTATCATTGAGCACAGTTTAGGAAAGTTTGCCCTTCTGAAGTTTAGGGTTCTTATATTCCCCTCTTGCCTTGTTATCTTTTGATTTACGTTAAATGTGATCATCCTGTGATCGCTAAAACCCAAGTTGTCCCGGACTCCTACATCTGAGATTAGATCTGTGTCATTAGTAATTAATAGATCTAGCACTGCATTCTTTCTAGTAGGAGAATCCACCAACTGAGACATGTAGTTGTCCTGTAAGATATTCATAAAGAGACGGGCCTTTAGTGAGTGTGCAGTCCCCTCTTCCCAGTCAATGTCGGGATAATTGAAGTCCCCCAATATGATGACTGGCTCCGGCTTTGCCACATTACCCAACAGTGATAGAAATTCCAGCTCAACCTCCTCCCTTTGGTTGGGCGGCCTATAACATACCCCCACTATTACTTTCCCCTTTACTTTTTCCCTTTGGAGTTCTACCCACACTGACTCTTACTCCGTGCTCATCCCTTCCATAATGTCACTCTTCTCTACCACCCTTATATTATTTTTGACATAGACACATACCCCTCCCCCAGTTTTTTCTTCCCTGTCCTTTCGATACCCAGAATACCCTTGGATATTGGCCAGCCAGTCGTGTGATGGATCGAACCAAGTTTCTGTTATTTCCACAAGGTCTATGTCCTCCTCATGTATTAACAGTTCCAACTCATCCATTTTATTAGCTAGGCTCCTGGCATTTGCGTATGCACCTCTTAGTTTTGTAGAAGTGGATAGAGAATTGTACTTAAGTTTATTCCTGTTTGGTCTGAGGTTTGTCTGTACAGACCCCCCAAGTGGTTTTCGCTACGGTTCTATTTTCGCTGCTGACCCCAATACCTTCTGTCCTTTGCTCCCTACTATCTGACTCTACCTCTCCCCAAACACCTAATTTAAAAGCCCCTCCTACTTTGTGGCCATCTTTCTTCCCAATAGAGTTGTACCATCCCCATTAAGGTGCAGCCGGTCCTAACTAAAGAGCCGGTAGCTGACTGAGAAGTCAGCCCAGTTCTCCAGGAACCCGAACCCCTCCTTCCTACACCAGTACCTCAGCGACTTGTTCAGTTCCCTAAACTCCTTCTACCTTCTGATACATAATGGACTAATATGCCTGTGATGCGTGGGGAGGACCTTTGTTCACACAGCTCACCTAAACCTACATATCAGATGTTTTCTGGTTTAACTTGTGACATTGCTCTTTAGTGAACGATATGCCTCCTCTGGACCACAAAAAGATTGTTCCTTCACAACAGATGTGATATATTCAACAACCGACAACCAATCAAAAACAATTTACTAGTGGAAAAGGAGACTTTTCAATATATCAATGTGTAGCACCGTCCTAGGTAGGTGTTAGAGAGTGAGTATAGTTTTGGCTCTGTCTACCTATGAGAGGAGCAACAGGTAAATTCTATATTGCTTTGTGCTTAACAGAGAGCAGGATCTGTTAGTTAGGTCTGCTCAATGTGCTCAGTGTGTGATTCATCTGGTCCAGGGGAGTTTTTCATACTGGTCCAATAGGGAGGCATATTGGACAGTGGAGGAAACCTGACCAATGGGTACACAGGCTTTGATATAGCCCCAGTGATTGGCACAGACTGCTGTCTCAGTGCATTGTGGGGTGCAGTATAGCTAGGAGCACATGTGCTCAGGGTCTTTGGCTGGTGAGCAGAGTCCCGGAAGGGGTGTGGTAGCTGCCTCCTCTTCTGCAGTAGTTGGTGTATGGTCACAGGCAGTTGGCCTGGTGAGCCAGAATGAAGGAGCTGAACCCAGAGGTCCAGGAGAGCTGACTAGAGGGGTTGAGACACTGGAGAGCCCGGAAAAACAGTATCGTGAGTACAGGGGATCGTGTCTAAGGGCCTGACCAGGAAGGGGCCATCCCGGAGTTGAGTAGTCAGAGGACAGGTCTCAGCTGTGAGAGTTAAAGGGAGTGCTAGGCGAGTACCCTGAAGATAAGTGCTAAGCAAGTGTCTATTCAGGAACTTTACCTCAGATTCATCTAGTGGTAAGTAGTATCCTTAGATAGAAGTCCTCAGCATTGAGAATAGTTTAAGTTCTGGAGTATCCCACTCTATCCCTTCTCCCATATAAAATAAAACAACAAAAACAACAACCTCTAGACTGTTCATTGACTGAGCCGGAGAGTAGACTGTTAAGATTCTGCATGCAGTTGCTACCGGTAACCCAGAGGAACCTGAAAAGGTGAGAAATCCAGCAGCCCTCAAGGGGGCAGTGCTACATATGGAATAGCCCATTAGTTTGTTCCTTATTTTTTGAGTTCCTCCCCTTTCCCTATTATAGGGATCCCATCACCAATTAATTGAACATTCAACTTTTTTTCACATTTATGTATATAGGCCCATTTGGATATATGGAGTGCCAGGGGTGGTTGTGTGCATGTTTTTAGGTGTGTGTGATGTGAGTTTTGGTATCATTTTAATTATTTGCATTCTTGCACCGACTCTTTGTCCTGTAATTTTTTTGATTTTTGATTATTAAAGATATATTTTTTGTAGCCCAGTGAGTATTGGTTGTATTCACAATATTTGACATGGTTGGGTGGTTGAGTATAAATCAGGTTTTTATTTCAGTGTTTCCATTTGCCCTTTACGGCTATACTCCCACCCTTTTTTCAGTGCTTTTCACGTTTTTCACATATTTATGTGACATTATTTGTATATCTTTGAGTAAAGAAAAAAAATGACAAGTGGGCAAAGCTAATAGCACTACATTAAAAGGTAGTCCATATAGTAGCCCTTGGGGCTATCATACAGTCTTGAATTCAGGGAACAGTCCATACACTCAGGGCCAGCCTATTAGGGAGCGGAAGCGATCTTCAGACATGAAACAAAAGCAAAGAGAGAAAACTGGTGCCTCTGAGTAAAGACTGTAGTTTTAATTGGCAAACAATAGTAAAAACTTACATCAAGGTAAATGATAGTAGGCAAGGTAGGTCCTTCCGGTTTCCGTGTGGAGGCTTGGGGCTTGGGGTCACCGCTGGGGGTCTGTTGTCATCTCAGCTCTTCCTGTTCCTGTTCGGCAGGAAATGGAGGGTGTCGTGGGCGTGAGACTGAGGCTTGGACCGTAGGATGGAATGCAGGGTGACCGTGTTGGCCGTCCACAGAATCTTCCGGCGTAATGACGACACGTTTCCGAGCATGGACAAAGGAGCGCACGCTGGTATTCCACCGCAGTGCGCATGCTCGGAAACGCGTCATCATCACCCCGGCAGATCCTGTGGACGGCCAACACGGTCACCCTGCGTTCCATCCTGCGGTCCAAGCCTCAGTCTCACGCCCGCGACACCCTCCATTTCCTACCGGACAGGAACAGGAAGAGCTGAGATGACAACAGACCCCCAGCGTTGACCCCCAGCCTCCACACGGACACCGGAAGGACCTACCTTGCCTACTATTACTTACCTTGATGTAAGTTTTTACTATTGTTTGCCAATTAAAACTACAGTCTTTACTCAGAGGCACCTGTTTTCTCTCTTTGCTTTTGTATATCTTTGAGTATCTATCTTTAGCTTTTACCTTGTACTTACTGACCAGATCATCAGGTAACAATAAAAGGAAGGAAAGCCTAAAAAAGGAAATGAATGCAGCCTTCACATCTATGAACTGGTAAGCTGCAATATAATAAACGTTTGCTTTTGGGTTAAATGCTGCTGTAAGCAATTTGACATATATTTGCTGTTTCCTTGTATGCACCTTTATGCACATAATTTTCATTATGACAATCTATAACCTCATCTCAGGAAGGTAAATTAGTGTGTTGTATCATGTTGCAATGTACTATAAAATATTTTATTAGACTATATGACAGGATTATCTAACACCAAGTCTGCACATGTGAAGCAAGACCAAGGTGTTTTAAGGCAGCTTGTAGAAATCACTTTTTAAGTCCATTCTCATCCACTGCCAAGTAATTAGCATAAAAAATGAATGATTGTATGCTTTTGCTCTTACTTTAAATAGGAAAGCTACATAGAGGCAGGAGCTCTCAGCATTGCTCTATGCTTTAACCCCCTTATATATTTGTTAAAAATGAAAACATCCATAATTAAAATGTATGTAAATTTAGCCACTAAAATATTTTAATGTTACATTAAAAATTAATTTCTAATATTTCCTGAAATTATTGAAAATGAAAGCATCTATAGTTACAGTTTATGCAAACCAACTCTCTAAAATCTCTTTTTTACCATGTTAATTTCAAAAGTCATTTTCAAAATCTATAATCTGGAGCTTTCATTAAATTAATACCTGGTAATCCTTCCAGGAAGGTCCTTGTTCAGAGACTTTTGTTATAGGGTGACAACACTCTGTCCCTGTCTCCCAATTGCGCCACCCTGTTGTCACTCTGTCACACAGGCTTCCGATGGAGCTAACAAATGGCTGTACCAGCCCTGTCAAATGCTTTTGCAAAATCCAGGTATACTATATCCACTGTACAGGATGCCGAGGCTGGGCCCTAGAAGGACGCTATATTTCCCCTTTGTTTGGACTGTGGTCCCTTTAGGAAAACAAAAGTGTTAACTCACTGGTCAGAGGAAATGGGTTTAAAAAAGACAGGAAGTTGTAGGTGTGGTGTATAGGAGTATAGAGGAGACTGTGGATGGTGGATGTTTGTACAGCCATGAGGGTGCATGTCAGTGTCCTGCCTGGAAACTTGTTGGCAGGGGACGTTACCCTCTCCAAAGGTTGGGGACTGTTTAACTGCAACAGCAATTCTGAACTCTTCAAGTTGGTGAGCCTGTTTTTCTTTGTTGTGTTTTTTTATTTTTTTGCTGCTGTGAAGCCTGTTTAGGTTAATAAACGTTCCTTTGATTGCAACGCTGGTGTCCTGCGATCCAACTCATTTTCCAAACATCTGGCGACATCACCTGGTGGCACCGCCCCCTTGTGACGTCACCGACCCGGATAATTTTTCCACTGATGCGAATTGGAATCGCCCTGAAAATTTAGAACTCATTAGAAAATGAATAAACCAAATTGAATGAAAACTAAATAAAAATAAATGAATTTTGAGAGTTCCGAAATGAATCAACAAAACAAAATTAGTAACATAATGAATCTATCCGAAATGAAACAGATTTTTCCATTCTGCACATGTCTAGTAAAAACAGCAGGTTTGCTGTCCCCTGGAATTGTGACAATACAGCCTGGTAGGATTGTACATTTGCTGCAGCCACAATGCTTTGGTTCGCAGCTGCAGCATTTTTTAACTTGGGCTACAGAGTTTGACAGGTGGTACCACGGTTCCTTGTGGGTATCCTCTAGGACAATATAACAGATCACCATGAGGTTCAGACCTTCTACACCACCAAAAGCTAACATTTTACTGTTACATCTGACTTTGATGCTCCCTCACCTGGTCATTCAGAGCTTCTACCTCATCACACAGATACTTCCAATATTGCAGAGATACCCTCCTCTGTCGATGATTAACATCAGGTAATAAACCCAAGGACATTTTAAAATTGGTTCCCTCTACCTCAGAATTGGCATAACAAATCAAATGAAACAAAAATAAAAAATAAAGGCATATGCCTCGAAGGTTGATGGTGTTTCTTCCCAAATTGATGGGGGATGGTACCACAGAAGTGGGACACCCCCAGCTTGGGGAATTTGTTTGAAAAGAAGAAACCAAGCGCCAAGCACTGGCAATGGTAAAACTAAAGTAGGCACTCAAAGATGAACCCCTAATTACCACATGTACAAGATAGTGTAATACTAAATGGTGGGAGTATATCAGTAAATAAACAACTAAAGAAACTGAGTTAAAAAGCCAGATTTGAACTCAACCACTCAAAGGAAAAGTTATATAAAATTGTATATAACAATACTCACTGGGCTTTAAAGAATAAATGTACTTAAACCACTTACCCACTGGGCACGTAAACCCCCTTCCTAAACAGAACAATTTTCAGCTTTCAGTGCTCTCACAATTTGAATGACAATTACTCTTGAAAACACTGTACCCATGTGAAATTTTCATCCTTTTTTTCACACAAACAGAGCTTTCTTTTGGTGGTATTTAATCATCATTGGGGTTTTTATTTTTTGTGCCATAAATGAAAAAATACCGAAAATTTTGTAAAAATATAAATTTTTCTTCGTTTCGGTTTTAAAATTTTGCAAATTTAGAATTTTTCTTCATACATTTTGGCAAAAATGTGTACTGCTACATATCATTAGTAAAAATAACCCAAATAAGTATACATTTTTTGGTCTTTGTGAAGAGTATAGAGTCCACAAGCTATGGGGCCACTCATTAAAAATTGATCACACCTGATGTACTGACGGCCTTTCTCATTTTTTGAGACCCTAACAAGTCAGTAAAGTACTAATACCCCCCAAATTACCCCTTTTTGTAAAGTAGACATTCCAAGGTATTTAGTAAGAGGCATGGTGAGTTTTTTGAAGTTGTAATATTTTCCACAATTCTTTGCAAAACGAAGATTTTTTTTTTTCACAAAATGGTCATACTACAAAGCTATTTCTCACACACTTTATTGGCATACTTGCAACTACACCCCAAAATACATTCTGCTACTCCTCCTGAGTATGGCGATACCACATGTGTGTGACTTTTCCACAGCCTGACCACAGAGGTCCAACATCCAAGTAGCACCTCCAGGTGTTCTAGGAGCAAAAATTACACATATAATTTCCTGACAACCTATCACACGTTTGAAGGCCCTGGGACACCAGGACAATGGAAACCCCCATAAAATGACCCCATTTTGGAAAGCAAACACCCCAACACATAATCTAGGAGCCATAATGCGTCTTTTGAACATGTCATTTTTTTCACCACATATCTTAAGGGCTTGATCTAACATCAACTCTGCAAAATCCTCCCCTGTGTCATCTTCCTGTTCAACATGTCCCTCCTCCCAAAGGTCTGTCATATCCCTGAGTATATGATACTGACATCCAGATAAACAGGACCAATCAACCAAAGGACCCACGGGATCACCACCTTCCTTTCTATCATCTAGGACCTATAAGAATAATCTCCTGGCAAAGAGATAGATATCCTTTACCATATCGAACAACTGTCCCTAAGCCACAGGGCAAAAGGTAAGACTCTTGGCAAGGAGGAAAGCCTGTACCCTGGTCAATTTGTGAGTGGACATGTTTATGCCCCCTAGTTCGTTTTGTCCCCCCTGGGGATCACATACTGATCCATTCCATATTTTGTTCAGCATAGGTGTTGACAGTGCGGTCCCCCTGTGTTTTTTGATGGACTATTTTCCCATGTTCCTTGTCCTATTGTTCCCTCATCTTCTGATTGTGATGTATATGCACCCTCTACATTTTTTTTATCAAGTGTTGGCAAAGTCACCGCAGAGCCTTTGAGCCCTGCACACCTGTTCCTGTTCCCCTTTTGAGATATTTGACCAGGAGGTGATACCACAGTTCATATTGGAATGTTACAACCAAGTCTGAGCCCCAATAATTGGAATCTTCTGGACCTGAAATGCGTTAGTACCTTCTTTTCACCGTTTGTGACATTACCATCAAGAATAAAGCATATATGGACTTTTGAAAAGATCATTTGGCACTTGGTCCCTTTTTTTAATATTAGTTCACACAACAGCTGCAGGGAAAGCATGGGAAGATGTCCTTGCAGTCAGTGGCAGGTGGTTGCCGGTATAAGAGGAAGCTCCCTGTGCAGCTCTGCCACAAGACAGTGTCTTCTACATACATCGAAGTACATGTCCTGTCTGGACAGCTCCACTGAAAGCCTTACACATGTCCTGATATCTGTTTCTGCTGCAGCACACATTTCAGACTATAGGCAACAAGTCTCCAACCTTCTTCCCTTTGCATTACCTCACACACAATCACAGTCAGTTTAGAGAAAGTGAGATGTTAGGTTTATGGAGATGTCTCTGCCATGTCATTCATTTTCCTAAGGCTTGGGCTAATAGGAAGGGAACATCCTGAAAGCTTGTCCTGAAAATTTGACTGTGTAAATAAAAAAAAAGTATCTCAGGCAGCTACAATCACCTTAAAGTGAAACAAAACAATGTCCTCAGTCTCCTAAAATAATCTATGCACATCAACTACTTTGCCCTGTAATCTATTTTTCATAAAATTGTTTCTTATTGTAGTTTCCTGGCTCTTTGTAGTGTCCGCTGAGCTCCTGAACCTCCCCATATTCTTCCTCACTTCCATTTGTTTAGAACGAGCAGTACATGTTAGTTGTAGTCAATTAAACTGCTCTTTGTAACAAATCCCATAGTCCAGTGGTCTCTAAAATGCGGCCTGTGAGCCAGATGTGATCCTTTGCTAGCCTTTATCTAGCCTTTGGGGCACTATTCCTTTCACTGATACAGGGTACTATTCCTCCCAATGTCACCAATAAATAGGCACTATTCTTTCCACCTGAGATTAAGAGTGGGGCATAATTTCTCCCACTGACTCCACTGATGGGGCAATATTCCTCCCATTGACACCAATAATGGGGCCCTTATCCTGCCACTGACACTATTATTTAGGAGATAAAACAATAATTCTGGCACTTTTCAAAACTTTGATTAGGGCACATCTTGAATTTATTGTCCAGGTTTGATCACTAATCCTCAGGAAGGATGTCTTTGAACTGGAAAGAGTTCAGAGAAGAGGATCAAAGCTAAAAAGGGGGCTGGAATGAATCATCAAATTGGGACTCCAGCATTGGGAGAAAATTGTGAATGGGTGCCCTACAGGAGAGGACCCGACTGGAGCCTTGAGCTGCATCCCCTATTTGTTGAAAAACAAGTTATGCAGTGCTTGATATGAGCAATCAAAAGAAATTAAATAATGGAGATAGTCACTCCATGCAAAGATGGCGTCATGTGTTAAAAATATATAAAAGTGCAAAGACAGAGGGGCCTTCAAAACCGTCCCATACACCAGGTGTATTTTAATGAATAAAAAGCAGATTCAACACTCACATTTTGCAAAAGATGAAACGGGCATCAATGAACAGAGTCCACCAGGGGTCCTCCAGGGGTGCATTCAGGCAGGTTATGTGGATACAGCAGCGAACAGCATCAGTCCTTGAAGAGGGAGACGCTGGGGAGATGTGTATAGTGCGAGTGATATCGGTCCCCTACCGGTTTCATCATACACTGACGTCTTCAGGGGGCTGCTGCATCCACACAACCTGCCTAAATGCACCCCTGGACGACCCCTGTTGGACTCTGTTCATTGATGCCTGTTTCATCTCTTGCAAAATGTGAGTGTTGAATCTGCTTTTTATTCATTAAAAGTTTCATGTTCAAAACTTACTACACTATGAGGATATTTCCTTTCTTTGCACCTATGGCATTTCTGTGCTATCACCTATGAGGGTCTGTTACCCTGGAGGTCATTGAGGTCTGATCAGCAGGAGGGACCATCCATCCATCCACCTATCTGCAGTAGTGAGGATTACCTATAAGAAGCGTTTGTGGATCCTTGTAATGAGGATCAACTTCAGCTGGTAAGAGGCCACACATACTTTTGTCTGGTGGAGGTTTCAATATCACTGCAATACCTGGTGTATGGGATGGTTTTGGAGGCCCCTCTGTTTTTGGACTTTTATATATTTTTAACACATGACGCCATCTTTGCATGGAGTGACTATCACCATTATTTAATTTCTGTTAATTATTCGTATCAAGCGCTGCATACCTTGTTTTTCATTTCTGTTTTGGTTGAGGTTCCACAACTGTTTTTATGCCTGCTGCTGATACATTATTTTTTTAGTTATATCGATCTAGTGCAGTGTATTATTGTTTTTATCACCTATTTGTTGTCTAGTCAGATTGGGAGAAAATTGTTTAATCTTAGGTCTCTAAAGAAGACACGTGGCCACACTATGAAGTTGGAGCCCCTGTTCAATCTTAAGCTGTATACGGAGTTCTTACTATTAGGGCAGTAATGATGTGAAAGTCCCTTTCACAGTTGATGGTGTCAGCAGGGAGTGTAGATAAATAATGAAAAAAAAAAAATTGTAGCTATGTTTCTAAGGCTCTTTTCACACGGTCCACTCCGTCGGCAGACTCCGTGCTGCCCAGCGGCGATCGATACACTGATCCCCGCTGAGCAGGCAGGTGACAGCTCCCTCTCCACTCTGTGTGCAGAGAGGGAGGTGTCAGAGCCCCGCTGCTCTCTATGGGGAATCAGATGGGAGCGAACAGCCTGTCTGCTCTCATCTGATCCCATCTGATCCGATCCCCTGGACGGATGGAAAATAATGTTTCCATTTGTCCGGATTTCACGGACAGGATCGGATGCAGATGGCAGCGGGTGTCAGCGGACATTTCTCCGTTGACATTCTCTGCCCTATAGGGATGCATAGAGGATCCGATCAGATCCGCCTAAAAAACTGACAGGCAGATCTGATTGGATTGTTTGTGTGAAAGGACCCTTAAGCCCCGTACACACGTACCGATGGTCGGCTTACAAATGTTCCTCTTTTCTCCCCGGGACGTCGGTGTCTGCTGAAAAGTGCAAAGACAGCACAAGGACAGCACAAGAATTTTGTCCGCCGACTGCAGAAGTGATGTCATGTAATGGTTAACTTTCCCTGTGTTTTCTATTTTCTGAGCATGCCCAGTCTTGCAAATCTGCGGTCTGTCGGCCGAATTGTGTACTGACAGGCGAACAATCGTCCGTTCTGGTGTCGGCATACAAATATTTTCATGTTTGCACGAAAGACTTTTGTCCGCGGATTGTGCGCAGACATCTGTCGGAGGCACCATACTAACACGCGTACAATCGGCAGATCCTTCGTCCACCGACGTTTGTATGCCGACGATCGGTACGTGTGTACGGGCCTTTAGCCACACAATGTACATTAGTATTAAAAATGGTAGTGACATACATACACATTCAGGCTGAACTGGATGGGCTGGTACTTTTTATTCAACCTTCATAACTACGGTATGTAACCATTGATGGGGCTCTATTCCTCCCACTGAAACTAACAACGGGGCCTTTATCCTCCCACTGATATTATTCCTTCCATAGTCCCTAGTCCATCTTGAAAGTGAGTAAGAGAGGGTGGGTTTGTTCAGGCATATAGTGGGACCATACAGAACGAACGTAGCCACCCTCTAACAGGAATTCAGATCACTGCATAAAAAAAAATTAAAGCTATGGGGGCGGCTAAGAGCAATAGAACAATAGAACAGATTTTTTTGAGTTTAGAATAGATACTTGAAAATAATATATATATATATTTTTTAACTAGAGTTAGAGTCACTTTAACCCTAAAGCAGTTAAAGACAGTAAAAATAAACTGTAGGGAAAGGGAAGAATGCAGATATATTCCTGTGTTTGTGTCAACTTTAGACACAACAGAAAAGCTGAAATTGCTCATTTAGTTTAGACAATAGCAGAGAAAAGTGCATATTTTTTTTTATATAAAAGTATTAATGATGGATATATAAAATATCTGTATACAAATGTGCCACATTTGTTGTAGTGCTACCCCCAGAAGAGCCGCTGAATTGTTCTGTGATTTCTAATGCACACCTAAAGCCGAAACTCCTTATTCACCGAGCACTTAACAACACACCTTGAAGTATTCCAAAGAATTTATTAGGCCAAACATAGCCTAAAAGAAGAAATTATTAGCAAGTGTACTTATACAAACAATCAATACGACACTAATGTTATTTTGAGAGATATATTTAAGGCACCTGCAGTATTCAGACTAACAATTAATAACAGAACTGAACTGTATTTACCTAGCAACAGTATATAAAGACAATCCTAACATGCTATAACATTCCATGTTTTGTCACAGCCAGAAAATTATGAAAAACAAAAAGCATTGGCCAGCAAAGTTGGGGTCCATGAAGATAGCACAACAGTTCCCAGCAGACACCAAAATTAACTTGTGCAATGTTAGTCTCTTACCAAACCAAACTCAGGGCGTCCTCTTCTAGATCTTTGTACACGTGCTCTGATCCAGTAAAAGTTAAGTCCAACTAAGACAAGGATAGAAGTTGTATTGTTTCTCTCTTTCAGTCCTGCTGGGACTGTCCATCTATTACTCCCTTACAAGCAGCAAGAGTGCACTCTAGTACAGACTGGTCTTTCATGAAGAAGGTTCTTGATCTATTTACTTCACTGAGTTCTCATCTGATCAGCTATGGCAGGGATCTGTTCATCCAGCAGCAGAAACTTAGTCTCTTTTTCTTCACATCTCCAGCTTTAAGACTGGTCTCTCTTCTTTCCTCTCAGCAGCCTCCAGTCTACAACATTACTTGCTCCATTGCATCAACCAATCACCGTCCTCCAGACCAATCCAAGATGGTTGCCTCTACACTGGAGACACTCTATAGATGAGCATTGCAAAATGGTCTCACTAAAGATGACTGCTGCACTTCTGCATTAATGAATGTTCAGTTGAACCCTGTCCACACTGCAGAAGGATATTACAGCAGCAACAAAGAAAGACGTTTCACAGCAGTTATCAGCTACAATCCAGGTTATATTTGTATTAACTAGTTCTGTAAATCTCTCCTACAGAACCAGACTGTAAACTACACCTATCCGTTATCCCTCTAATAAAACATGTATGCAGGGTCATGAAAGTCTTCTTCCGAGGTGCCACATACATGTGCACTGGCGTTTGTGTGGTCAATATGTGCCATAACATGCTTCCAGCATGAAAACCAAGCAGTTGGTCTCCTGGTCTCCTTCTAACAATCAGGGAGTACAGACTACCGATCACATGGTCATTGTGATTGCCTGATTTTTTATCACATGGATCAATCAATAAAACCCGCCCCTTCACTGAAAAGAGAAAAACATACTGTGGTGGATCAGGAAGGATTTTTTTTTCCTCAGCTGAAGCAAGTTAACCACTTAAGCCCCGGAGGCTTTGGCTGCTCAAATACCAGGGCCCTTTTTTCAATTTGGCACTGCGTGACTTTAACTGACAATTGCGCGGTCATGCAATGCTGTACCCAAACAAAATTTATGTCCTTTTTTTTTTATGTCCTTTTTTTTTCTTTTGATGGTATTTGATAACCTCTGTGCTTTTTATTTTTTGCGATTTTAAAAAAAAAAATGTGAAAATCTTGAGAAAAAATAACATTTTCAACTTTGTCTTTTAAAAAATATCCAATATACTCCATTTACAGTATGTCATATATTTTGGCCAAAATGTATTTAGCTACATGTCTTTGTCAAAAAAAATCTCAATGAGTGTATTTTTATTGATTTGCGCAAAAGTTATAGCGTCTACAAACTATGGTGTAAATACTGGAATTTACGCAGCTTTAATTTCTGACTGCCTATCTCATTTCATGAAGTGCTAAAATGGCAGGGCAGTACAAAACCCCCCCAAATTACCACTTTTTGGAAAGTAGACATCCTAAGGAATGTCCTGAGAGGCATGTTGAGCTCATTGAATATTTAATTTTATGTCACAGGTGTTTGAAAAAAAAAAACATTTTTCTTACACAAAGTTGTCATTGAAATTATATATTGCTCACACATGCCATGGGTATATGTGTAATTACACCCCAAAATATATTCTGCTGCTTCTCCTGAGTACAGGGATACCACATATGTGAGACTTTTTGGGAGCCTAGCTGTGTACGGGACCCCGAAAACCAATCCCCACCATCAGAATTTCAAAGGGCGTACATTTTTCATTGCATTTTCTCACTACCTATAACGGTTTAGGAGGCCCTGAATTGTCAAGATACCACAAAACCCCCCAAAATTACCCCATTTTGGAATGTAGACACCCCAAGCTGTTTGCTGAGAGGCATGGTGAGTCCACGGAATATTTTATATTTTGCCACAAGTTTTGGGAAAATTACAGTATGGGGATACCCCTTGAGTATGGGGATACCCCATGTGTGAGACTTTTTGGGAGTCTAGCTGTGTACGGGCCCCCGAAAATCAATTACCATCTTCAGGTTTTCTAATGGTGTAAATTTTTGATTTTACTCCTCACTACCCATCACAGTTTCGGAGGCCCTGAAATTTTAAGATAGCACAAACCCCCCCCCCCAAATGACCCCATTTTGGAAAGTAGACACCCCAAGCTATTTTCTGAGAGGCATGGTGAGTCCATGGAATATTTCATATTTTGCCACAAGTTCCGGAAAATATATTTTTTTTTTGGTTTTTTTTACACAAAGTTGTCACTAAATTATATTTGCTCACACATGCCATGGGTATATGTGAAATGACACCCCACAATACATTCTGCTGCTTCTCCTGAGTACAGGGATACCCCATGTGTGAGACTTTTTTGCAGTATAGCCCGAGTACAGGACCCCGAAAACCAATCACCACTTTTAGTCTTTCCAAGGGAGTAAATTTTTGATTTCACTGACTACTATCACAGTTTCAGAGGCCATGAAATGCCAAGACAGCATAAACCCCCCCCCCCCCCAAATGACCCCTTTTCAGAAAGTAGACACCCTAAGCTATTTGCAGAGAGGCATGTTGAGTGTTTTGCATATCTCACTTTTTATCACAAAGTTTTGGAAATTGAAAAAAAGAGGAAATAAAATGCATTTTCCTGTTTTTTCTTAATTTTCCCAAAAAATGAGAGCTGTAAAATACTCATCATGCCTCTCAGCAAATAGCTTGGAGTGTCTACTTTGCAAAAAAGGGTCATTTGGGGGGGGGGGGGGGGGTTGTGCCATCTTGGCATTTCATGGCCTTCAAATGTGTGATAGGTAGTAAGGAGTGAAATCAACAATTTACGCCCTTAGAAAGCCTGAAGGTGGGGGTTGGATTCGGGGTCCTGTACGTGGCTAGACTGCCAAAAAGTCTCACACATGGGGTATCGATGTACTCAGGAGAAGCAGCAGAATGTATTTTGGGGTGTCATTCCACATATACCCATGGCATGTGTGAGCATTATATCATTTAGTGACAACTTTGTGTAAAAAAACAAAAACAAAAAAAATAATAATAATTTTCCCGAAACTTGTGGCAAAATATAAACTATTCCTTTGACTCACCATGCCTCTCAGCTAATAGCTTGGAGTGTCTACTTTGCAAAATGGGGTCATTTAGGGGGGTTTTGTGCTATCTTGAAATTTCAGGGCCTCTGAAACTGTGACGGGTAGTGCGGAGGTAAAATACACAATTTACGCCATTAGAAAACCTGAAGGTGGAGATTGGTCTTGGGGTCCCGTACACAGCTAGGCTCCCAAAAAGTCTCACACATGTGGTATCCCTGTACTCAGGAGAAGCAGTAAAATGTATTTTGGGGTGTCATTTCACATATACCCATGGCATGTTTGAGCAATATATCATTTAGTGACAACTTTGTGTAAAAACAAAACAAAAAAAAAAACAAATTGTCACCTTCCCGAATTTTAGGGCAAAATATAAAATACTCCATGGACTCAATTTGCCTCTCAGCAAATAGCTTTGGGTGTCTTCTTTTCAAAAAGGGGTAATTTGGGGGGTGTTTGAACTGTGTTATGCTCAATCTTAGCCACACATCCCCCACTCTTCTAACCACTTGAAAACCAAGCCTTTTCTTTGACTTTTTGTTTACATGAAAAAATATTTATTTTTTTTACTAGAAAATTACTTTAAACCCCCAAACATTATATATTTCTTTAAAGCAGAGGCCCTACAGAACAAAATGGTGGATGTTGCAAATGTTTTTATCACACGGTATTTGCGCACAGATTTTCCAAACGCTATTTCTGCGAAAAAAAAATAATTTGTTTTAAAATTTAATGCACAAATAAACTATACAATTCCAAATTGTTTGGTAAAATTTAAAAGATGATCTTATGCCAAGTACATAGATACCAAACATGATATGCTTTACAAATTGCGCATGCCTGTGTAGCGGCAACAAACTACGTACATTTTTAAAAGCCTTTAAAAGTCTTTACAGGTTACCACTTTAGACTTACAGAGGAGGTCTACTACAAGAATTACTGCACTCGACCTAGCGTTCACAGGGATACCTCACATGCATGCTGCAATTGCTGTTTACATATGACGCTAGACTAACGCTTGCGTGCGCCTTTGCGCGCAAGCACGGGGGGACAGGGGGGGCTTGATTTTTTATTTTTATTTTGCTTTTTTATGTTATTTTGACACCTTTCCTTTCATTTTTTTTTTTTTTAATCATGTTTATTGTTATCACAGTGAATTTAAATATCCCCTATGATAGCAATCTGTAGTGACAGGTACTCTTTTTAAAAAAATTGGGGTCTTTTAGACTCTAGAGCTCTCCTATGACCTTAACGCATCTGACCACACCAAAATTGGTGTGATAAGATGCTTTCCCAATTTTTCCAATGGCGCTGTTCATTTCTGGCAAAACAGAAGTCATGAAATGCTCGTAGCTTCCTGTATCTTAGGCCATAGAGATGATTGGAGCCATTCTCATCTCCAATCAGCTCTATGGTTAGATAATTGAACCACCGGCTGCACTCTCGGGTTAACCGGTGGGACAGGAGAGCCCGAGAACAACCACAGAAGGCGGCGGAAGGCGGCGGAAGGCGGCGGGAGGGGGGGTCCCCCTCACACTGCACGTAAAAGCAGTCTAGCGGCCAATTATCCGCTAGGATTGCTTTTACATGTAAGCCGACCGCTGGCTGTAAAAAACGATACCAAGGTGATGCCTAAATCTGCAGGCATCATCCTGGTATAACCACTCAAAGTCCAGCGACGTACCAGTACATTGCTGGTCCTTGTTTGGCATATAGTGTAGGTTTTTTTTTTCATGCAGCCTGTGGGCTGAACAAAAAAAGGAGAACCTAACAGAAATCACCACAGGAATATTGTGTAGTATTACACACCATTAACCACCCAACAACCAAACCTACTGATTTAATGGTGGGTATACATGACACTATTCCACGTATACCTAAAGGTATTTTAACTGCAGTGGTGAAATCAACCTACCACAGCTGCTGCCATCAGAGGTATCCATATATGCTGAGCGCAAACGCTGTTTGTATCAGAATATATAAAATTAGTGTGGCAGCCGACGGGTACCTGCAAGAGAAACAGGTTAACAAAAGAATGAAAAACAAAGTACAGTACAAGTACAGTAGGAAGAGTAGAAGAACATAAAAATAACTTACACGACAACTGTTTTTGGCTTTTTTATTTTATATTTTTTTGTATATTTTTTTTAACACTTTTTTTTTTTGAACTGCAATTTTCCAGCTTGGGTCTCTCAAAATGTCAATAGCCATCCAACATCTTTCGAGACCCTGTGTTTGTGTGCCCTACACTATGTTGTGCTGTACCCTACACTAATACTCTACTAGTGTGTGGTAGCACTCGAAACATTCCCCGATGCAGAGACCAGATTAGTCAGGACAGGTGGGACAATAATAGCGTGTGTCACGCCCAAATCCTTGCCTGCTACAGACACGACATCTTCTTTGGGGGCGTCTTTGGGTAGGGGTACTCGGGAGGACATGAGAAAAATGCCTCTCATGCAGCCGGCTCACTGCATCTGGAAGGGAAAGTTGGAAAGGAACACCTCCTGGGTACAGGTAGGCATTGATGATCACTTCCTGGAATTCTAGGAAGGATCCGGTTCGTCCTGACGCCCTGTATAGGACAAAGGCATTCAGCATAGCCAATTGGAATAAATAAACAGACACTTTTTTTGTACCAGCATCTGGCTTTACGGGCAACTAAATACAGCACCAAAAGCTGGTCATTAAAGTCCACCCCTCCCATATTAAGGGTAATATTCGTGGACACAGAGGGGTTTCTCCATAACGCCAGTTGCCGTAGTAATTTGGACCGTCGTGTCTGCGTGAAGGGAGGACAGAACTAAAACATTCCGTGTATCCCTCCACTTCACTGCAAGCAATTTGTCCATTTTCAAGCAGGCTCTCTCCCCCCGACTAAGATGGGAATTGTAGTCTGGGCAGTTGGGGGGCTCCACAGTGCTATCTCTTCCCTCGTAGACCCGGAAACTAACTGTATAGCCTGTGGCCCTGTCAATGAGCTTATACAGCTTGACCCTGTATCTGGCACGCTTGCTGAGGAGATACTGTTTCATAGCAAGGCGGCCAGTAAACTTATTCAGGGACTCGTCAACGCAGACAACTTGTTCGGGGGTAAACAAGGCTGCAAACCACTGATTGAAGTGGTCTACAAGGGGCCGAATTTTGTGGAGCCGATCATATTCAGGGTCTCCCCGTGGACGACAGATTTCATTGTCGTTGAAATGCATAAATCGCAGAATTTGCTCGTATCTTGCCCTGGACATGGAGGCAGAGTACACGCGCATATGGTGAATTGGACAAGTGGACCAATATAGCCGCAATTCACACTTTTTGGTTATGCCCATGTTGAGGGAAAGGCCCAGAAAGATTTTAAAATCGGGAACCGTTAAAGGTTTCCAGCCGGATGGTCTGGCAAGTGGCGAATTTGGGTTGGCAGCGATCAATTGACGTGCATATAAATTTGACTGATCCACAATAGATCTGAAAAGATCTTCCGTGAAGAACAGCTCATAAAAATCCAGGGGGAAGTACTGGCGCTGTAGTATCAGTGGGTTGCCAATTGGGATATGCCAGCACATCAGGGAGGGCACCATCGGCCTGTTATCGAATATGCGGTGGCTGCGGGCCACTACTCGTGCTAGCCACCGTCAACTGCCCTTATAGGACTCGCCACGTCACCAAGTGTTACTACAGTGTTGGTTGTACTAGGTCCAGGGTGTACTAGGCTGCTGGCGCTTGCCAGGCCACCAGAAGGATGAGCGGCACTAGTACCAACACTCTGCTCCATACGAGCAACCTGCGATTCCTGCATCTCAGCAACTCCAGAATGGTGTCGGGTATGCCTAATTCTAACAGGGCCCCATCCATCGTCTGAGCTATCTGTCAGGGAGCCGCTGCTATCATCAGGTTCGTATACTGACCCTGATTCTGCCAGTGAGGCTTCCCCATCGCTCTCATCTGACATGGTCAGTATACTGTAAGCCTCTGCACTACCGTACCACCGTTTGGTCATTTTAGTAACTAAATTTACCGGTACAGTAGTGTGACTCACAGGTAAAAAAAGCACCTGGTTGTCAAGGACTATTTCAACCGCTACCAAAAAGAACTGCTAATGCTAGCAGGGATCAGGCCTGACTCTGCTAACAAAGCGGTTTTGTGTGTTGTGTTTTTTTGTAAGTGACAGTAATCTATTGATTACTACACTTGCCTGGGTGGGGTGGGGTGGGCGGAGGGGTTAAACGCAGTGCTGGCAGGAATCAGTGCTGATCATGCAAACACTGCGTTTTGGGAACCCTAAACTATGGGGACGCTAGTATAGTTCTGATCAGATCAGATATTGATCTGTTCAAACACTATACTAGTAATGGAAGTGTGTGTGTGTATGTGGTTATGTGGTAATCAAGGTGGTTATTTCTAACTATGCGCCGGGGATCTGCGCTAAACCTACTTGGGACAGAAAATAATTTGCAAGTGCTAACTCAAGTCACAATCACACTAATACAAAAATACAGTAAACCACTATATTACGTGTGTATAGTGTGCAATGTGACAGGGGGGGAGGGGTTAACCGGGGGTGATCAGGGGGGGGGGGTCAGGGGGTTAAATCTTTATTGGGGGGGGGGGTGGCGGGGACCCTAAACCTAAAAGGGATGGCTGCAAGAGCTAAACCTGGTCAAAAGTCACACTGATACAGGTATATAGGAAACTGCTATATACTGTATGCAGTGTGTGTTGTGACAGGGGGTGTAGGGGTTAACTGGGGGTGATCAGTGGGTTAAATCTTTATGGGGGGTGGCAGGGACCCTAAACCTCCTTGGGACAGAAACTAACTCGCTAGTGCTAGCTCAGGTCACAATCACACTAATGCAAAATACAGTAAAACACTATATTATGTGTGTATTAGTGTGCAATGTGACAGGGGGGAAGGGGTTAACTGGGGGGTGATCAGGGGGGATCAGGGGGCTAAATATTTATTGTGGGGGGTGGCGGGTATCATAAGTATAAAAAGAAGGGCTGCAAGTGCTAAACCTGGTCACAAGTCACACTTATACGGGTATATAGGAAAATACTATATGCTGTATACAGTGTGTGTTGTGACATGGGGTATAGGGATTAACTGGGGGGGGGGGCGATCGGGGGTGAAATGTGCCTATCTTGGTGCAGTACTCACAGTTTAGATCTGCTCTCTCCTCTCGATGAATCCAAAAAGGATCATGGGAGGGGAGAGCAGGTCTTTTCTGTGCCTGTGTTTACATTACACAGGCACAGATCAGAATCTGATTGGGCCGGACCGAGCAATAGGTTCAGGCCAAAAATCATTGACCTGGACCTGATGACTGATTCTGAACCCAATCAGGTCATCAGTGGGGACAGGGGCCCGCGGCAGCGTGCCCCAGAGCGGCGGGAACGAGCGACGTAGCGATACGTCGCTTTGCCTGCACGGGGCTGACCGCCACAGTATATGTACTGCCGGCGGTCGGCAAGTGGTTAAATCATGCTTTATTGGGGCTTTTTTTGCCTTTCTTTGGAATAAGATTGTGTATATGTAAGTTTTCTATTTTTTTTTTATTTTTTTTTTTGTGTTTTAGGTGGAATATCCTTTAAGCAACCCAACAGCAGTTTATCCCAGTTTTAACATTTTTGTCATGTGGGCTTTTTTTTTTACTCTTGCCCACACCTCAGTTGACTTGTTTATGGATGTCACATTTGTCCCTGTGTATCTTTACCCTGTGTCTCATAACGAACTATGGGCATCCGCAGAACTTTTTTTTTTGGGGGGGGGGCATCATTTTAAGCTCACCTATGCTCTGCCACTTTTCATGTCATGAAGGGGAGGGGCTTAGTCATTATACCTTTATTGAGCATTTATTTTTAAAGAGTAAACAGCAGCACTTATTCTTAAAGCATTTGTTAACCTAAAAAAAAAGTTGATCCTGTTCCCTTAAAGCATGTTATACAGCACAGTGCTTTGCTATGTCATTTTGACCCTTCTATCACCTAACATACCTGGCTGATCCTGCCTGCTATGTCCTTCCTCTGTAAACTGACCACCATATACCATGGCTGCTGAGCCCTGACACTGTGGTCACTTTACGTACCTCCGTCCTCCTCTGTCCTCTCTCCCCCCTCTCTCCCTCCCTGTCTGCTCCCGTGTCAGTGCCCAGCCCCCTCCCCTCCTGCTGCTGTAGTTTCATTTAACGTTTCTTATCCTGTCTACAATCTGTTTAATAATCCTGTGTGCCCCAGTGTCTTTATAAAAATAAGCCATTCTTTACCAGTTTTCAGAGCACCACTCACCGCTCACGTCACCTGCCACCTCTCTCCTCCTCTCCCCCCTCCCCTCCTCCTCCCCTCCCAACTGACATCAGTGAGGAATCCTCGGCCCCGCCCTCTGCAGGCAGCTGTCAGATGGGGAAAGGAGAGAGCCAGTGGGTCATGTGAGCGGCGCTCAGGCCTCTGAAAAATGATAAAAACCGGCTTATTTTTTTAAAACACCTTCACAGACATACAGGCACACAGAATTATTAAACAGGGTAGACAGGAAGGTATAAAGTGGCTTAACAACCACTGGAAAGGGGAAGTTGAGATTCCAGGGGGGGAGGGGGCAAATGCCCCCCCCCCCGCCCCTAACTGCGGACGCCCATGTAACGACCTAGAAAAAAAACGTATTTTCTTGTACTTAAAATCAATTTCTTGTAGTCCATTAAAGGACATAAGTCCTACCTCCCTGTGTTTTTGATCTACACCTAGTTCAGCTTTTCTACAAAACTGAAGCATGCTGTAAGTGGAATAGGTTATATCTGGCTGGTCACTTTTTCTCTTGGTTGCCAGTGTACAAATCTTTCTGTAGACAGTAGTATATTCGAGTTATCCCTGAATATCTAAATTACATGTCCCTTAACAAATTCCAAGAAACATATTTTACAGTACAAAGCCCTGCTTTTCTCATCCTCCTGTTAGTATTAAAAGCACATTCATGTTTAATATACAAGGACTTTTTAGTATTTTATCAATCTTGTTTTCTTCCCATTGACAACTCTTTTAGGGTAAAACACTTGCCAACTTCATTACAAAGCAGCAGGGGCATTGTCAACCTTGACACAGCATACCTGTAGTCTCTGTACACTGCCACTGTTATAATAGGTAGCACAGCCAGAGATGTATAGTAACTAAGTAGAACTACTTCACTACTGTACTTAAGTACCGAAAGGCGGTATCTGTACTTTCCTAGAGTAGAATTTTTTTCTCCTACTTCCACTTTTACTTCACTACATTTTTTCGATGATTTCAATACTTCTACTCTGATATTTTTTTTTGTGCTGCATAGTTACTCGTTACAATTATAAAAATTACCACTGCCAGAACAGTAGATGGCAGGTTTCATGAAGCTCAAAACATGTGTATTATCAGCGCATACGAAAATAAATGCTACTGTATGTATAAATAAAAGCTGCATTTGAAATAATAAAAAACAATATGATGTTCAAACTTTTGACTTCTTTCTTTAATAACTACATAACACAGTACTTGTACTTTTACTTTCAGTACTTGAGTAGCAATTTTTATTTCAAAACTACTGGTACTTTTACTTTCAGTACTTGAGTAGCAAAATGTTTAAAAAAACTACTTGCAATACTTAAGTACAAAAAATGTTGAATACTTTAGTACTTCTACTCAAGTCACTTTTTGATCGAGCACTTCCACTTCTACTCAAGTCACTTTTTGATCGAGCACTTCTACTTTTACTCAAGTATGGGTTTAGAGTACTTTATACAACTCTGGACACAGCAATGATGTTACAGGCTTTCCAGTTCCCCCAAAGCCTTGTCGAGTACTGTGCCCACATGACCATTATTTAAACTCCTGAAAAGCTTTTTAGTCTTATAATTTACACCTCACTCTTGCTAGATAGGTATAGGGTACTCTCCTTGTTAATTTCATTTACGTGTACTTTAAATTGTGTTAGCTGTCATACATGTCTGCAGACTTTGTTTTCACATGTATAATTAGTTCTGTTTTATTGTATTTTGTTAATGTGTACTTTTTCTTAATTTATCTTTAGCTAAGTCCCCTGGCAAAATGAACAAATTTCTCTTCTGGATCATAGGAGGTACTGTGATTTTCCTTGTCATTATGAAGTTTTCCTGCATTTTTACAAGCAACATGAACATCAATGTGTTTATGGACGTTATGAAAAAAAGAAAACCACTTTCCACAAGAGAAGAACTGCCCACTAACAGGACAATAGTTGTGGAGAAACCAAAACCATTGACTGGTATGTGGACTGTCAATGCAATTGGTCGCCTAGGTAATTTAATGGGAGAGTATGCTACACTTTACTCTCTTGCTAAGATGAACGGCCGACAAGCCTACATCTTGCCAGGGATGCACAATCAGTTATCAAGGTTGTTTAAAATAAGTCTGCCAGTGCTTCACCAGGATGTAGCTAAGCACATAAAATGGAGACGTTATGGACTTCATGACTGGATGTCTGATGAATACCGACATATTGAAGGAGAATATGTTCATCTTGGTGGCTACCCATGTTCTTTTACATTTTATCATCACATAAAAGATGAAATTCTCAGAGAATTTACATTCCATGACTTCATTAAAGAAGAGTCTTATGCCTATCTGAACAATTTGAAAGGAGACAAAAAAAATGTCACTTTTGTTGGTATACATGTCCGTCGAGGAGACTATGTGCATGTTATGCCTAACACGTGGAAAGGGGTGATTGCTGACAAAGGATATTTGCAAAAAGCCATGGACTATTTCAGAAACAAGTATGAAAACCCACTGTTTATTGTAACCAGTAACGGGATGGACTGGTGTAAGGAGAACATTAATAATTCACTGGGAGATGTTCACTTTGCTGGAGATGGTCAAGAGGGATCCCCAGGACGGGACTTTGCCCTTCTGTCACATTGTAACCACACCATCATGACTATAGGGACCTTTGGTATTTGGGTGGGCTATCTGGTAGGTGGTGAAACCATTTATTTAACAAACTACACTCTGCCCGACTCTCCTTTCCTTAAACTTTTTAAGTATGAAGCTGCTTTCCTTCCAGAATGGATTGGGATTCCTGCAGACCTCTCTCCGCTTTTGAATAAGAAAGACCCTTAACATCAATTTAGGAATTGCAGTTTTAAACAATACCAAGAGGATTTGGGAACTGCATCTCTTTTGGAAAAGCAGTTGTGTTTTATACAATACAAAAACAGAATTCAAATTGTATTAGTTATTGAAATACCATCTGGGAAGCCAATACAAGCATTTTAATTCAGTTTTAGGTGCCAGATATATGAACATCAGAGCATAGAAGGAGGTTTGATTGTATTGAGGTAAGTATAAATAATATATGTACCTACATCCCAGTGGAATTAGACAATATCAAAAAGGACTGATTAGTCCAAAAGGCAATGAAAAGAGAAAGAATTCAAGAGAAGATAAAAAGGAAAGAAACTGGAAAAGAGAGGGGAAGGGAGAAAGATAAGTGGGAAGAAAAAGGAAAACCAGGAGAAAGAGAGAGGGCTATGGGGATTTTAATGGTACCGTACAAAATATGTAGAGATGGAATTAAAACATTAAATCAGTTTTTATTGAACAGATTTTTAAAAAACAATAAACTTGACAATCAATAGTAGAAAATACCATACATTTTAAAACAGATCTCTCTGTATCAATGGGCCTGGAGAGCCAAAAAGCTGTGCAGAGGCCTTGCCCAACATGTTTTGCGGTTCAGAACATCAGAGCATTATAAAAGTCAGAGATATCACTCAGAGGAACCAATAACTTGTTTTTCTCCCAATATAGTTTGGAGAATGAAAGTAAACACTTGACTCTTTGCTTAAAACATTGAATTCTGTTCTTTTCATTTTTTCATTATCAAATACCAGATCATACATTATGAATGTTCTCCCATCCTAATGTATTTTTTTGGCAAATATGCCTTTAATCCACATATATATATATATATATATATATATATATATATACTTTGTATATATATAGTATTTTTGTTCTTTTTTACAATCAATTATTTTATATATATTTATATTTTAATGTAATATGCTTTTTTTTTTTTTTTTTTTTTTAAGGATGCCATTAATGTGAAAGACAATTAGTAGTAAGTTTCAGGCAAAATTGTCTAAAAATGTGTGTGAGAGGGAGCTTTATGGATCTACAATGTTTACAATTAAATACTAATTCTGAACAAAACTTATATTCAAGTTGATAAATTGGTTCTGTTCGGTTCACTTGCTCAGTGGATTATAATTGTGGGGGCGACAAAGACGGGGCACAGTTACTTTTGGCATCCACATGAAGAAACTCAAAACAGAATACATAAAAAATCCAACCGGTAGAATTTTAAGGAACTCTGTGTGGTCCAACAGTAAATGAAAATGTCTGCTTCTTGTAAGAGAAGAGGTAGTATATTCACCTCAACATTAGCTTTCCTCTCCTACCTCCCCTCTGCTCCAGTCCTACAATCTCTATCACACTTTTCCAGGAGTGTGAAATACCTGCTTCCCCATGCGTCTTGGTTCCATCTTTCAACCCTTAACATCACTGTTAAGTCCTTTAGTGGTATAGGGGTCAGAGGAAGTAACCACAGCGGGTGGCAAAGAACATAGGCATCTGAAAATACGGGAAGTGTCCAATGCGAAAAACACTGGCAGTGGCTGGAGCAGTGAAATGAAGGCAAAGTAAGTCACTGAGGTTGCTGGACAAGTGAGTATACATTCCCCTTTGTAGCAGGGAGCTGCCATTTTGATATCTTTAGAGACCTGATAGAGTCTCTTCAACATCATTTGTAAAGGCAGATAGTATAGAGCACTTTGAAACAACTGAGCAGAGATTTTACTGCTGGGTCTTAAGAAATAAAAGAAACCAGAGGATCAAAATGTAAAAGATCAGTTTTTGAAAGATCTGATATTTCTGCAGGGCCTCTATGGCTGGGTATGCAGGTTCTTGCAGGTTTTATGGTGCAGTCAGGTTTTATAAAGTTGCATCTTTTTATTGCAGTATGATGAAGATAAATTGATCAAGTGTTGGGAGTAATTATCAATGTAGCACTGTCCCCGCAGGGCCTGCTAAATAATAACTTGACGGCAGGCTCCCCTGATTACCAGCACACAGTTATCTTGAGATATAGTTTGTGGATCCCTTCCTTGCTCCTGATGGCTCGTCACACAAATAAACAGTCTAGGGGTTTTGTTTTTTTTGATGTTTTTTTGGAACTGGGATAGGAGAAGGGAATAGTGAGATACTCCAGTTTGAACTATTCACATTAGTTGAGGACTTCTATCTTTAAGCCTTCTAGGTTGATTGGAAACAGCCAGGCTGCTTAAAGTGGAGTTCCGTCCTATTTTGCAACTTTAGTGATTCCTGGAGTGCTCGCAATGCTGATCAACAATTGGGCATTTTCAATTTTTTTCGGAGGTCCCTTACCTTATTTTCAGGGCATTTTTGATTGTACTTCCTCCTTCTCCCCCCTCTGTGGCCACGGGCAATGACATCACTCCCGCCTTTGCATTGCATCCTGGGAGCTGTTTGTCATTACTCCCAGGAGGCTGGAATCAGGAAGAACTCCAGAACACTCCCTGGAATGAGGAAGAAGGACACCTAGGAGGGTGCTACACTCACCCCCCGCCAAACTAAACCATGTCCTCACTGGCTCCAGGCAGCCGCCCCTACAAAAATACCTGTACAAAAATTTACACGGAGTATCCTACAAACTTGGAAAAGGGGAAAAAGGGAAATAACATATGTACAGGGCCATGGGGCATACCATATATGTGGCCAGTTAATACAATAAGTTACATGGAAAAATATATTTCTCTGCTGTACAAATATTTACACATGTATGCACATAGGAATATATGAAGTTCATTTATACATAGAAACATAGAAACATAGAATGTGTCGGCAGATAAGAACCATTTGGCCCATCTAGTCTGCCCAATATATCTGAATCCTATGAATAGTCCCTGGCCCTATCTTATATGAAGGATAGCCTTATGCCTATCCCATGCATGCTTAAACTCCTTCACTGTATTTGCAGCTACCACTTCTGCAGGAAGGTTATTCCATGCATCCACTACTCTCTCAGTAAAGTAATACTTCCTCATATTACTTTTAAACCTTTGCCCCTCTAATTTAAAACTGTATCCTCTTGTGGTAGTTTTTCTTCTTTTAAATATGCTCTCCTCCTTTACCGAGTTGATTCCCTTTATGTATTTAAAAGTTTCTATCATATCCCCTCTGTCTCTTCTTTCTTCCAAGCTATACATGTTAAGGTCCTTTATCCTTTCCTGGTAAGTTTTTTCCTGCAATCCATGTACTAGTTTAGTAGCTCTTCTCTGAACTCTCTCTAGAGTATCTATATCCTTCTGGAGATATGGCCTCCAGTACTGCGCACAATACTCCAAGTGAGGTCTCACCAGTGTTCTGTACAGCGGCATAAGCACTTCTCTCTTTCTACTGCTTATACCTCTCCCTATACATCCAAGCATTCTGCTGGCATTTCGTGCTGCTCTATTACATTGTCTTACCACCTTTAAGTCTTCTGAAATAATTACTCCTAAATCCCTTTCCTCAGATACTGAGGTCAGGACTGTGTCAAATATTCTATATTCTGCCCTTGGGTTTTTACGCCCCAGGTGCATTATCTTGCACTTATCCACATTAAATTTCAGTTGCCAGAGTTCTGACCATTCTTCTAGTTTTCCTAAATCCTTTTCCATTTGGCGTTTCCCTCCAGGAACATCAACCCTGTTACATATCTTTGTGTCATCAGCAAAAAGACAAACCTTACCATCGAGGCCTTTTGCAATATCACTTATGAAGATATTAAACAAAATTGGTCCCAGTACAGATCCCTGAGGTACCCCACTGGTAACATGACCTTGTTCTGAATGTTCTCCATTGACTACAACCCTCTGTTGTCTGTCACTCAGCCACTGCCTAATCCACTCAACAATATGGGAGTCCATGCTCAATGACTGCAGTTTATTGATAAGTCTTCTATGTGGGACAGTGTCAAAAGCCTTACTAAAATCTAGATATGCAATGTCTACTGCACCTCCACCGTCTATTATTTTAGTCACCCAGTCAAAAAAATCTATAAGATTTGTTTGACATGATCTCCCTGAAGTAAACCCATGTTGTTTTTCATCTTGCAATCCATGGGATTTAAGATGTTCCACAATCCTATCCTTTAATAGGGTTTCCATTAATTTGCCTACTATTGATGTCAGACTCACTGGTCTATAGTTGCTCGATTCCTCCCTACTACCTTTCTTGTGAATGGGCACGACATTTGCCAATTTCCAATCTTCCGGGACGACTCCTGTTACTAATGATTGGTTAAATAGATCTGTTAATGGTTTTGCCAGCTCACCACTAAGCTCTTTTAATAATCTTGGGTGTATCCCATCAGGACCCTGTGACTTATTTGTCTTCACTTTAGACAGCAATCTTAGAACGTCTTCCTCTGTAAAGACACATGCATCAAATGATTCATTAGTCATCCTTTCAAGTGGAGGTCCTTCTCCTTCTTTTTCTTCTGTAAAAACTGAACAGAAGTATTAATTAAGGCAGTCGGCTAGCCCTTTATTCTCTTCTACATACCTTCCGTCCTTTGTTTTTAATTTAGTTATTCCTTGTTTTAATTTCCTTTTTTCATTTATATATCTGAAGAATGTCTTATCCCCCTTTTTCATAGACTGAGCTAGTTTTTCTTCTGCCTGCGCTTTAGAAGTTCTTATAACTTGCTTGGCCTCTTTCTGCCTAATCTTGTAGATTTCCTTATCTTCATTGCTCTGGGTTTTTTTATAATTACAAAATGCTAGCTTTTTATTTTTAATGATTTGGGCCACTTCTGCTGAGTACCACAGTGGTCTCTTCCTTTTTTTGCTTTTACTGACAAGTCTAATGCAATTTTCTGTTGCCTTCAATAATGCACCTTTTAAGTAGTCCCATTTCTCCTGGACTCCATGTAATCCGTTACAGTCTGATAAGGACTCATTTATGACTAATTTCATTTTTGAAAAGTCTGTTTTTCTAAAATCTAAAACTTTTGTTTTTGTGTGGTGTGACTCTTTCACAGTTCTTATATTAAACCACACTGACTGGTGATCACTAGATCCCAAGGTTTCGCCTACAATGACATCATATACCGAATCCCCATTTGTGAATACCAGATCCAAAATGGCCTCCCTCCGGGTTGGCTCCTCAACCACTTGTTGCAGAGACAACCCCAGTAGGGAATTTAGAATATCTGTACTCCTGGTAGAACTTGCTATTTTGGTTTTCCAGTTTATATCTGGAAGATTGAAATCTCCCATAATGATAACTTCTCCTTTCATTTTCATTTTAGCTATTTCTTCAACTAGTAGATCATCTAGTTCTTTAACTTGACCAGGTGGTCTATATATCACACCTACACGAGTTACTGCATGATTAGCAAACTGCAACGTAACCCAAACTGACTCTATGTTGGCCTCACCAACTTGTATTAGGTTAGATTTAATGCTATCTTTCACATACAGGGCCACTCCTCCTCCTTTCTTGCCTTCTCTGTCTCTTCTGTATAAAGAGTACCCTGGTATGGTTATGTCCCAGTCATTTCTTTCATTAAACCATGTCTCCGTAACAGCCACTAAATCTACATTCTCAGATGCCATTATTGACCCAAGTTCATTGATTTTTTTACCTAAACAGCGAGCATTTGTAGACAGGACTCTGAGCTTATCATTTCTTAACCTCTGTGCTTCTGACCTGTTCTGGTTTTTTTTTCGGGGGGCAATTGGACTCTTGTATTTTCACTCTTTTGCCCCCCCTTCCTAGTTTAAATACTCTTTCGCGAATTCTTGGAGTAGTTCACTAAGTACATTTGTTCCTTTGAGAGAAAGATGCAAACCATCTTTTTTGTACAGTTCCTTTCTATTCCAAGTAGAGCTATCATGAGAAACAAAGCCAGATCCTTGCTCTTGACACCATTTACTAAGCCATATGTTGAACTCCTTTATGCGCCTCTGTCTATCATTCTGAACATTATGCACAGGCAGAACTTCAGAAAATGAAATGGTGGATGCAAAATCCTGTATGTCATTTCCAAGTGTGATAAAAGATTTTTTCACCTCTGACACTTCATTGCAAGCCAGGTCATTTGTCCCTAGATGGACAAGAACATCCACGTCCCCTTCCTGCTTTGCTTGCTTAACAATATTAATAATACGTCTTCTATCTCGTCTAGCAGTAGCACCAGGGAGACATCTCACAGAACCATTTTCTTTAAGCTCCACACTTCTTATGATTGAATCACCCAGCAACAGCTGCTTCCTTTGAGACTTCACTTTATCTTTTTTGTCCTTGGCTGCAGTCTTGCATACATTAGACATAGGAGTCGATGGTTTCTCACCCTCTGTGCTTGAGTCCATATCCATGTTGTCCTTACATTCTGAGAGTGCTGCAAATTAATTTTGGAGAACCACCGACTGTGGGACTTGTCTTCTATCCACCACTCTAAGTCTTCCAGAACCTACAGTAACCCATCTGCCATTTCTGGGGGTCCTCTGTGGCAGTGGCATTGCAGCAGTCCCAGCTGGAGTTTGTTTAACAGATAATTTAAATATCTCTGATTTAAAAAATGCAATTTCCTGCTGCAGTAAGGAGAATTGCCTACAGATCTGACAGCATCCGAATCTCCAAAGAGTGGAACATGAAATAAATGCACAACAATTCCTGCACTGAACCAAGTCTGCCATTTTAAAGAGGAGAAAAAAAAAAAAAAAGGTAAATTTAAGTCAAACAAATCTTACCTTTTTTTTTTCGTTTTCCACCTTCCAGCCTACCTCCTGACTATCTCCTGCAATATCTCTTCACTGTACTTAAAATGGTGTACTTGAATGGTGTACTTGCAGCTAATTGAATTAGGCCAGCTAATTAGTATTTCTCTATATATACACACTCCTTCACAGCTCCTCCCCCAGCAACAATTCTAACACCTTAATGCACCCCCTGCCAAACAAAAATCTGCTTGACAGGTAAAGACAACACCCTATCTAAATAACTAGACACATATATCAACATTACATATATACACTGAGGACAAAGGGAGGGTCTCTCCAATACCTGGAAGTTCCCTGCAAGCCTGCAAAGGAAAAAAGTTTAACCACTTTAAGACCAGAAGATTTTGCTGCTTAATCACCAGGGTCTATTTTGCGATTCGGCACTGCGTTACTTTAACGGAAAATTGCGCGGTCGTGCGACGCTGTACCCAAACGAAATTTACGTCTTTATTTCCCACAAATAGAGATTTATTTTGGGGTTATTTGATCACCTGTGCGATTTTTATTTCTTGCGCTATAAACAAAAAAGCGACAATTTTGAAAAAAAAAAAAAAACAATATTTTTCACATTCTGCTACCTATCATTCCTAAAAAAAGAAATGTAGAAATCCAGCATTTTTAAAACTTTAGGCCAATTTGTTTTCTGCTACATATTTTTGGTAAAATAAAATCGCAATAAGCGTATCTTGATTGGTTTGCGCAAAAGTTATTGCGTTTACTAACTACAGGAAAGATTTATGTCATTTTTATTGTTTTTTTTATTAGTAATGAAGGCGATCTGCAATTTTTGCGGGACTGCGACATTGCGGCGGACAGATTGGACCCCTAACTGACATTTTTGACACTTTTGGGGGTACCAGTGCCATTACTACAATAATCAGTGCAAATCAGTAAAAATATGCACTGTTACTGTAATAATGCCATCCGCAGGGAAGGGGTTAATACTATTGATGATCAAGGGGTTAAATGTATGCTTAGGGGAGTGATTCTAACTGTGAAATGATCATAGAGACATGCGATCCTATATAGCAGGATCGCATGGTCTCTGTGATCATTGCAGGGAGAAGGATAGACGGCTGTGTTTACATCAGCTATCTGTCCTTCTCTGTCAGCAGGGAGAGATCGGGGGTGTCAGGCGGCAATCGGAGCCGCCTGACACACGCACTGGCTTCCCCGGGGACGGGCGGGGGCGGCGCGCACTTGCCCCCTAGTGGCCTCCCAGGCAGATGACGCCTATTCACATGATTTTGCCTGGGAGAGCCACACTGCCGGCGTAAATAGGCAGTGCAGCAACGGCAAGTGGTTAAGCACATGGAAATTTACATATCCTGCCTACTTATGCTGAGACTGCCCTCTCCTCAGAGGCAACCTTCTCACCAGCATCATCTCTATCTCTAACATCCCCATAGAGATCTCCATTGCTGCCATCCCCTAAGGGCACGATTGACTTGACGTTCTGTTGTGTACCTGCAATAGACAAACAAAACAGATCCTGACAAGCTAACTAACATTTAAACAGTAATTCCACCTGGAAACTATATTTTTGACTAGTAATAGGCACTGTCCCTGTCAGACACCAGGGCACTGACTCTATCCTATTATAGTCAGACCCACAAGTTCAGAATGAAAAAATGCGGAGTCCACCCGATTGGTGTTCACAGTGTCCTTTCCTCCTGTTACACCGAGGCAGCACATCTTCTCCTGATGGCTAGCTGTTTTACTGGAGCCTGAGCAAACTTGCCTAACTTGTGAGTCTCTGAAAAGCTCTTCAAGGAATCCTTCACTCTGGCATCCCCCTCTCTGAAGAGACAATGAGTCACTACCCCTCTTTCACAAGGTAGCAACTTGTACAAACTTTTTTCAACTGGCCCAAAAGGATCACAAGTATCTTTGCAAAGGGCCCTCTTCTGTACTTAAGCCATCCTGACCCGCTGGCCCAAACATTCTTCGCAAAGTGTCTCTGGTGACCCTTTAGTGATCCAGGCCCGTTGGCCCAAAGGATCTTGCCAGGGTGTCTTGCAGATATTGCTTTTTGAGGAACACAATAGTACAAAGCAAATATTCACAGTTCTTTTAATAGGAAGTCTCTGTGAACTAGAGAGTTAGTCCTCTTCTAGGTAGCAGCCCCTGGCTTAAAAAGAGAAGCTTTTTCATGGAAACAATCCTTCCCCAAGATGAAGAAACTGTATAGACGTTTCATTGAACCCCATCTTCCTTTGCAAGGATAGAAGGGAAAGGGAATTTGGAAATAGGGTTTCCGGCCCTAACAACAACTTTTTAATGTGGTGAAAGCTCTTTGGGCACTCTAGCCCCTTTTTTTTAACTTTTAGCTCAGGTAACTGAACAACAATCAGGCTAACTAGCCACTTGACAACTCAACTTTCCTGACATGAATGGGGAATTATTGTATGTTCAGCAATAATAGTCAGGATGGGGTATCCAGACTTTCTTGCAGAGTCTCGAATCCTGACGGCCCAAGCTTGGCCTTTTCCATTTGGGCTGCAAACTTCCACACAATCTATGTAGATAGACAGCCCCAAGTTCCAATTGTCCTTGACAGACAAGAAGATGTCCAACAGTTCAGGCTTTGTCTTGTTGCGATATGGCTTGGGGATGTAAAGAAAGACCCAAACTGCCTCCTCACACAAAGCCCCTCTCTTGGCCTCAATCTCTTCCGTGCTCTCCCGAGGAGCATATGGATAATCATACCCATACTCTAAGGCCACCTTCTTTTGTACAAGGCACTGGAGCCAAGAGAACCTGGGAAGTCTATGTCTATCTCCTCTGCCAGGTGGGGTGTACAGGGTCTTCATTGAGTGAACTGGGACTTGCAGAGCTGCTTCTCTCCTCGGTTCCTCAGTCCCATTCAGTCTCTTCCGCCAACTTCCACACATCTATTCCCTCTTCCAGGGACCCATACTGATACTGGAAGCGGGGCGACCCTCTGTCCATGGCGCCAGCCTCCACCCTACTGGATACACTATAGAGGCCTTACACTCTGGAACCCACTGACTCCCCTCTGCCACTCTAAGAACTGGACTGTTTGCTGTTGCAGAGGTTGCTGTGGCACCTATTCGTCAGGTTTCCTACTACTGTCCAACGTGCCTCCCTATTGGGTCAGTGTGAAACACTCTCCAGACAGAATGAGTTGCATCCTGAGCACAATGAGCAGACCTCACTAACAGATCCTGCTCTCTGGTAGGCAGAGAACAATAAATATTTACCTAAAGCCCCTCTGGTAAGCAGACAGAGCTCAAAACTATACTTTCTCACTAGCACCTACCTAGGAGGGTGCTACATCAATAAAACAGGAAGTAAGCGCTAAAAAAAAAAAAAGACAGCAGCTGGCATAAAAAAGGTGAATATAAAACCTCCACAAAGTCAAATATGGCAAATATAGTGCAGTGCTTCAAAATATATATTAAATGTTCCTAGAGTGTATGTATAAAGAAAGTCCCATTAGTGAAAACATATCCTGACCACAGAATCTCCACTAAGGTTAAAGATCTGCTATAATAGTGTGGTGTGTCATACCACTCATTGGAAAACAAGTAAAGTCCAACATTGAGTAAATACACATATAAAACACAAGGTGCTGTAAAGTGCTCTTCCACCGTGAGGTCCCTCCGCCAATCTTATACACTCACCAGATGGGAAGCAATAATGAGCCTTAAACTGCTGTTATGGAGTATGGTGACATTATGTTCGGATCTGTGGATGGCTTGATGGACCTCAATGGGGACAGACACTGAAGACATCAGTAGATAATTCTCCCTCAAGACTTCTCCACCATGGTTGGAGAAGTTGGGGAGCTTTCTTTTCACATGCTGTTCTATAGATGCAACAGGAAATGAGAGGAAATTGCTACAAAAAGAGGAGATAACTTTAGTTATTACTGGAACACATGTCCTCATTGAAAGATTCCCTCTCACTTCTTATTCTGGTGATAACTCTGGAATTTTGTATTTTCTATCACTTTCTGTCTCATACAAATAGGACAAATACGGTGAATCTGCCCAGTGAGGACTTGATGGGGTTCTAACCTCAATTGAACATTTTGGCTATACAAACACTTTAACATTCCCTATGTTGGGGGCGTGACCGGAAGCCGAGCTAGCTGGTCGCATTCTTTGCGAGCTCCGTCTACCTGGCCGGTTAATCCACGGCCATCCACCGTTTTAATCCCCTGCTTCCACCTCTGCCACATACCAGCTGGCCATCTAGATCCCCCTGCACAGGCTGCTGCAAGAATTTCCATTCTGAGGGCTACGGATCCGGAGTTGGAGTTCGGGGCCTACTCCTGCACTGAAGCCGCGGTCTTTCCTAGCGGGCGCCGCGGCCCGCCGTCCGGCGATCCGACCGCTCCTTGAGCCCTCACGGACCCACCGCTCCCCCTCTGCAGGCACCCTTTACCTGACTGAGCCCCCAAGGCACGCCATCCATCTCCTGGCACACGAAATCTGGCTGTAGGAAGACACCCGGAATCGTGGCCTAGACGCCCAGGAAGCCACGGCCTTGCGTACAGCTGTGCCCTCCACATCAAGAGCTGGGTAAGCACTCGCCTCCGCTTCTCTTGCTCCACATATCTGTGCTACCTAGTTACTATATTTGGACTGTGGCCCTCACACTCTCTCCTGCCTGCTGCGGTGGCTGTTTACAGTTTAACCACCTACTCACTCACACAGCCTGCATTATACCTAGTCAACTAGGGACGAGACTTTTCATTAGCAATGAACGGCCGTGATTAGTGTGAGCTCTGGCGGCGCCCCGATGAACTGACCCCCTGGCAATGCAATGCCTTCTAAAACACCCACCTTACGCTCCATGACAGGCAAACGATCCGGGAAGGGATCCTCATCCAAACTGCACGGCTCTGGGACCATAAAACGTTTTTTATCTACGGGAGGCTCAAGCACTCACACACGAAGGAGCAGAGCTGAGGCTGAGGCCCTTTTTTCCCCCCTCCCATTAGGCCCGGGTTCTCAGTGTTTGTGGGAGGGGTGTTCGTAGATACCTAATGGCGACTATAAAAGTCTTGTCTTATAATGTTAGAGGCTTAAACACGGCATATAAACGCCATCAATTGCTCCGGGAACTGCAAAATGAATCTTGTTCTATTGCATTCCTTCAAGAAACGTATCTCTCCCATTCTACTCACGTCAAACTCTTCTCCCCACAGTACCCGACCTGGTACTACACACTTTCACCCTCTAACAAGGCTAAAGGTGTCGCTATTGGTAGGGTTGAGCGGACACCTAGATGTCCGTGTTCGACGGGTTCGGCCGAACTTTAAAAAAAAGTCCGGGTCCGTGTCCCGGACTTTTACCGAACTTTTCCCGGACACCGAACCCCATTGAAGTCAATGGGGACCCGAACTTTAAGGCACTAAAATGGCTCTAAAACACCAATGGAAAGGGCTAGAGTGCTGCAAATGGCAGCAAAACGTAGTTAAGTGCATGGCAAGTGCTCTGCAAACAAATGTGGATAGGGAAATAACTTAAAACAACAAAAAAAGGCGGCTGCGCTTGTCTGTTATAACGCCCCCAGCCGTGCTAAATACCCGTTCAGATAATACACTGGCTGCAGGGCACGCCAGCACCTCCAAGGCGTAAAGGGCAAGCTCAGGCCATGTGCCCAATTTGGAGACCCAGAAGTTGAAGGGGGCAGACCCGTCATTCACTACATGTAGGCGTGTGCACACATACTGCTCCACCATGTTGGTAAAATGCTGCCTCCTGCTAAGACGTTCCATCTGAGCTGCTGGTGCTGCTGTTTGTTGTGGCGTGCTGACAAAGCTTTTCCACATTTCGGCCATGCTAACCCTGCCTTCTGAGGTGCTGGCGGTGCCCTGGTTGCGTTGGCGACCTCCTCCTCCTCCTCCTCCTCCTCCTCTGCCTTGTGCTTCCACTGTGGCCCCGCTGTCAGATGGGAATGCCAGCAGCATCGCATCTACCAGCGTGCGCTTGTACTCGCGCATCTTGCGATCGTGCTCCAGTGAGTGAATTAAGGACGGTACGTTGTCCTTGTAACGGGGATCCAGCAGCGTGGCCACCCAGTAATCAGCACAAGTTAGAATGTGGGCAACTCGGCGGTCGTTGTGGAGACACTGCAGCATGTAATCGCTCATGTGTGCCAGGCTGCCCAGAGGCGACGAAAGGCTGTCCTCTGTGGGAGGTGTATCGTCCGTGTCCTCTGTATCCCCCCAGCCACGCACCAGTGATGGCCATGAGCTGGCCTGGGTGCCACCCTGCTGTGAACATGGTTCCATCTCCTCCTCCAGCTCCTCCTCCTCCTCATCCTCCAGAACTGTACCCCTGCTGGACAATTGTGTCCCTGGCATTTGTGTGTGCAGGAACCCACCCTCGGAGCCCCTTGTGAATGACTGCCCTGAAAGCCTTTGAAATGTTACCTCTTCATCCTCCTCCTCCTCATCCTGTGCCACATCCTCTTCCATCATCGCCCGAATTGATTTTTCAAGGAGGCATAGAAGTGGGATAGTTAAGCTGAGAACGGCGTCATTGCCACTGGCCATGTTGGTGGAGTACTCAAAACAGCGCAACAAGGCACACAGGTCTCGCATGGAGGCCCAGTTATTGGTGGTGAAGTGGTGCTGTTCCGCAGAGCGACTCACGCGTGCGTGCTGCAGCTGAAACTCCACTATGGCCTGCTGCTGCTCGCACAGTCTTTGCAGCATGTGCAAGGTGGAGTTCCACCTTGTGGGCACGTCACATATGAGGCGGTGAGCGGGAAGGCCGAAGTTACGCTGCAGCGCTGCCAGGCGAGCAGCAGCAGGGTGAGAACGCCGAAAGTGCGCACAGACGGCCCGCACTTTCTGCAGCAGCTCTGACATATTGGGGTAGTTTTAAAGGAACCTCTGCACCAACAAATTCAGCACATGCGCCAGGCAAGGGATGTGTGTCAAACCGGCTAGGCCCAGAGCTGCTATGAGATTTCGCCCGTTATCGCACACCACCAGGCCGGGCTTGAGGCTCGCTGGCAGCAACCACTCATTTGTCTGCTGTTCCATGCTCCTCCACAACTCCTGCGCGGGGTGTGGTTTGTCCCCCAAACAGGCAAGTTGTAAAACTGCCTGCTGTCGTTTAGCCCTGGCCGTGCTGAAGTTGGTGGTGAAGGTATTACGCTGTCCGGATGAGGAGGCGGTAGAGGATGAGGTAGCGGAGTAGGATGAGTTAGGAACAGGAGGCAAACTGAAGCGCCCTGCAATCCTCGGTGGTGGAAGGACATGCGCCAAATTGCTATCCGCCTCAGGCCCATCCGCCACTGCATTTACCCAGTGTGCCGTTAGGGAGATATAACGCCCCTGACCGTGCTTACTGGTCCACGTATCGGTAGTTAGGTGGACCTTGGCACAGATGGCGTTGCGCAGTGCACACCTGATTTTTTCCCCCACTTGGTTGTGCAGGGAAGGGATGGCTTGCCTGGAAAAGTAGTGGTGGCTGGCCACGACGTACTGTGGGACAGCCACCGACATAAGCTTTTTAAAACTGGGCGTCTCCACCAGACGGAATGACAGCATTTCAAAGGCCAATAATTGTGAAATGCTGGCATTCAGGGCCAGGGATCGCGGGTGGGTAGGGGGGTACTTCCTCTTCCTCTTAAGTGTTTGGGAGATGGAAAGCTGAACACTTCCACGGGACATTGTGGAGATGGTTGTTGGTGACCCAGGTGGTGGTGTTGCTGACAGATCGTCTGTTTGCGGGGTGGCAGGTGCCGGTATGACTACAGAGGTGGCTGGAGCGGCCGAGACTGCAGCAGAAGAGGAAGCAGGATGAGCCAGAGACGTTTCTTGGTTTTGAAGGTGGGTACTCCACTGCAGCTCGTGCTTTGCACTTAGATGCCTGATCATGCAGGTTGTGCTCAGGTTGAGAAGGTTTATGCCTCGCTTCAGGCTCTGATTGCACAGGGTGCAAACCACTCGTGTCCTGTCATCAGCACATTTTCTAAAGAACTTCCACGCTAGAGAACTCTTTTGAGCTGACTTTGGTGCGCTCGTTCCCTTGCTGCGTTGGGCAGTAGCAGGCGTAGTGTCTAGGGCACGGCCGCTCCACTTCTGCACCCTGCTCCCTCTTCTGCTGTGCTGGTGGCTCTGTGCGACCACCGCCTCTTCCTCCAAACTACTCAGGTCACCTGCATGACCTTCATTCCATGTGGGGTCGAGGACCTCATCGTCCTCCACATCATCTTCCACCCAGTCTTAACCCCTGCCCTCCCTGTCGGTCTCCACAATGCTGAACACCGCAGCAGTTGGCACCTGCGTTTCGTCATCATCGGAGACGTGCTGTGATGGTCCTTCCATGTACTCATCTTGAAAAATAAGTGGTTGGGCATCGCTGCACTCAATCTCTTCCACTTCTGGGGCAGGGCTAGGTGGATGGCCCTGGGAAACCCTGCTGACAGAGTCCTCAAATAGAATAAGAGACTGCTGTATGGCTTGGGGCTCAGACTGCTTGCCTGATTTGCAAGGGGGTGAGGTGAAAGACGGTTGGACATTGGCTGCAGGTGCCAACTCTGACCTTTCTGCAGTAGACTGGGTGGGAGACAATGTGAAGGAACTGGAGGCACTGTCAGCAGCAAACCAATCTACTATCGCCTCTACGTGTTCTGGCCTCATCACTTCTAGAGGCGTATGATGCCCTACCAAATACTGATGCAGGTTCTGTCGCCTACTCACACTTGAGGAAGGTGTTTCACTTGTGCGTGTAGCTGGCACAGATCGACCACGTCCTCTCCTTGCAACAGGAGCTCTAGCAGCAGCACCACGACCCAGGCCACGGCCCCTATTTGACGCTCTCCTCATATTTCTGAAATTTAAGATCTTGCCCTAGAAAGGTCTTTATTGAATAGCAGAACAAAAGAACAACAGTATCGCACGGGTGTATCTCACAGTCAAATATGCAAACTATGCCGCAATTTAATGTTTTTTACACCAAAAGGTGTGTATTGAATAGCGGAATAGGATAAAAAAACTGTGTATCTCACACGTACAAACACAGACTAGGCCCAATTAAATTTTTTCCTACCCTAAAGGGAGGGTGAGGAAGAGTAGTATGGAACAGGCAGCACCCTCAAATCTTCAGAAGTATGAGATGAACCTCAAAAACTTGGAAAGGTGGATCTCACACGTACCGACACAGACTATTCCGCAATTTAATTGATCCCCAAAGGTTTTTATTGAATAGCGGAATAGGAAATATGATCAAAAAAAGTGTATGTATCTCACACGTACAGAAGCACACTAGGCCCCAATTACTATTGTTTGTACACCTAAAAGGATGGATGAGGAGGAGGAGGAGTATGGAACAGGCAGCACCCTCAAAGCTTCAGAAGTATGAGATGAACCCCAAAAACTTGGAAAGGTGGATCTCACACGTACCGACACAGACTATTCCGCAATTTAATTGATCCCCAAAGGTTTTTATTGAATAGCGGAATAGGAAATATGATCAAAAAAAGTGTATGTATCTCACACGTACAGAAGCACACTAGGCCCCAATTACTATTGTTTGTACACCTAAAAGGATGGAGGAGGAGGAGGAGGAGTATGGAACAGGCAGCACCCTCAAAGCTTCAGAAGTATGAGATGAACCCCAAAAACTTGGAAAGGTGGATCTCACACGTACCGACACAGACTATTCCGCAACTTAATTGATCCCCAAAGGGTTTTATTGAATAGCGGAATAGGAAATATGATCAAAAAAAGTGTATGTATCTCACACGTACAGAAGCACACTAGGCCCCAATTACTATTGTTTGTACACCTAAAAGGATGGAGGAGGAGGAGGAGGAGGAGTATGGAACAGGCAGCACCCTCAAAGCTTCAGAAGTATGAGATGAACCCCAAAAACTTGGAAAGGTGGATCTCACACGTACCGACACAGACTATTCCGCAATTTAATTGATCCCCAAAGGTTTTTATTGAATAGCGGAATAGGAAATATGATCAAAAAAAGTGTATGTATCTCACACGTACAGAAGCACACTAGGCCCCAATTACTATTGTTTGTACACCTAAAAGGATGGAGGAGGAGGAGGAGGAGTATGGAACAGGCAGCACCCTCAAAGCTTCAGAAGTATGAGATGAACCCCAAAAACTTGGAAAGGTGGATCTCACACGTACCGACACAGACTATCCCGCAATTTAATTGATCCCCAAAGGTTTTTATTGAATAGCGGAATAGGAAATATGATCAAAAAAGTGTATGTATCTCACACGTACAGAAGCACACTAGGCCCCAATTACTATTGTTTGTACACCTAAAAGGATGGATGAGGAGGAGGAGGAGTATGGAACAGGCAGCACCCTCAAAGCTTCAGAAGTATGAGATGAACCCCAAAAACTTGGAAAGGTGGATCTCACACGTACCGACACAGACTATTCCGCAATTTAATTGATCCCCAAAGGTTTTTATTGAATAGCGGAATAGGAAATATGATCAAAAAAAGTGTATGTATCTCACACGTACAGAAGCACACTAGGCCCCAATTACTATTGTTTGTACACCTAAAAGGATGGAGGAGGAGGAGGAGGAGTATGGAACAGGCAGCACCCTCAAATCTTCAGAAGTATGAGATGAACCCCAAAAACTTGGAAAGGTGGATCTCACACGTACCGACACAGACTATCCCGCAATTTAATTGATCCCCAAAGGTTTTTATTGAATAGCGGAATAGGAAATATGATCAAAAAAAGTGTATGTATCTCATACGTACAGAAGCACACTAGGCCCCAATTACTATTGTTTGTACACCTAAAAGGATGGAGGAGGAGGAGGAGGAGGAGGAGTATGGAACAGGCAGCACCCTCAAAGCTTCAGAAGTATGAGATGAACCCCAAAAACTTGGAAAGGTGGATCTCACACGTACCGACACAGACTATTCCGCAATTTAATTGATCCCCAAAGGTTTTTATTGAATAGCGGAATAGGAAATATGATCAAAAAAAGTGTATGTATCTCACACGTACAGAAGCACACTAGGCCCCAATTACTATTGTTTGTACACCTAAAAGGATGGAGGAGGAGGAGGAGGAGTATGGAACAGGCAGCACCCTCAAAGCTTCAGAAGTATGAGATGAACCCCAAAAACTTGGAAAGGTGGATCTCACACGTACCGACACAGACTATCCCGCAATTTAATTGATCCCCAAAGGTTTTTATTGAATAGCGGAATAGGAAATATGATCAAAAAAAGTGTATGTATCTCACACGTACAGAAGCACACTAGGCCCCAATTACTATTGTTTGTACACCTAAAAGGATGGATGAGGAGGAGGAGGATGAAACAGGCAGCACCCTCAAATCTTCAGAAGTATGAGATTGTGTTCACTGTACCCCACAAAGATTGTGTTCACTGCACCCCAAAAGGATTGTCTTCACTGCACCCCACAAAGATTGTGTTCACTGTACCCCACAAAGATTGTGTTCACTGCACCCCAAAAGGATTGTCTTCACTGCACCCCACAAAGATTGTGTTCACTGTACCCCCCAAAGATTTTGTTCACTGCACCCCACAAGGATTGTCTTCACTGCACCCCACAAAGATTGTGTTCACTGTACCCCACAAAGATTGTGTTCACTGCACCCCAAAAGGATTGTCTTCACTGCACCCCACAAAGATTGTGTTCACTGTACCCCACAAAGATTGTGTTCACTGCACCCCAAAAGGATTGTCTTCACTGCACCCCACAAAGATTGTGTTCACTGTACCCCACAAAGATTGTGTTCACTGTACCCCACAAAGATTTTGTTCACTGCACCCCACAAAGATTGTGTTCACTGTACCCCACAAAGATTGTGTTCACTGCACCCCAAAAGGATTGTCTTCACTGCACCCCACAAAGATTGTGTTCACTGTACCCCACAAAGATTGTGTTCACTGTACCCCCCAAAGATTTTGTTCACTGCACCCCACAAGGATTGTCTTCACTGCACCCCACAAAGATTGTGTTCACTGTACCCCACAAAGATTTTGTTCACTGCACCCCACAAAGATTGTGTTCACTGTACCCCACAAAGATTGTGTTCACTGCACCCCAAAAGGATTGTCTTCACTGCACCCCACAAAGATTGTGTTCACTGTACCCCACAAAGATTGTGTTCACTGTACCCCACAAAGATTTTGTTCACTGCACCCCACAAAGATTGTGTTCACTGTACCCCACAAAGATTTTGTTCACTGCACCCCACAAGGATCGTCTTCACTGCACCCCACAAGGATTGTCTTCACTGCACCCCACAAAGATTGTGTTCACTGTACCCCACAAAGATTGTGTTCACTGCACCCCAAAAGGATTGTCTTCACTGCACCCCACAAAGATTGTGTTCACTGTAATCCACAAAGATTGTGTTCACTGTACCCCACAAAGATTTTGTTCACTGCACCCCACAAGGATTGTCTTCACTGCACCCCACAAAGATTGTGTTCACTGTACCCCACAAAGATTGTGTTCACTGTACCCCCCAAAGATTTTGTTCACTGCACCCCACAAGGATTGTCTTCACTGCACCCCACAAGGATTGTCTTCACTGCACCCCACAAAGATTGTGTTCACTGTACCCCACAAAGATTGTGTTCACTGCACCCCAAAAGGATTGTCTTCACTGCACCCCACAAAGATTGTGTTTACTGTACCCCACAAAGATTGTGTTCACTGTACCCCCCAAAGATTTTGTTCACTGCACCCCACAAGGATTGTCTTCACTGCACCCATCAAGGATTGTCTTCACTGCACCCCACAAAGATTGTGTTCACTGTACCCCACAAAGATTTTGTTCACTGTACCCCACAAAGATTGTGTTCACTGTACCCCACAAAGATTTTGTTCACTGCACCCCACAAAGATTGTGTTCACTGCACCCCAAAAGGATTGTCTTCACTGCACCCCACAAAGATTGTGTTCACTGTACCCCACAAAGATTGTGTTCACTGCACCCCACAAAGATTGTGTTCACTGTACCCCACAAAGATTGTGTTCACTGTACCCCACAAAGATTTTGTTCACTGCACCCCACAAGGATTGTCTTCACTGCACCCCACAAGGATTGTCTTCACTGCACCCCACAAAGATTGTGTTCACTGTACCCCACAAAGATTGTGTTCACTGCACCCCAAAAGGATTGTCTTCACTGCACCCCACAAAGATTGTGTTCACTGTAATCCACAAATATTGTGTTCACTGTACCCCACAAAGATTTTGTTCACTGCACCCCACAAGGATTGTCTTCACTGCACCCCACAAAGATTGAGTTCACTGTACCCCACAAAGATTGTGTTCACTGTACCCCCAAAGATTTTGTTCACTGCACCCCACAAGGATTGTCTTCACTGCACCCCACAAAGATTTTGTTCACTGTACCCCACAAAGATTGTGTTCACTGTACCCCACAAAGATTTTGTTCACTGCACCCCACAAAGATTGTGTTCACTGCACCCCAAAAGGATTGTCTTCACTGCACCCCACAAAGATTGTGTTCACTGTACCCCACAAGGATTGTCTTCACTGCACCCCACAAGGATTGTCTTCACTGCACCCCACAAAGATTGTGTTCACTGTACCCCACAAAGATTGTGTTCACTGCACCCCAAAAGGATTGTCTTCACTGCACCTCACAAAGATTGTGTTCACTGTACCCCACAAAGATTGTGTTCACTGTACCCCCCAAAGATTTTGTTCACTGCACCCCACAAGGATTGTCTTCACTGCACCCCACAAAGATTGTGTTCACTGTACCCCACAAAGATTTTGTTCACTGTACCCCACAAAGATTGTGTTCACTGTACCCCACAAAGATTTTGTTCACTGCACCCCACAAAGATTGTGTTCACTGCACCCCAAAAGGATTGTCTTCACTGCACCCCACAAAGATTGTGTTCACTGTACCCCACAAGGATTGTCTTCACTGCACCCCACAAGGATTGTCTTCACTGCACCCCACAAAGATTGTGTTCACTGTACCCCACAAAGTTTTTGTTCACTGCACCCCAAAAGGATTGTGTTCACTGCACCCCAAAAAGATTGTGTTCACTGCAGCCCACACACAGAAAAATGGATGTGGATCACTGACACCTGCCTATCTCCTATCCCACACCACACAGCAATATCGATTGTAGTTTGTAGAACACTCTTTCCCTAAAATTCAGCAGCAGCCTCTCCCTAACAGGATTGAGAAGAGATCGTAGATCGGGACTAAGTGCAGACCCCACCCCACACAGCAATATCGATTGTAGTTTGTAGAACACACTGACCCTATAATTCAGCAGCAGCCTCTCCCTAACAGGATTGAGAAGAGATCGTAGATCAGGATTAAGTGCAGACCCCACCCCACACAGCAATATCGATTGTAGTTTGTAGAACACACTGACCCTATAATTCAGCAGACTCTATCCCTAAAATGCCTACAACTCGCCCTGCCTAAACACTCCGACCTGACCCTAAATTCTATCCGGACACCAATTCGTTTTCCCTGCCTGTCTTTCCCTAATCAGCAGCCAGCACGTATGTGTGCTCTGTCCCTGAGCTAAGCAGCAGAATGATGCCGCTGCGGCTGCCTCGAACTTATAAAGACTTGGTCACATGCTTCAGACGGCCAATCACAGCTACTCATACATTTGCAGGCATGGCTGGGATAGCTTAAGGCACACCAGTTAAACGATTGTTGATTGGCTGTTGAAAGCCCGCCATGAAAAGAGCGCCAAAACATGCAAAACCCAGAAATAAAACGACCGAACACGGATTTTTTACCCGAACATACAGTAAAGTGTCCGTGTCCGTGTTCGGGTAACAAAAATCCAATTATTCGGTACGAACACGAATAATATAGTCCGTGTTCGCTCAACACTAGCTATTGGGTTTCGAAAGGACACCCCTTTCAAACTTGATACTATGCTTGCGGATCATAATGGTCGTTACCTTTTTTTAAAGGGTTCAATAGGAAACACCCGCTGTACTCTGGCTAACATTTAGGCACCAAATCAAGCCCAGTCCATGTTTCTACACACTACGCTTTCTGAGCTGGCGAAGTTTGCCGAAGGTCTCCTGGTTGTTGCTGGTGACATTTACATGGTCCTTGACCCTGTTCTTGACACTTCAAAGGGCCGTTCGAATGTCCCGTTTAAACAGATCGCACGGCTTAAAAAGTTGTTACATTCCCTTCAACTAGTTGACGTCTGGCGAATCCTGCATCCTAAAGATGCTGATTTTTCCCACTTTTCCAAAACTCATGGTTGTTACTCTAGGATTGACAACATTTTCTTGAGCCACTTTCACTTACCCCTTCTGAGATCCGCCTCCATTGGCTGTGCCTCCATTTCGGATCATGCTCCTGTCATGACCACCCTGCTCCTTCCCTCCCTCCCACCCCGCTCCACTAATTGGAAGCTGAACGACTCGCTTCTCTCAAACCCCGCAGATGCAGCTCTCTTATCCTCTGCACTTAACCAGTATTTTCTGGAAAATAACACTGAGCACGCATCTCCCTCCTTAGTGTGGGAAGCCCACAAGGCTACTATAAGGGGCAAATTGATGGAGCTGGGGGCGAGGAGGAAGCGTGAGCAGGGCCAATTGAACGCTGAGCAGCTTGCCCTGGTGGCGGATCTGGAAAAGTCACACAAACTATCATTGCATGTCTCCCACCTTCAGGCCTTAACAGAGGCTAGGGAATCCCTGCGATCCTTACTTGACAAAGCTACCAAGCGCAAATTTCACTTTTTAGCCCATAAACGTTACGAGTGGGGTGATAAACCCGGTAGAATGCTTGCCAGGTCTCTTCGAGCCCAAAAGTCTGCAGCTTTCATCCAGAAGGTGAAGCTTCCCTCTGGCCTTATGGTCCATTCCTCCCCTGATATAGCCAAAGCCTTTAGAGATTTTTATGGCAAGCTTTACCATGTGGAAGGTGATCTCTGTCATCTCCCTTTAACTGAAAAACGCAAACGTATTTGGGCTTAGCTCAAAAAGGCTAATCTACCAACCCTTTCCAAACGCTCCCTGCAGAAATTAGAAAACGATTTTTCCGTTGAAGAGTTCCAATTGGCACTAAAATCCACCCAAGTCGGTAAGGCGCCTGGCCCTGATGGCTTCATGGTTGCATATTTCAAAAAGTTTGCTGATGTCCTACTCCCTCACTTGACCTCATATGCCAACTCCATTTCTAAATCCTCGGGTTTTCGTCCAGAATCATTAGCTGCCCACATTTCGGTCCTACCTAAGCCGGGCAAAGACCCACAGAATGTGGCAGTTACTGCCCTATATCCCTCCTGAACGTGGATCTTAAAGTGGAGTTCCACCCTAATTTAATACTTACCTCCATCTTCTCGCTCCGGGTCACCTGAAAAAGAAATGGATAATCGCATATTTTTTTTTACTTACCTCGTAGCGAAGAAAATATACTTACCTTACTTCCTTCTTTTTCCTTCCTCGGCCGCGGCCCGTCGTCACTTCCTGGCTCTGCAATGATTCCTGGGAGCTGAACGTCATCGCTCCCAGGAATCATTGCGCCTGCACCGGCCCCGACGTCAGTTCCGGGTCGCGCGCGTCATCCCCTTCTAAACAGATGACGTCATCCCCTTCTAAACAGCTTCTGGGCATGCCCAGAAGCTGTGGAGGGACCGAAAAAGGCGCACTAAGTCCCAGCCTACCCTGTTCCTTTCCACTGACGCTGAAAAAGCATTTGACAGGGTGGACTGGGACTATTTGTTGACTACCCTTCGTTTTTTTGGCCTTGGCCCCAAAGCTATACAACGTATTGCAGCTTTATATTCCCAACCAACGGCACAAGTAGGGGTTAACGGCCTCCTTAGTACCCCCTTCCCCCTTCATAATGGCACGCGACAGGGGTGTCCTTTATCCCCCCTTTTGTTTGCCATTTCCCTAGAGCCCTTTTTATCCACTATTAGACATTCCAATATATACATGGTGTCACTGTGAACCGTCAGACGCATAAATACGCAGCTTATGCGGATGACATCCTTTTTTTCATCCAACAACCTCGTATCTCTTTGCCTGTACTCTTACGAGCTATCGCAGACTTCCGCCACCTCTCAAACTTCAAGATCAACATGTCTAAATCCGAAATATTAAACATTAATCTCCCCCATACTGAAGTCTCCGCTCTGTCCCCACATTTCCCATTTCAATGGTGTCCGGACAAATTGAAATACCTAGGTATTTATCTAACCCCCCGCTTGGATAATTTGTTTCGTCATAACTTCATTCCCTTATTGAATATGATCAAATCAGATCTTCGGAAGTGGTCCTCTTTACACCATTTGAAAAAGATGTAGTAGCGCCAAGCACAAATAATATAATCAATGTGGAGTGTCCACAAAGAAGTCCCAACAGTCCAAAAGGATGGAGAAATAGTAGAGACCAGTTTCCAGCTTCCAATCGTGTGGATGAAAAAGGAGCCAACACCCAAAAGTGTGATAATACCAAACGCTTACCAGATGTTATATGGTTATGAGCGATGAAATAGACTCAGGTCGGGCCATCAATGGACAGTACCAACAGTGTGGTCTCATCAATACTCATCAATTCCAAAATGTCAGAAACATCAGCAGATCATGGATAAGTGCGATATATAGGCTCAAAATAAATATCACCAGAACAAGCATGGGGTCTCGTCAACTCCAGTTCACCTCAATGAAAGAAGGCAGGACATAGTGTAGACTGTACAAACATTGATTTATTAGGATACAAGATTATACTCACACAGTGGTGGATATAAATAGGCATATCAAATATAAAAACCGCGGTAGGATGGCGTGCTGCTCGTACTCCAGGTCGCCTGACGCGTGTCGTCAAAATAATGACATCATCAGAAGCGGACCGGACTTGTACGGCAGCACGCATAAGAAGTACTAAAAACGGAAGTGACATATGCGGAAGTCAACCGCCAGTGCGTTCCACCTGATCAACAACCGGAACCGGAAGTGACGCACGCGGAACAATCCGTCAGTGCGTTCCATCGGGTCCTGTACCAAAACCGGATATACTATAGAGGGGCGGTGATTAATCTTAAAAGCCAAAAAATGATAATGCTTAACCGCTCGTAGACCGGCAAAACAAATGTGGTAAGCCAGTACTCCAGAAATCCGATATTGACAGAAAAAAGAAATGAGAAAAGAAAAACTGTCACTACAAAAAGCGGAGATCAGGTGGAAAACACATAATAAACATAACATCAGTACAGCATTACTGGGCATAAGAATAACCGTCTTAGGGTCACATCAATAGCCCATATATAAATAAAATATCAAAAATAGAGGTGCTAAATAAGCAATAAATAAATATACTAATATAGTATAAAATTAGCCCTCACAGAGTCAAATAAATGACACATATAAATTACAAAGGATCTCAAGAAAAAAGGGTATAGATGCAACCATAGACGGACATACGGTATATACATCATCCACCCATGTCCTACAAATATTGAAAATGTCATTTGCATATAAAAAGACTACAGACCTCACAGTGCGACCACATAAAGGTGTGACACATGAATTGTAAAATACGAACATATAAGAAAAATAAAAATAAAAAGTACAGCACTATAACATCCTCAAAGGTGGTGTTCAGGTATTTAGCTATTATTAATGTAGCAATTCACATCCCACTCAACGTTCAACCCCCATGGAGTGTAAGTCCTCATGTTAAAAATCCACCGAGTCTCCAGTCGGGAAATTTCTCGGTGAACATGGCTCCCTCTCCAATGGGGGGTGAACCTGTCAATCCCCCAAATCTTAGTACCCACAGGATTTTTGTCATGGCAGTTGGCATAATGCCTCGAAACACTGTGGTTGGGGAAAGGTTTCCCCAACCACAGTGTTTCGAGGCATTATGCCAACTGCCATGACAAAAATCCTGTGGGTACTAAGATTTGGGGGATTGACAGGTTCACCCCCCATTGGAGAGGGAGCCATGTTCACCGAGAAATTTCCCGACTGGAGACTCGGTGGATTTTTAACATGAGGACTTACACTCCATGGGGGTTGAACGTTGAGTGGGATGTGAATTGCTACATTAATAATAGCTAAATACCTGAACACCACCTTTGAGGATGTTATAGTGCTGTACTTTTTATTTTTATTTTTCTTATATGTTCGTATTTTACAATTCATGTGTCACACCTTTATGTGGTCGCACTGTGAGGTCTGTAGTCTTTTTATATGCAAATGACATTTTCAATATTTGTAGGACATGGGTGGATGATGTATATGCCGTATGTCCGTCTATGGTTGCATCTATACCCTTTTTTCTTGAGATCCTTTGTAATTTATATGTGTCATTTATTTGACTCTGTGAGGGCTAATTTTATACTATATTAGTATATTTATTTATTGCTTATTTAGCACCTCTATTTTTGATATTTTATTTATATATGGGCTATTGATGTGACCCTAAGACGGTTATTCTTATGCCCAGTAATGCTGTACTGATGTTATGTTTATTATGTGTTTTCCACCTGATCTCCGCTTTTTGTAGTGACAGTTTTTCTTTTCTCATTTCTTTTTTCTGTCAATATCGGATTTCTGGAGTACTGGCTTACCACATTTGTTTTGCCGGTCTACGAGCGGTTAAGCATTATCATTTTTTGGCTTTTAAGATTAATCACCGCCCCTCTATAGTATATCCGGTTTTGGTACAGGACCCGATGGAACGCACTGACGGATTGTTCCGCGTGCGTCACTTCCGGTTCCGGTTGTTGATCAGGTGGAACGCACTGGCGGTTGACTTCCGCATATGTCACTTCCGTTTTTAGTACTTCTTATGCGTGCTGCCGTACAAGTCCGGTCCGCCTCTGATGATGTCATTATTTTGACGACACGCGTCAGGCGACCTGGAGTACGAGCAGCACGCCATCCTACCGCGGTTTTTATATTTGATATGCCTATTTATATCCACCACTGTGTGAGTATAATCTTGTATCCTAATAAATCAATGTTTGTACAGTCTACACTATGTCCTGCCTTCTTTCATTGAGGTGAACTGGAGTTGACGAGACCCCATGCTTGTTCTGGTGATATTTATTTTGAGCCTATATATCGCACTTATCCATGATCTGCTGATGTTTCTGACATTTTGGAATTGATGAGTATTGATGAGACCACACTGTTGGTACTGTCCATTGATGGCCCGACCTGAGTCTATTTCATCGCTCATAACCATATAACATCTGGTAAGCGTTTGGTATTATCACACTTTTGGGTGTTGGCTCCTTTTTCATCCACACGATTGGAAGCTGGAAACTGGTCTCTACTATTTCTCCATCCTTTTGGACTGTTGGGACTTCTTTGTGGACCTCCACATTGATTATATTATTTGTGCTTGGCGCTACTACATCTTTTTCACATGCTCACTTGGTTTGTAATCTACCATTTAGTTGGCTGCCTCTATGCACTTGTTTTATTGATCTTTATTGTATTGTACTGTTATTTTGTAGTCCGAGTGCAGATTTTTTTCGTTTTTTACATACTATTGCTTGATTACCCACTATTTGCTGCTGGACGACAATATGGATATTTTCTCTTATAGAAGTAAGAGTATTATTAATGCTAGTGATGTCTTCAATGATTTAGAGGAGCCCTCCGTGACGGACTTGGGGGGGTCCTTCCTCAGATTGAAGAACATCATGATTTCGGAAATACATACAAAATGGGACATTGCCCTTCTTGATAAATATCTAGAATTAGGCATGGTCCCGCGCAGCCTCAGGTGGGAAATCAGCCCACAGGAGGATGAGAAGGACTTAACAGTTTGGGCTAAATACTTTAATGATGCCGGACTGAATATGCTCAGGTTTTTGGTTAGTAGGAAAAAAGTCAAACTGACCAGACTAGACGAGGAAATTCTTTCCTTGAAAACCTCTATGGCCTCCTCCACTGAGAGTTTGGAATATATCAACAGATCCAATGCCCTGAAAAAGGTACTTGAGAAGGAGGAATCGGATCAGAAAATAAAAAAGAAAAAGAAGTACCTTAGAGATCTGGGTGACTATAAGTCCAATCTAATTTTCAAATGGCAAAAAAAGCAGGACTCAATTCAAGCTGAGGTAGCAGGTCAATCGACTGCATCGGCCCCTGTTTCCCTTTCCCAACCTGTTTTTCCCACAGTTTCATCACCTCGTACACCCAGGACACCTGTCCAACGGGAATGGGTACAAATACCGGGTAGAGGTAGAGGACGTGGTAAGAACAAAAGAGGCAAGGGTATCAGACCCCCTAATAACCCCAATTTTGGAGATTATCAACGTGATGGTAACTACCAGGAGCGGAATAATTACTATCAGGGCCGTAATTACGGCACACCCAGAAGGGATGATTGGTCATCACATAATCGGTTCGCTCCCTTGGATCGTGATGATGATTATTATGATGATAGGTACATCACTAACCACCCACAGTACACCAACCAGTGGAACGGTGGTGGACGAGGGGTACAACAACAAGGTTTCCAGGGGGATTTTCACAACCCCAATCAAAACAAGAAACGGGATGGAAAACAAAGAGAGGGACCAGAGGGGGGCGGCGGGCCAGACAAAAAAAGAAAAAGGCAGTGAGAGATGCCGGTATTTTTAATCTGAGCTCTGCCACCCTTACCGATAACGAAAAATTGGTCCTTGGACATGGCCTGAAATATGCCCACATCAAACCCCTTGATAGGTTTGGACTGTTTATGGATGTACATAAGTACATCCGTAAAATAAACATAAAAAGATATGTCATGTCCAAGCCTGTCAGAGGTAATAGGCTTGTTGATGGAGGCATCAGGCATTCGGGTCTTGCCAATGCCTCACTCTTCAACCCCCCTGGGTTTGTAGCGCCATCTATAGGGGTCTTCAAGGACTTGGTCCTCAAGGACGTTGAGGCCTTACAAATTAGAAAAGACAGGAATGAATTTCGTTTCAATGAGGGCCTCAAATCCCTCAAAAAAAGAGACGACATTGTTGTCAGGCCCGCTGATAAGGGGGGGGGAATTGTCGTCTTGGACAAATCCTCTTATTATGCAGAGATAAATAGGTTGCTCTCTGATACAGACACCTATGGCCCACTCCCTTATAATCCTACCAATAAATTTAAGAGTGATTTATCTGCCCTAATCGATCAGGGATTTCAGGATAATATTCTGAATAAGAAGGAGAGAGCGTTTTTGGTTCCGGTTGCCCCGAGAGTGCCCGTTCTATATTACCTCCCAAAGGTACATAAGAATTCCCTCAATCCACCTGGACGTCCTATAGTGAGCGGAATAGACTCCGTCACTAGCAGGATTGGGAGGTATATAGACGGGTACTTACAGCCGATTGTCACCAACACTCCCTCTTACCTGAGAGATTCTACGCAGGTTCTGAACATTTTGGAGCATATAGAGTGGAGGGAGGGATATCTGCTGGCTACAGCGGATGTCACCTCCCTCTATACTATCATTTCCCATGAGCATGGGCACCAGGCTGTTCGGAACTTCTTAGAGAGGGACAGCTCTCTGGTTTCGTTACAAAGAGAGTTTATTTTGTCCTTACTCACGTTTGCCATGCAGCACAATTACTTCTGGTTTGGCGGCTCCTTTTTCTTGCAAAAGAGGGGAGTCGCCATGGGTGCCAAGTATGCACCGAGCATGGCTAATTTATTTATGGCCAAGTGGGAGGAGGACGTCGTCTATGGCCGGCCAAGACCTGAACTGGTTCTCTGGAGGCGTTACATAGATGACGTCCTCCTCCTATGGGATGGCGACAGGGCATCTTTGGATTGTTTTATCAGTGACCTCAATTCTAATGAACTTGGGATTGTACTTCAACATGAGGTCAGTGACAGTAAGATCAATTTCCTCGACCTAACGATTGAAATTAAGGATGGTGCGGTTGTGACTAGCACCTTCTTTAAGCCGACTGATCGTAATGGGTATATTGAACAGGGAAGCTGCCACCACCCTTCCTGGCTGCGATCAGTACCCCGAAGTCAATTTTTGCGACTTCGTCGTAATTGTACCAACAAAGAGAATTACCATAGTCAGGCGTTGATGTTAAGGGATAAGTTCCTGGATAAGGGATACGACGAGAGGAATTTGGATGTTGTGCTGCATGAGGTTGAGAACATTGATAGGTCCACCTTACTACACAAGCAGCCCAGACAACAAGCTGATTCCAGTCGTTTTGGTTTTTCTTTTATCACCACCTATTCAAAACAATAAGGAGACGTTAAACGTATATTCAGAAAACATTGGAATATTCTCCAAAATGACAAAGTGTTGGGTCCTTCACTACCTGAAGTTCCACCAGTAGTGTTTAGGGGTGTTGAACCTTTACGTCTCCAGATTGCTCCAAACGTTCTGGATAAACCGGAGCATCTACCCTTTTTTCACGCTCTAACCGGCTATTATCCTTGTAGAAGGTGTTCAGTCTGTAAGATAAATTCCCTAATCCCTTATTGGTAGAAAATTTGGGGAGGTCATATCTACGGCTACTTCTAAGATTCACCCCATTAGACCCTTCATTGGCTGTTCCTCCACCAACGTGGTTTATCTCCTACAATGTCCCTGTGGCCTACAGTACATTGGCCGCACCAAGAGGACATTGACGGTGAGGGTGAGGGAGCACATAAAAAATATTAGAAAAGGTTTCCCCAACCACAGTGTTTCGAGGCATTATGCCAACTGCCATGACAAAAATCCTGTGGGTACTAAGATTTGGGGGATTGACAGGTTCACCCCCCATTGGAGAGGGAGCCATGTTCACCGAGAAATTTCCCGACTGGAGACTCGTGGATTTTTAACATGAGGACTTACACTCCATGGGGGTTGAACGTTGAGTGGGATGTGAATTGCTACATTAATAATAGCTAAATACCTGAACACCACCTTTGAGGATGTTATAGTGCTGTACTTTTTATTTTTATTTTTCTTATATGTTCGTATTTTACAATTCATGTGTCACACCTTTATGTGGTCGCACTGTGAGGTCTGTAGTCTTTTTATATGCAAATGACATTTTCAATATTTGTAGGACATGGGTGGATGATGTATATACCGTATGTCCGTCTATGGTTGCATCTATACCCTTTTTTCTTGAGATCCTTTGTAATTTATATGTGTCATTTATTTGACTCTGTGAGGGCTAATTTTATACTATATTAGTATATTTATTTATTGCTTATTTAGCACCTCTATTTTTGATATTTTATTTATATATGGGCTATTGATGTGACCCTAAGACGGTTATTCTTATGCCCAGTAATGCTGTACTGATGTTATGTTTATTATGTGTTTTCCACCTGATCTCCGCTTTTTGTAGTGACAGTTTTTCTTTTCTCATTTCTTTTTTCTGTCAATATCGGATTTCTGGAGTACTGGCTTACCACATTTGTTTTGCCGGTCTACGAGCGGTTAAGCATTATCATTTTTTGGCTTTTAAGATTAATCACCGCCCCTCTATAGTATATCCGGTTTTGGTACAGGACCCGATGGAACGCACTGACGGATTGTTCCGCGTGCGTCACTTCCGGTTCCGGTTGTTGATCAGGTGGAACGCACTGGCGGTTGACTTCCGCATATGTCACTTCCGTTTTTAGTACTTCTTATGCGTGCTGCCGTACAAGTCCGGTCCGCCTCTGATGATGTCATTATTTTGACGACACGCGTCAGGCGACCTGGAGTACGAGCAGCACGCCATCCTACCGCGGTTTTTATATTTGATATGCCTATTTATATCCACCACTGTGTGAGTATAATCTTGTATCCTAATAAATCAATGTTTGTACAGTCTACACTATGTCCTGCCTTCTTTCATTGAGGTGAACTGGAGTTGACGAGACCCCATGCTTGTTCTGGTGATATTTATTTTGAGCCTATATATCGCACTTATCCATGATCTGCTGATGTTTCTGACATTTTGGAATTGATGAGTATTGATGAGACCACACTGTTGGTACTGTCCATTGATGGCCCGACCTGAGTCTATTTCATCGCTCATAACCATATAACATCTGGTAAGCGTTTGGTATTATCACACTTTTGGGTGTTGGCTCCTTTTTCATCCACACGATTGGAAGCTGGAAACTGGTCTCTACTATTTCTCCATCCTTTTGGACTGTTGGGACTTCTTTGTGGACACTCCACATTGATTATATTATTTGTGCTTGGCGCTACTACATCTTTTTCACATGCTCACTTGGTTTGTAATCTACCATTTAGTTGGCTGCCTCTATGCACTTGTTTTATTGATCTTTATTGTATTGTACTGTTATTTTGTAGTCCGAGCGCAGATTTTTTTCGTTTTTTACATACTCTTTACACCATTCCTGGTTGGGCAAGACCAACATAGTTAAGATGAACATTTTACCTTGTATCTTATTTTTCTTTCAAATGTTGCCGCTGGGAGTTCCTATTGGGCTTTTTACTATTTTGCAGTCTTTGATTTCCAGGTATATTTGGCAGGGCAGGCGCCCCAGGATTGCCAGGATGACGCTTTTCTGTCCAAAGCGTTGTGGGGGACTTGCTCTCCCTAGTATCAGGGACTATTTCCGAGCGGTCTCACTAACCCGTGTGGCTGATTGGAAGTACTCTATGTGTTCTAAATTATGGGTACAGCTGGAATACGATCTATGTGACAGAGACTTGTCTGCAGTACCATGGATTCCAAGGTCCGCCAGGGCCCTCTCCCCAACCACCTCTCCCCTGACCCTATCAACCTTGTCTGTCTGGGACTCCATGCATACAAAGTTTTCCTGGAACTACAATTCTCCTTTAATGCCTCTGTTAAATCACAACCACTTCATGCCAGGCAAACTGGATGCTGGATTTAAAATCTGGTCTCCTGCGACTCCCCTCTTGTTGTCCCACGTAACCCACTCCAATACTGTGAAGCCACTTAGCCACATTTTGGGCTCCAGCCCCGCAACGGACATGGACCATTGGAGACATAGACAGTTATCCAGGTTCATAGCTGCTCTTCCACGTCCGCTGCGTGACTCCAAGGATTTGAACCCTATTGAGGCAATTTTATTATTCGGTACATAAGTTACCCATGGCCTTCTTTCCCACCCTCCTCTCCCCCCTCTTACCCCCTTTTTTCTTTTCCTGCTGCTCTTTCCTCTTCTTTCCCTTTCTTTTCTGCTTTTTTGTATCCTTTCACTTTCATAAAGGCGCTCTCTGACATTGGTTTTATGATGCAAGATGTTGTGCTATCAGTATGTTTTCTCAGACTTTTCATGACTGGGTGTACTTGACGCGCACTGAGATGTTCATGCACTCGTTGATACTGTTCCATGGCTATTTGCCGTATTTAATGTCGGATTGTATGGTCTATGTTCTGTTTTTCTTTGTCTTTTTGAAAAATTTTCAATAAACAGAAATTAAACAAAAAAAAAACATTCCCTATGTTCCCTATAACCTAGCAAATCTTCACTTTTTGAGTTCAGGTCCACTTTACTGGCTGAATATACAATTTATATTTAAATATAGGCATCATGTTGACCCTGTGTCAATACATTAGTATTATTCTTATTATACAGAATTTACAGTATCTCACAAAAGTGAGTACACCCTCCAATTTTTGTAAATATTTTATTATATCTTTTAATATGACAACACTGAAGAAATTACACTTTGCTACAATGTAAAGTAGTGAGTGTACAGCTTGTATAACAGTGTAAATTTGCTGTCCCCTCAAAATAACAACACACAGCCAATAATGTCTAAACCACTGGCAAAAAAAGTGAGTACACTTCTAAATTGGGCCCAGTTAGCCATTTTCCCTCCCTCAGTGTCATGGGTTATCGCTCTCACTCTCTCATACTGGTCAATGGAAGTTCAACATGGCACCTCATGGCAAAGAACTCTCTGAGGATCTGAAAAAAATAATTGTTGCCCTACAGAAAGATGGCCAATGCTATAAGAAGATTGCCAAGACCTTAAAACTGAGCTGCAGCATGGTGGCCAAGACCATACAGCGGTTTAACAGGGCATGTTCCACCCTGAACAGGCCTCACCATGGTCAACCAAAGAAGTTGAGTGCACATGCTCAGCGTCATATCCAGAGGTTGTCTTTGGGAAATAGAGGTATGAGTGCTGCCAGCATTGCTGCAGAGGTTGAAGGGGTGGGGGGTCAGCCTGTGAGTGCTAAGACCATACGCCGCGCTCTGCATCAAATTGGTCTGCATGGCTGTTATCCCAGAAGGTAGCTTCTTCTAAAGATGATGCACAAGAAAGCCCGCAAACAGTTTGCTGAAGACAAGCAGACTAAGGACATGGATTACTGGAACCATGTCCAGTGGTCTGATGAGACCAAGATATTTATATATAGATATAAAGATATATATTTGGTTCAGATGGTGTCAAGCGTGTGTGGTGGCAAACAGGTGAGGAGTACAAAGAGAAGTGTGTCATGCCTACAGTCAATCATGGTGATGGGAGTGTCATGGTCTGGGGTTGCATGAGTGCTGCCGTAACTGGAGAGCAACAGTTCATTGAGGGATCCATGAATGCCAACATGTACTGAAACAGAGCATGATCCTCTCCCTTCGGAGACTGAGCCGCAGGGCAGTATTCCAACATGATAACAACCCCAAACACCCCTCCAAGATGACCACTGAGAGGTCGGCTAATGAGAAGGGAGTTACAATAGTCAAAGCGAAAGATTACAAGGGAGTGAATACGTAGTGGTTTTAACTGGTAGAAAGGAGCGTATTTTGAAGATGTTATGGAGGTGAAGTCTGCAAGATTTGGACAGTGATTGGATTTAGGGCTGAAAGGACAGGTTAGAGTCCAGGATTACACCTCGCATCCTGGCATGAGGGAAGGGACTGATAGTTGTATTCTTGATCTTGATGGAGAAGTCAGGGGAGGGAGCACAATCTGGAGAAAAAATTATGAGCTCAATTTTAGAAAGATTGAGTTTGAGGAAGTGGTGTGACATCCCTGCTGATGTGTCAGTTAGTAATTTAGTAATGCGAGAGGAGACTCAAGACGTGAGGTAAGCAGTACAGAGATAGATTTGCGTGTTGTCAGCATAGGGATGCTACTGGAAGCCATAGGAGTGAATTAATTGACCAAGGGAGGAAGTGTAAATGGAGAAGAGGAGGGGTCCAAAGACAAAGCCTTGAGGAAGAGGAGTTATAGGTAACAATGTGATATGTAGGAGGAGAACCAGGAGAGAGTCTTGAAGTCCAAAAGAGTGGAGTTTTTTTGTAAGGCGGAGGGGATGGTCAACAGTATCAAAGGCTGCTGGGAGGTCTAGTAGTATGAGTATGGAGTAGTGACCTTAGCAGTTACTAGATCATTAGTGAGTTTCAGTAGGGCAGTTTTAGTGGAGTGTAATAAACGAATACCAGGCTGTAAGGTGTCAGTTGTCAGGGAGGCAGGAGCTCAGACCGTTGTAATCTTAGTGTTCTAAAAGTTTTGACGCAAACAGGAAAAAGGAGATGGGTCTTAAAGTGTTCAGGCTGGTGGGATCCAGTGAGGGCTTTTTAAGTATAGTACTAAGCCAGTTATGAACAAGGCTCTAAAATTAGAAACAATGGGTGGCAAGGAACACATAAAAAAACTCTAGCTCAATTCTTTCCAATCCAAGTGCCTGCACATCCTGTTTTAGCCCTGATGAAGGGGGAGTGCTGAGCCCCGGAACGAGTCAGCTGTTACAAAATAAAAATCTTTTAAAAAGTCTGTACAAGCTGGTGTGGCACTCCCATCCTTTCAAAACCAGTTTCACCCAAAAATTGTATATCTCTACAAGCTGAGGGGAATTTTTCTATTAGACAGTTGTTACCAGAACCCTTGTCCATATTTAAAATTATCCTTTCTTGTTTAGGTGAAAATTGTAATAGTTTATATTCCCACATAAGTTCCTGTCTGGGTAATCATGATCCCCAAGACAAATAAAGAAAGTACAACTTCCGTTTATTGAAGATCCAAAATTATTTGCATCTTCAATAAACGGATTATATTGTTTCATACCTTCAAGCCGGAGTGCGGTTGCCTATTTCTATTTGTGTACATGTACAGCTGCCGAGATTGCGGACCTAACCAGCACCCTGTTTGATCATTAGGACATCCATTCACCTGAGCGGTTTCTTCTTTCCCTGTGTTCGATTTAAAAAACTGTCTGCTGATCCAACTCCACCCCTCTACTAAAACAGTGTTTTTCTGCCCTATGACATAAAGAAAGTTAGGGAAAAACCGTTAATAAGAGCACAGAAAGCTGGAAGAGGTTATAGGGGTTCACAGAACAAAAAAAAAGGTTTAGGCTAAAATTCCACTTTTAGGAAAAAAACAATATGCAAAATTACTATCTTAACAGATAAAGAAAAGTACATGCAATGTAGGTATATGCAAAATATTTGTTATCCTTATATTTAGGTCAATATTTGGAAATAACGTTTTATGCTTTAAATAAAGATTTTTTTTTTAATAACTGTCTTTTATTGAAAATAGTTTTTAGTATATGTAGCACCCTACAGGTAGGTGCTAGGTAAAAGTATAATGGGCCTTGGCTGCCTAACAGCAGGGCCATGATTTTCAGCTGGGCTGTCATGCCTCCCAGGTGTGGTTACTGAGAGGGGAGTCTCCCCACTGGCTATGTGAGAGGATTCTCATTGGGCAGTGGAGGAAATCAAATCAGTGGCCCATTCGGGCTTGTATCTACCCCAGAAGGCAGATTCTGCCGCAGAGGATTCTGGCAGTGGGTATAGGTTTGAGGGGAATGCATGACACAGGAAGGGAGAGTACGGCTGTCTCTCCTCCTGTTAGAAGGATCAGGTGTCCTGGGTGGCTGCCTGAGTATCCAGAAGGGAGAGCTGAGCTGCAGAGAGGATCTGGTGTGCCGAGTAGCAGTGGAGAAAGAGGGGTTCAGTTCCAGGAAAGCCTTCCAAGGTTGTGAGTACTGTGAACTGCCCCTGGGATCTGCCTAGTGTAGAGGGGACCACTCCGGTGAAGGTCCCAGGGATCCTAGAGCCTGCAAGTGTAAAGGGGGTTGCCTAATGAAAAGGACCCTGGAAGTGTAGAGGGGGCGCCAGAGGTTGTCCCCTGAAGAATTAAGTGTGCAGTGTTAAGAGTTGCAGCAGTACAAGGAGCTACCTCAGTCAGTGAAGGGCTGGAGGAAGTCATACACAGGACTTTTTGAGCTATACAGAGTGTCAGGAGTCAAGGATCAATACAGTCCTGGATCTTCTGATTTAACCAAGGAGTTAAAATCGAAGTTTCCGCACTTTCAGCAGAACAGTATTTAAAGCGTTGGTCGGCATTCAGCTGGCGTCAGGATAGCGCTAATAGGCATTTTTCTACAAAGTGTCCCAGTTGAAGCTAGTTGAGCCAGAGGAGTATCCCACTCATTCCCTTCTCCCATCCCCATTATCAAATAAACAACATAAACCAAAGATGCCGGAATGGTCATTGTCTCAGCTCTCACACTTGGGTTTTCAACTTAAATGTGTTGGAAGTGTTTCCGGTAACAATGGCAGACCCACCTCAGGCCCAATGCCTGGAAATATTGCTACATATACAAAAAAAGAAAAAGAAGGTACATGGTGTAGATGTACTAGACAATTTAACAAATTGAAGCCAAACCCAAGCTTACATTGCAGTTACACAAGCAGTTTCCGTATAGCAGCAGTTTTTTCTTTTATCTTTTTGGATAAAAGGTTTAACATAAATAAATATTGCTTATGTAGCACTGTCCCCTAGGCAGCTGCTGAGAATTTCACCTTCTGGATTCCCCTGGGTTACCCTTAGCAATGGATAGCAGACAAATAGCATTTAAAGTCCTTGGCTCAGTCAGTAAACAGTCCAGGGGATCTGGTTTTTGTGTTTTATTTTGGAACTTGGATGGGAGAAGGGACGAGTGGGGATACTCCAACTTGAACTATGCACAATCCTGAGGACAACTAACTGTAGTGTGTGCAGCAAGGCCGCTGCTTCACCTTGCCACTGAAGTGAAGAAAAGGAATATGAACTCTTGTTTAGGTTTCTCTTCAGGGTCTAACTTGGCACCCCCTTTCCCACTCGCTGTGTGCCCTGAACTCCTGTCCACTGACACTCTACTGGAGTGGTCCCCTTCCTGGGCAGACCCCTGGCAAGCTTCCTGATACTCACAGACACTGTTTTTCCCTGGGTCGCTCTGCCTCCAACTCCCTTGTCGGCATCCACTGGACCTTCCGGTTCAGCTCCACACATCCGGTCCACAGGCCGACCGCCTGTGACCACCTTCCTCAGCAACAGGAGGAGAGACAGCCGTCATCCTCCTCCTGGGACCTGGCTTCCCACCCAAAGACACCCTGTCACATGTGCCCTTGGCTTTTATAACATATTCCAGGATGCACCACTGTTGTGCCAACCCACTGGGATAGTCATAAAGCCTGTCACTGGCTGGGTTTCCTCCACTGTCCAACAGGCTTCCCCATTGGATACAATGGGGACATTTCCTCAGACCAGATGAATCACACATGAACACATGCAACAGGCAGAACTAACAATCAGGCTCCCTTGATAAGCAGATGGAGCTGCTAAGCTTTTATCCACCTAGCACCCACCTAGGAGGGTGCTACACTCATCATTGTAAGAACCCCTGTTAGACATAAATTGTTTGTCTCAACACTCTGAACTGCTATATCTACAGGACAGCTTGTTCTGTTGAAAAACAACAGACTTACCGGCTGGATCACCAGGTGAAAAACAAAAAAAGGAAAGAAAGCCTAAAAAAAATAAAATAAAAATGAATACAGCCATCACATACATCATTCACATACAGTATGTGTATTTTATAAACCATAGCCTCTCTTATATGCTCTAAACTGACCACACAAAGCACAGAAGCTGATCTGGGCTTGCATGGTAAGTTTGCATCCTTCGACTGGCCATTCAGAGGTACAGGACACTGTGCGGACACACAGCTTGCATGTTTTGGATTTGTTCAGTCACCACACCCCGCCCCCCCCGGCCAATTACAGCCCCTCCCAGCTCCCAATCACAGTCTGTCTCCTAAACACGCCCCATGCTCATACACAGACTGCTTCTTGCCTCAGGCTGAACAGACTATGGAATATAGGCTGACGGTGTGTCTGCACAGTGTCCTGTAATGCCCTCCCACAACTTTAAGGAAGAAGAGATTCATGGTCACATGACCCACTTCAGCTCTGGAAGGTTTTACCCTATTTCTGACCAGGCAATTTTTTTGCGATGCGGCACTGCGTTGCTTTAACTGACAATTGTATAGTCGTGCGATGGTGTACCCAAATAAATCTGATGTTTTTTCCCCCCACAAATAGAGCTTTCATTTGGTGGTATTTGATCACCTCTGCGGTTTTTATTTTTTGCGCTATAAACAAAAAAAGAACCATAATTTTGAAAAAAAAAACAAAAAAAAAATATATATTTACTTTCTGCTATAAAACATACCCAATAAAAAAATTAAAAAAATCACAAATGTTTTCATCAATTTAAGCCAATATGTATTCTGCTATGTATTTCTTGTAAAAAAATCTTCTTGTAAAAAAAGTGTATATTGATTGGTTTGAGCAAAAGTTATAGCGTTTACAAACAATGGGATACATTTATGCATTTTTAATTCTTTTATTGTTTTTATTAGTAACGGCGGCGATCAGCAATTTTTATCGGGACTGCGACGTTGCGGTGGACAAATCTGACACCAAGTGACACTTTTTGGGGACCAAGTAACACCAATACAGTGATCAGTACTAAAAAAAAAAAAAAAAAAAAAAATGGACTGTTACTGTACAAATGACACTTACAGGAAAGGGGTTAACACCAGGGGCGATCAAGGGGTTAAGTGTGCTCCTAGGGAGTGCTTTCTAACTGTAGGGGGAATGGATACACTAGAGGAAAAGAGAGATCCATGTTTCAGCTTAGCTGAAACACAAGATCTCTCTTTTCCTCCCTGACAGAACAGCGGTCTGCCTTGTTTACATAGGAAGACCATTGTTCTGTCGAATGATAGACGGGTTCTGGGGGCCATCGCGGCCACCGGACCCACTGATTGGCTCCCGCACCCCCGAAATCTCCTGCACAAAATCACATGCATTTTAGCCATGTGATTAGAGCCAGAGGTTCTAATAGGCTAAACAAAAAGGGTGGGATCGGGGCAAAGAGCCCACCCAGTTGTGTGACAATAGCGAATGAAAATTCACTATTGTCACACGGATCCTCCTCCTGGCCAATCAGGAAGTGGGTTCTGGGACCCGTTTCCTGATTGGCCAAAAGGAGAAGCCATGCCATTGGGCATGGAGGAGGAGGGAGGAGACGCCGTCGCTGTCGCCGTCACCTGCTGCTGCAGAGTGAGCCGGGGGTCCTGTACTGTCATGCTGGGGGGGTCCTGTACTGTCATGCTGGGGGGGTCCTGTACTGTCATGCTTTGGTCCGGGGTGTGCAGGTCTGGTGTGGTCCGTCTGCCGCCCCCGGCCCATGGAGCCCATGGAGCACCAGCCGCCACTGCCCTCATCATTAAAAACTTAATCAATAAATTATGTATTACATGCTGTTCATAGTCACTATGAGATTAGTTTTCTGTATTCTGCAAAATACAGAAAAACCTGGTTGATCTTTACTATTTTCTCCCCCCTGGTCCATGTCCCCACTGTAGTTGGGGAATTGGCAGAGCAGTGTTGGCAGCCAGTGCATTTGCTCAGTTTTCAGTGTATTTTCTACCCTGAGCATTTTCTCCATATCATATCTGAGCAGCCCATGTGTTTATAGAGTCACACATGAGAGCGTATACACTTTGGTAAATGACAGCCCACTCCCTTCCTCCTTCTCCCTGCCCACTAACTAACTAAACCCAATAGCTGTGGGATATTTCATTCTGATTGATGGTGGCTTCCCCTCCCTGTTATTCAACAATACAGGCTGGAGTTGTGTGACAGAAATCCGCCCCCACACCATATTATTGCCAAAACGTAATAAAGACTGGTTTCAAACATATATTTATATGATAACTTAACACCTTTAAGACCGCACACCGTACATTTACTGCCGCAGGCAGCCTCTCGTGCGCGAACCTGACGTAGCCCTATGTCGGCCGCGCCCGTGGTACTGGGGGGTGAGCGCACGCCGCCGATGGGCCCGCTCCTGTCCCCACTAGGCAGCGTGGATGCCGCCAGGTGAGAGAGAAGTACGGTCAGCTGATGTAAACACAGCTGACCGTTCTTCTTTTTGAAATGTTCACAGTGCGCCTGTGATCCTTCTATTTAGGATCACAGGTCTCTATGGTCATTTCACAAGCCCATCCCACATACAGTTAGTAAACACTCCCCTAGGCTCACACTTAACATTTGATCACAGCTAGGTTAACCCCTTCACTGCCAATGTCATTATTACAGTAACAGTGCATATTTATAGCATGGATTACTGTAGTAATGTCACTGGAACCCCCAAAGTGTCAAAAGTGTCAGTTAGGGGTCCTATCTGTCCGCCGCAATGTCGCAGTCCCGCTAAAAAGAAAATGAATAAGTAAAAATGACCTAAATCCTTCCCCTAGTTGTAGACATGATAACTTTTGCGCAAACCAATAAAAATACGCTTATTGCGATTTTTTTTTAACCAAAAATATGTAGCAGAATACAAATTGGCCTAAAAGGATGAAAATTTTTCATTGTAATTTTTTTTTTTGGGAATGTTATATAGCAGAATGTGAAAAATATTGTTTTTTTTTTTTTTTTTTTCAGAAATGTCGCTATTTTTTTGTTTAAAGCGCAAAAAATAAAAATCGCACAGGTGATCAAATACCACCAAAAGAAAGGTCTATTTGTGGGAAAAAAAAAGACAACAATTTTATTTGGGTACAGCGTCGCACGAATGCGCAATTTTCTTTTAAAATAACGCAGTGCCGAATCGCAAAAAATGGCCTGGTCATTAAGGGGGCAAATCCCCCCGGTCCAGAAGTGGTTAAGGGTCCTTTCACACGGTCCGTTCAGTTTTTCCTCCGCTCAGTGACTTTTCTTTTTTTTTTTAAACGGACACGGATGCACTTTTGAAGGGTCCGTTCCGTTTGTCCGTTTATCATCCCATCCGTTTGCGGTTGATAAACGGAGATAATGTATGTCAATGGGACTGCGGATGTCAGCGGATAAGCGTATTTTGATTGGTTTACGCAAAAGTTATCGCAGCTACTAACTACGGGAAATTTATGTCATTTTTATTGTTTTTTTTTTAAACTAGTAATGGCAGAAATCTGGCGGAGATCCGCGATTTTTAGCGGGACTACGACATTGCGGCGGACAGATTGGACCCCTAACTGACATTTTTGACACTTTTGGGTGTACCAGTGACATTACTACAGTAATCAGTGCTAAAAATATGCACTGTTACTGTAATAATGACACTGGGGGGGGGGCGTGGCTTCTGAAATGATCATGGAGACCTGTGATCCTATATAGAAGGATCACAGGCACTCTGTGATCATTCCAGGGAGAAGAACATTCGGCTGTGTTTACAACAGCTGACCGTTCTTCTCTCTCAGCGGAGAACGATTGTGGGTGTCAGGTGGCAATCGGAGCCGCCTGACCCTTGCGTCGGCTTCCCCGCTGCAAAGTGGGCACGCTCTCCCCCTAGCTGCCTGGTCGCGACCGACGCAGACCTACGTCGATTTGCGCAGCAGAGCCACATTGCCGCAGTAAAAAGGCGGCGGCTGGTCGGGAACCTGTTAATGAAATCAGTGGATAGAAAAGGAAACTAATGTACAGCTGCTGCTTCCAAGGCTAGTGGATTCTCTAAGATACATTTGTTTTGCCAATATTGATTTTTATCTAGTTATAAAACAGAAAGTTGCAAGAATCCATTTCCTAAAAGGAAAATTTTCCTAAAAGGCTTTTTTTGTGATGGACAGTTTTAACCACTTAAGCCCCAGCCCTATTTCGGACACTTTTTGTTTACAAGTTAAAACCAGTATTTTTTCCTAGAAAACTACTTAGAAATTGAATCCCCTAAACATATATTTTTTTAGCAAAGACTCTGGAGATTAAAATGTCGGTCATTGCAATATTTTTTGTCACACGGTATTTGCGCATTCGTCTTTAAAACGCCATTTTTTTGGAAAAATTTTGAAAAATCACATTTCACTGCATTTAAAAAATACCCAATTTTTTTTGTATATTGTAAAAAATGATGTCACACCGAGTAAATACATAGTAAATAGTAAAACATGTTACGGTTTAAAATTGCGCACACCCGTGGGATGGCGACAAACTACAGTCAATAGAGATCTCAATAGGCGACGCTTTAAATTTTTTTAACGGTTACCAGTTTAGAGTTAGAGTGTAGTTTTTTTTTTTTTTTTAATTATTGCTCACACTCTGGCGATCGCGGCGATACCTCACATGTGTGGTTTGAACAGCGGTTTCATTCGCGGCTCGACTTCCGTATACGTTTTTTTTTGTGCGCAAGCTAACGGGGACTCTTTATGGGGGGATCGAGGGTCTAAAAGACCCTAGACCCCTCCACTACACTTCCATGTATGCAAAACGCCAAAAACTGCATTTTTGCATACAGCCGTTTTTTAAATTTGCCGCCTTTTGCAGCACAGTAACCAGGAAGTGATGTCATGGACGCCGCCTCCGGGTTACGTCATCGGAGACCCGATCGAAGCCGTTTCCGGCTTTGATCATGATGCCGGCTGGGTTCTCGGGGCTTCCGGTGGGACGGGGGCCTCGAGCAAAGTCACGGAAGGCGGCGGGAGGGGGGGGACGTCCCCTCCCGCTCACCCGGGTAACGATCGAGCGGCTCCCGAGCCTCATCGGTCGTTACTGACAGAAAGCCAACTGTTGGCTGTAAACCACGGTACCGGGATGGTGCCTCTAGCTATAGGCATCACCCCGGTATAACACCGCAAAGTCTGCCGACGTAGTCCTACGTCACTTTGCGGTAAGTGGTTAAGTAGTTTAATTTTTAGAGAGAAACTTCTGAAAGAAAAATATGGAAGATGCTACTGCTGACATGACCCTCTGAAAATGTTAGCTGTCTTATTGCCAGTGTTGCCAACCTACCAGATTGAAATTTACTGACACGACACCCAAAATTTACTGGCACAGCCAAGGTTTTACTGGCATTTTAAAAGTTACAAAACTACAGTTGCAAGTGCAAATTTCAGCATTTAGGCTACAAACAAGGACAATATGCTATTAGCAATGTGATTTAGGGTAGATATTTTGTTTTTTTATTTTCAATACAGTAAGAAAGTAGCTCAATGATGACGAATTAGAAGGAGCGGCGCACACAAAAATTGACTCTCACAGTGACACTGACAGCAGTGTGCAGCAGCACAGATGATGATAACACCTTACCAACACGACATGTCCCCTTCTGAGTCACAGTGACAGTCTCTCTCCATGCCAGGTGGTCACGTCAGTCCACTCCAGTCCAACAAAACTGACAGTCTCACTCCCAGCTTACCTTACCACAGTCCTGCAGACCCGCACACAAGGCTCCAGCCTCTCCGCTCGATTCCCTTGCACTATGACATCACAAGACACGCTTGAGGCACCACCTACACCAGACCTGCCCAACTGTAACAGGCTCTCGGGTGGTCTTGGCCAGCTCCAGACTGAAACTGTGCATGAGTATCTATCGATCAGTTGCGTATACCCTATATTGATCTCTATCCACATCATGTCCGAAAGGCCGACAAGGAGAGGCAGACTCTCACAGGCCACGAAAAGAGGGCAAGCAGCCTTTGTGTCCACTGTGAAAAGTGGTGGTAACAGTCGACATGGTGAATCCCCTGTAGGCGGGGCACACCCGTCCTTTATTTCCTGTTCTGCCCTTGTTATTCAGCCACAACATGTGGAAGAGTTGGTGGAGTGGATAAATAAGCCATTCTCATCCTCCTCGTCCTCTGACACCCACGCTCACAGTAGTTTGCCTTCCACCGCCCCTTGATTACCCACAGGGTTAACCCCTTTCCTGCCAATGGCATTATTACAGTAACAGTGCATATTTTTAGCACTGATTAGTGAAGTAATGTCACCGGTACACCCAAAAGTGTCAAAAATGTCAGTTAGGGGTCCGATCTGTTCGCCGCAATGTTGCAGTCCCGCAAAAAATCGCAGATCACCGATATTACTAGTAAAAAAAAAAAACAATAAAAATGATATAAATCTTAAATGTATTTAGTAGACGCAATAACTTTTGCGCAAACCAATCAAAATACGCTTATTGCAATATCTTTTACCAAAAATATGTAGTAGAAAACAAATTGGCCTAAAATTTTAAAAAATGTAGATTTTTAAGGTTTTTTTGAGAATGTCATATAGTAGAATGTAAAAGATATTCTTTTTTCAAAATTGACGCTCTTTTTTTGTTTATAGCGCAAAAAAATAAAAATCGCACAGGTGATCACATACCACCAAAAGAAAGCTCTATTTGTGAGGAAAAAAGGACGTAAATTTTGTTTGAACACCAGACAGGAAAAAACTCGTTATGTAGTTAACGTTTATTAAAATTTGATTTGAATAAGATAGAAACATGAATGCAGTCACATACAGTAATACAGTGGCAGCCCAGAATCCTGAATGACCAGCTTGTAATTATTTTTAAGAAAGGACTGCTGCTCCGCTACCACAGGAGTCGGCATGTGTTCCATCTGAAGTGGAAATGATGTCACCAGCCGTAATCTCTGCTCTACGTATTTCGTCACATCCAGATGTCATCAAATAACAGTGTACCATTTTGATTTTTAGCAACGATGTAAAACCCTCCTAGATAGGTGCTAGGTAGGGAGTGTAATTTGCTCTGCCTGCTTAACAGGGGAGCAGCAGGTAAAATCTAGTTGCTCTCTCTGCCTATCAGGGGTTCCTGATTAATAGTTAGGTCTGCTCCATGTGCTCAATGTGCGATTCATGTAGGTTGAGGGAGTGTCCCCACTGTATCCAATGAGGAAGTTTGTTGGACAGTGGAGGAAACATGGCCAATGACACAAAGGCTTTGGTACTGTCCCATGAGTTTGGCACAGAAAGAGGTGCATCATGGGATAGGGTATAACAGCCAAGGGCACATGAGGCAGAGGGTCTTTGGGCTGGAAGCCAGGTCCCAGAAGGAGGGTGACGGCTGTCTCTCCTTCCGTTGCTGTGGATGGTGGTTGCAGGCAGTCGGCCTCGTGAGCAAGAGTGTGGGGCTGAACTCGGAGGTCCTGGAAAGCTGACTGGTGGAGTTGGAGCTAGAGTGACTCTGGAAAAACAGTGTCCGAGAGTACAGAGAAACTTGCCGGGGGGTCTGCCCAGGAAGGGGACCACTCCAGAGGATAGAGTCAGTGGACGGGTGTCAGCACACACAGTGAGAGAGAAAGGGGGTGCCAAATTTAGAACCCTGAAGAGAAATTTCAAGCAGGAACACCTAAAGTATCTTCACTCCAGTGGCAAGGTGAAGCAATGGCCTTGCCGCATCCTAAGTCAGTTGTCAACATTGTCAATAGTTATCAGTTGGAGTGATGGTGCCTGGCCTGAATGATGCCTGGGTCGACTTCTGTGATGTCAGCAGAGAGCAGACACACAGGAGGAAGAGGAGGAGTAGGAGGAGGAGGATTTTGGCAGCATGGATGTAGGGGATAGCATACAGCAGTCTTCAAGGGATGGTTTTGATTCCCCAGAAACCCCAGGAGTTGTATGTGGTTGGGGAGAGGTTGCTCTTGACAATGTCATCCTTAGTGACCCAGAGGACTCAGAAGCTCATGCCTCCTCCAACTTATGTTCCCTGATTCTGCAAATCCTGCGAAAGGACCAGAGGATTCCTGCTATCAAGGAGAGGGATAATTACTGGTTGGCAACCCTTCTTGATCCACATTACAAGGGTAAAGTTGCAGAGCTCATCTTGCCTTTGCAGAGGGAGCAAAATTGTGTACCACCTTTACAGGCACAGGGAGGTCAACATTCTCTGGACGTGTTTCTGAGGCATCGTTCAGCCAAAGGAGGAGCGGTGGAGAAGGAGGCCAGCTGACTGATGCCTTTAAATAGTTCTTTAGTCCTCAGCAGCACCCAGGGCTGTTAAGTTTAAGCAACCATCGGCAGCGTCTCCATCATATGGTGCATGATTATCTAGGCGCAAGAGCAGACTTGGAGACCTTTCCAGCTGAGCTTCCACTGGGTACTGGGTCTTGAGGATGGACCACTGGCCAGAACTTGCTCAATATGCAATGGAGCTACTGGCCTGTCCTGCTTCCAACGTGCTTTCCGAACAGACGTTCAGTGCTGCTGGAGGTTTTGTGACGGCTCATCACTAGTAATTACCTGTTGGTAAATAGAAGTGGTTTCTACTGATGTCCCAAAGGTGTCCTTCAAGACAAAGGAAGACTATGGATACAGCTTGCTTAAATATAGCGCCAGATGCCTACACACGCATGCGGCTCAGAGGATTACCAGCGCGTGTCTCCATCAGTTCACCACAAGAACCCCTTAGAAGGGAGGCTCTATCTGGCACCGATGACACCATCCGATGGGCCCCATGTGAGCTAATCATGGGGGACCCCCCTATGCCTCGGGTGGAGACAATCCTGCCTTACAGCAGAGACACTCCTTGTTCCCCAGGTAACCTTCCAAGCAAAGGCAAAATAACCACGGCCCTGTGTAGGGGAAAATTTTTTGACAATATGCACCGATACATAAGGAGGAACACATTGATTTTCAGAGATACAGAGGCATATAAAAAAAATCTCAGAGGTTTGGCTGCCAGAGGGTAGCAATCTGGTGACTTAGCATGCGTGCCCACAGAGAGGTCATCAGCTGTGGTATGTGTGCCAAAGGTTCGCCATCACTGATGCAGGCTGCCTAGCTTTGTGGGTGTTGATTTTATCCTGAAGTCATTTTTTGGTATAGGTTTCATGGGCACAATTAACACCCAAAGAACAATTTTTTACAGCAAGGTCAATTCTTGCATTTATCAGGAGTACCTCTAAAAGGTTACGGGGTGAAGGCACCACCAACACCCAAAAAACTATTTTTCCGCAACTGTTTGACCGGGACATCAAATTTCAATTTTTTACAGCAAGGCCACTTCTTGCTTTTATCAAGAGTAGTGGAGGAGGGGGAGGTGGACCTCCTTTTACAGACAGGATTGGCAGCAAGGATGGGAAATGTCATTATAATGGGGAACTTTAATTATCCAGATATAGACTGGGCAGAAGGAACCGTGCATTCACCGACAAGAAACAATGCGGTACTTGACCTACTGATTACCAACAATACAGACCTGCTCACGGATATAGAAATACGGGGCAACTTAGGAAACAGTGACCATAGGTCAATTAGTTTCAGTATCAATCATAGTAATAGGAAACACAAGGGTAATATAAGGACACTGAATTTCAAAAGAGCCAATTTCCCAAAACTGCGCTCTCTGCTAGAAAATATCAAATGGGATAGAACCCTGGGAACAAAGAACACGGAGGAAAAATGGGAGTGCTTCAAGAGCATACTAAGCAAAGGGATTGGCCAGTGCATTCCAAAGGGAAATAAATTTAAAAGAGCAAAACTAAACCCTGGGTGGCTAAACTCCAACTTAAAAAAAGCATTTTAATGCTAAAGAAAAGGTCTTCAAAAAATACAAGACTGAGGGGTCATTGGCAGCATTCAAGCATTGCAAAGAGTGCAATAAGAAATGTAAAGACGAAATCAGGGCGGCTAAAATAGAACACGAGAGACATATAGCGGAAGACAGTAAAAAGAACCCCAAGAAATTCTTTAAGTATATAAACAGTAAGAAAGCAAAAAAAAAAAAAAAAAGCGAGGCCAGAACACATTGGCCCCATAAAAGACGACAAGGGAGATTTGGCCACAGAGGACAGGGAAAAGGCGGTAGTGGTAAATAATTTCTGCGCTTCAGTCTTCACAAAAGAATTGGGGGGCTACACTAACCCACCTTGTAAGGCCAAACTAAACAACACACCTCAGGAAGTACTGCCATGGCTAACAGTTTATAGACTTAGAACTAAACTAGAGAAACTTAATATAAATAAATCACCGGGACCGGATGGCTTGCGCCCGAGGGTTCTTAAAGAGCTCAGCCAGGTGATTGCCAGACCATTATTCTTGATCTTTAAGGATAGTTTACAGACAGGTATGGTGCCAGCTGATTGGAAAAAAGCCAATGTGGTACCAATATTTAAAAAAGGGACGAGATATATCCCGGGTAACTATAGGCCGGTCAGCCTAACATCAGTAGTCTGCAAGATTTTAGAGGGGATGTTAAGGGACCACATACAAGACTTTAGTAATGAAAACGGTATTATTAGTAGTAATCAGCATGGATTCATGAAAAATCGTTCTTGCCAAACCAATCTATTAACCTTCTATGATGAAGTGAGCTGCCACCTAGATAAAGGTAAGCCTGTGGATGTGGTGTATCTGGACTTTGCAAAGGCCTTCAACACTGTTTCCCACAAACGCTTTCTGTTCAAACTAAGGAAGGTAGGTATGGACCATAAGGTGAGTACCTGGATAGAGAACTGGCTCCAGGGGAGAGTGCAAAGGGTGGTGATTAATGGGGAGTACTCGGATTGGGCGGGTGTGGAAAGTGGGGTCCCCCAGGGTTCTGTCCTTGGGCCAATCCTGTTTAATTTATTCATAAATGATCTAGAGGAGGGGATATCTAGTACAATCTCAGTATTTGCGGATGATACTAAACTAAGCATGCCAATATCTTCTATGCAGGATGTGGAAACTTGAACAAAATAATGGGGTGGGCAACTACATGGCAGATGAGGTTTAATGTTGAAACATGTAAAGTAATGCACTTGGGTGCCAGAAACCAGAAAGCAAGCTACTCACTAGGGGGGGGGGAACCTCTGGGTGAATCTAAGATGGAAAAGGACTTGGGGGTACTGGTAGACAACAGGCTTGGCAGTGGCATGCAATGCCAAGCCGCTGCAAGCAAAGCCAACAGAATACTGGGATGTATAAAAAAGGGGATTCACTCCAGAAATAAAGAGATTATTCTCCCTCTCTACAAGACTCTGGTCCGGACCACATCTGGAGTATGCTGTCCAGTTCTGGGCACCGGTCCTCAGAAAGGATGTGCTGGAACTGGAAAGAGTCCAGAGAAGGGCAACAAAAATAATTAGGGGAATGGAGGACATCAGCTATGAGGAAAGACTACAAGCACTGAACCTATTTTCTCTGGAGAAGAGACGATTGAGGGGGGATATGATATAAATGTACAAATACTGTACTGGCGACCCTAGCATAAGGAACAAACTATTCAGAGAAAGGAGATACAATAAGACACGTGGCCACTCACTAAAACTAGAGGAAAGGCGGTTTAACCTTAAAGTACGCAGGGGGTTCTTCACTATCAGAGCAGTAAGGATGTGGAATTCTCTTCCGCAAACAGTCGTATCAGCAGGGAGCATCGATAGTTTCAAAAAACGATTAGATGAGCACCTTAAGGACCCCAACGTACAGGGGTATACAATGTACAGTTGACAGCAAACACACACACACATCATAGGTTGAACTGGATGGACTGATGTCTTTTTTCAACCACACTAACTGTGTACTATGTACTATGTATTAAGAGTACCTCTAGAAGGTTACAGGCTAAAAGCACCACCAACACCCAAAGCCCAATTTTTCCTCAACTGTTTGACCGGACATCAAGTTTCCTGAACAGACTGAGGTGCAACCCGGAGGCATCGAATGGACCAATACATAATGTCCCAGGGGTGTTCATTGGATTTAGGTCATGCGAGTGTGGGGGCCATTCAATGTTACCAACTCCTTCATCCTTCAGGAATTGACTGCATACTATCTTCTCATGAGGCAGGGCATTGTCATGCACCAGGAGAAACCCAGGACCCACTGCACCAGTGTAGGGTCGGACAATGGGTCCAAGGATTTCCTCCCAATACCTAATGGCAGCCAGGTGCCATTGTCTAGCCTGTAGAGGTCTGTGTGTCCCTCCATGGATATGCCTCCCCAGACCATTGCTGACCCACCACCAAACAGGTTCATAGGTATCCTCTATTCTCCATGGCATAGAGCTCAGGAGCAAAGAAGTAATAAATCCTCTCCTCCAATCCGAGTTGACGCCTTCTGAGAGGAAACACGTCGGGTGGAGTAGCCGCATCCTCACCATGCACGGTCCGGACTACAAGGCGGCCGTGCACACTCATTTTTCATCTAATTGTAAGTGCAATCCTATCCTTTATTAAAGTGTTTTTAAAGGTAATGCCCTATCCAGCCTTTTATTTATTTGCATGTGGACCAGGAAATGTTTGGAGTGTAATAACGGAGCACACCAAATAGGAAATTATTGCTCCAACAAGAGATTCTATGATCCCTGGGACCAATTCCATCCAGGTGTTCACGATTAACACACCATTTGATTAGTGGTCTCTGGTTTGCAATACTTGGAACATATATGGAGTATATTGACCAGGAGATTGTTGTTCCATAAAGATATTCTACTATCTAATGGGGCCAATCCATCCTGGGGCTTATGATATACATGCTATCCTAACATCAGTTTCTGGTAAGCAGCCACCTTATCCTCGTATGTGGACACTGTGGGGTTGCATGCAGCATGGAACATTGCAGGTGGTGTAAATTAATTCAGTATCAAAGAATCCTTTGCTGTTATACATCTGAAATCATTAATGCAACAGTGACTTTATTTTTGTGCATTTTAGGGCACTATGCACGTTTTTTCTTTGCACTTGTGACGGTATATGGACATTAATGTTATGATTTTCACCACAAGAATTTTTTATCATTGTTTATATCTCATATGATTGTTTATATTTTATATGTATGTTTACACATATTTTTTTGAGCGCACCAGTATACACTCTTTCACTTCATTATTTCTCCCACAGTTCAGGGAGTTCTAGGTGCTGTCATTCTGTTGGGTTAGCACATACTTTTCACCCAACACTTAGTAATAAAAACCTGACTTGAAATTTAACCCCTCACCACAAAAGTTACATTAAAAAAGTGTTTCACTTAAAATCCTTTCAAGATATACAACAGGAATTTGCTATCATGCCCTTTCAGCCCAATTTAAACAGACTACTCTTCAGGTGGGTACACAATATAGGAAAATCAGGCCATCCAGTTTTCCCCGATGTTTCACAGCAAATCGAAACTGGGGATAGAAATAATGTATAAAAATTCTCGTATCACAAAGGCTTTTTTTCTGTTGTTTATTGTTTCTGATCATGCACAGTCTTTTGTATCTGATTTTCCTCATACAAAAACCATACCAAAACAGTACACGTTAATCAAAATTGTTCTGTTCACGTACATGACAAAATTTGTAGTTTGTCCCTTTGGAAATTTTCATTTGGAATGTCTGAATCTGAGGTTGAAAATTGTGTACACACTATACGAAAATGGAACGATCATGCCTGACGGTGCTCTGCGACAGTCAGTGCTCTGCGACTGACCATGCTCTGCGACCGATAGTGCTTTGCGACTGACTGCGAATGACCATGCTCTGCAACTGACCGTGCTCTGTGACTGAGTACCTGGGAGGACTTGTAAGTAGCTTAGCGACTGGTGAGTATCTTAGCGACTGGTGAGTATCTTAGGGTTAGTACCAGGGGAGATAGAGGTAGTGTAGGTAAGGAATAGCAGGTCGTTACTAATTATCCCCATAGAGTAAAGGGTAATAATGTCCGACAGGATTGAGGATGCCACTCAGTGCACTTCTTGCTGCATGTATGCGTTCCTTAATTAACCAATCGAGGGCGAATACTGCTGTGCAAGATGTGAGCGACTTGTTTCTCTGGAAGCCCAGATCCTGGATCAAGAGAACAAAGTGGCAACACTGCGTAGCATCAACAACCTGGAAAGGAGCTTGGAAATTACCCACCAGGCGCTGGCAGGGGCCGACATAGAGGAGGAAGGAGTAGAGGAGACGCAGGCATCAAAGGTAGGCAGTTGGGTGACAGTTAGGAAGGGTAGAGGGAAGAGTGCCAGGGAGGCCAGTCCTGAGTTGATACACCCCAACAAATTTGCCAAGTTGCATGTTGATGGGGATATCAGCTCAGGGGTGGCAGTGCTGGAGCAGGCGCCCTCCCCCAGCTGCCAGGGGGGGCCAAGACTCAGGAAAGGTTAGACAGGTTGTGGTAGTGGGGGACTCAATTATCAAGAGGACAGAGAGGGCAACGATCGCGGTAGCCGGACAGTATGTTGTTTACCGGGCGCTCGAGTTCGGCACATCGCAGATCGGGTAGACAGATTATTGGGCGGGACTGGGGATGACCCAGCGGTCATGGTGCATGTGGGCACTAATGACCAAGTAAGAGGAAGGTGGAGGATCCTAAAGAACGATTTCAGGGACTTACGGAATAGATTGAGGAATAGGACCTCCAAGGTGGTTTTCTCTGAAACACTGCCGGTACCTCGAGCCACACCAGAGAGGCAGAAGGAGCTTAGGGAACTTAACAAGTGGCTGAGGAACTGGTATAGGAAGGAGGGGTTTGGGTTCCTGGAGAACTGGGCTGACTTCTCAGTCGGCTACCGGCTCTTTTGTAAGGATGGGCTGCACCTTAATGGGGATGGTACAGCTCTTTTGGGGAGAAAGATGGCCACCAAGTTGGAAGGGCATTTAAACTAGGAGACGGGGGGGGGGGGGGCTCAGAAGTAGAGTTAGTCAGGAGGGAGTAAAGGACAGAAGGCAGTATTAGAGGCAGCAGTGACAGTAGTTCCATATCGTCAATTGGGGGAGTCTGTGCGGGAAAACCTCAGACCAAACAGGAGTAAAAATAATCACCATTCACTATCAACTTCCACAAAACTAAAAGGGGTATATGCAAATGCCAGGAGCCTAGCTAATAAAATGGATGGGTTGGAAATGTTAGTACATGTGGAGGACATAGACCTTGTGGGAATAACGGAAACTTGGTTCGACCCCTCACATGACTGGCTGGCCAATATCCAAGGGTATTCTGTGTACCGGAAGGACAGGGTAGGAAAAAGACGGGGAGGGATATGTCTCTATGTCAAGAATAATGTAAGGGTGATAGAGAGGAGTGATATTATGGAAGGGATGAGTATGGAGTTAGAATCCGTGTGGGTAGAACTCTATAGGGAAGAAGTAAAGGGACAAGTAACTGTGGGGGTTTGCTATAGGCCACCCAACCAAAGGGAGGAGGTAGAGATGGAATTTATATCACTGTTGGGTAAAGTGGCAAAACTGGGATCAGTCATCATATTAGGGGACTAATTATCCCGACATTGACTGGGAAGAGGGGACTTCACACTCACAGAAGACCCGTCTCTTCATGGAAACCTTACAGGACAGCTAGATGTCTCAGTTAGTGGATTCTCCTACTAGAGAAAATGCAGTGCTGGATCTATTGATCGCTAATGACCCAGACCTAATCTCGGAGGTAGGAGTCCAGGACAACCTGGATTCTAGCGATCATAGGATGATCACATTTAGCCTAAATAACAATATAACAAGGCAAGAGGGGAGCATAAGAACCCTAAAATTCCGAAGGGCAAACTTTCCCAAATTGTGCTCATTGATGGAAAGGGTAAACTGGAACCAAACCCTAGGAACACTGACCACGGAGAAAAAATGGGAATGCTTTAGGAACATATTAAACAAATGCATCTCGCAGTGCATTCCTATGGGAAATAAATTTAGAAGAGACAAAGCCAAACCTGGCTGGCTAAACCGTAATGTTAAAAAACTTATTAGGGGTAAAAAAACTGCCTTCAAGAAATATAAATCAGAGGGCACAGATTCGGCTTTTGAGCAATACGAGGCGGCAAATAAGAAAAGTAAATACGAAATCAAAATAGCTAAAATCAACTTTGAGAGACAAATAGCGGAGGATAGTAAAAAGAACCCAAAGAAATTCTTTAAATATATCAACAGCAAAAAAACTAAGGCAGAGCATATTGCACACATAATTAGCGATGATGGGAGGATAGTTACTGTCAGGATCTGTGTCATTACATGGGTCACCTGCTGGTGGCACTGTTGTTCCTGGAACTGAGGGGCGCAGTTCCAGGGCCCACCAGCGGGTGTCTCCCAGCAGCTGGACTGTTCTTTTAATTAAGCTGCACCTGAGGAGGACTGCTGAGGGAATATAAGCCCGCCCTTCACTGAGGCTCAGTGCTTCAGTATTTTCTCTGCTAGCCGTGTCCCTGTCTGAACCTGTATCCTGAAACCTGTATCCTGAAACCTGAAACCTGTATCCTGATCCTGAGTCCTGTTCCCTGCATCCTGCTTCCTGTACCTGGCTCCCTGCTTCCCTTGTCTCCTGTCCCTGTCCTGTCCTGCTATTGTTTGCTCCATCCCTTTGTATATAGTTTGTTAGGTTCTATTGGGGTTTTGTACTGTTATCATTTATATTTTGTTTACTTGTTTATGGTCACTGGTGTTGGTATTGGAGTGTGTCATTTTGCTTAATAAACTTATTTACATCTTTATCCATCTGGGTCCTGATTCCTTGGTGCAGCCAACTGATCTGATCACCCTTGCTGGATGCCTGCATGTGGTATCCTTGACAGAATACTGAAGCCACTAACGATCAGATCGGTTGCACCTGGGAATTAGGAATTTTCTGGTTGTTGCAAGATGCAGTCAGAGGAGGTCTTTTATTTTTCTTTGCTTGTAACAGAAGACAGGGAATATTGTCGCCAAATTTTGAAAACTTATGTAGCGCTATTTAGATCACTCTTGGCGGCTACTGGGGTATGATGACGCCACCTGTGTAGTATTTAGGAGCAGAGTATATAATCTGTGTGATCAGGACAGGATTTATAGTAAGTGCCAGTGCCTCCACTCAATCAGGGCTTGTGATTAGCAAGTGAAATCCCAATTGAGAAAACATATCCATATAGACAGTAATCCACACAGCAGAGTGTTTAAATGTCTATGTATTGAAGAAATAACATTCAGTGAGCCATACAGCATAAGATATTCTCCTCAGGAACATGAAATCATCAGCAGTGTCTCTGTGTGTCTCAGTGAGGGGATGTTACAACACTTACAAGTCTGTTCTCCAGCAGGAACATGTCTGTCTCCTCATGTCTCTCTTCTTCACAGTCTTACCCATCAAACCTTGCTCTGCCCTTTTTGATGACCTCATCCTTCTTGCAGAGATAAAGAGCACACCGTTGCCATATTGAAAAAGGGCAAAACAAACACTGCATAACAGGAATACGCATTTGAAAGATGGGCAAAGAAATTATCACATCACTACATTCTCCCCCTGCTGAAAATCCTTCCGACCCGGCAAGGATATACACATAAAATAACAACAAAAATTAACATCGTTGTCGCCTTCTGCAGACCACTTCTCCAGAAGCAATCTATTACAGAGCTTAGCTGCAAAGAAAGTATGGTTAGTAACAAATAGGCATCATGCTAACCAGTCTAGAATGAGCTGCAATCATGTCCGTCAGAACATGAGGTTGTACATAGTTCTGCACAGCATAGCAGGGTCTTCCCAAAGTGTCATAAGTAAACACCGGTGGAGGACGTCGAACACGATCTCCTCTCCTCAACCCCTCAGGCATAAATCCAGAGAACTCTGGGACAGCATTAGTGGGGAAACTTGGTGCTCCAACCATGCCTGGAACTGTAGGCACAACATTTTGGGCTGTTGGTTCAAAAGCCGGAGTAGCTGGGTTCAAACCTCCCCTCTGAGGAAGGCCCCCATCAGTACTAGGTGAAGGAACCTGTGCAGGAGACTCTAGTGGAGGTGTAAACCAGTCACTGTCATCACTCTGGTCTCCACTGTTGGCACAGGGCACATCATTAGAATCTGTAGCAATGTCAGATTGTGGCTCCTCATCAACAGTAGCAACTTGTGGTACCGGAAGCAAATGATTCCTATGCCAGGCTTTGATCCGACCCTCGGGTCCTCGAATCCTGTATACTGGAATCCTAGGCAGTTTTTCTACAACTTCAAACAACTCATTTCTCCAGCGATCAGCTAACTTATGTTTGGCTGAGGGTCCCAAATTGCGGAGAAACACTTTATCACCAAGTTGTAAGTCTTTGTAACGAACTTTGGAATCAAAACGCCTTTTATTGGCAGCATTTAATTTTGCAGCATTTTCCTCAGCCATCTGATAGGCCTCTTTCAAACTCTGCTTAAGTCGTGCCACATACTGATAGTGATTCCTCTGTTCCATTCCATCAGTAGACACGCCCAACTGAATGTCAATAGGGAGACGGGCTTCTCTCCCAAACATAAGAAAATAAGGAGAAAAGCCAGTGGATTCATGTCTGGTGCAATTGTAGGCATGTACCATAGCTCCCACATGTCGGCTCCAGGTCTGCTTAGCACCATTAGGGAGGGTACCCAACATGTTCAACAAGGTACGATTGAAACGTTCAGGGAGAGCATCACCCTCTGGATGATAAGGGGTGGTGCGGCTCTTGTTGATGTTAAGCAATGTTAACAGCTCTTTAATTAGGCGACTTTCAAAGTCCCGCCCCTGGTCAGAGTGAAGTCGATTTGGCAATCCATAGTGAACAAAAAACTTCTCCCACAGCACTTTGGCTACAGTTACTGCTTTCTGATCTTTAGTGGGATAGGCTTGAGCATAGCGAGTATAGTGATCAGTCACAATCAAAATATTTCCCACACCACTGCTGTCATTGTCAATAGACAAAAAGTCCATGCACACTAAATCCATGGGACCAGAACTTTTCAAGTGTTCCATAGGAGCAGCTCGAGTAGGCAGAGTTTTCCGTTGCAGACATCTCACACAACGGCGGCAATAGTCCACAACAGCTTCCCTCATCCGTGGCCAAAAGAATCGGTCTTGGATTAATCCATAGGTTTTTTCAACCCCTAGATGCCCATGTTGATCATGCAAACTTCTCAAAACAGAGTTTCTATAGACTTGAGGGAGCACTAGCTGTCTCCTTCCAGGATGATCATGAAATAAATGTACCCTGTATAAAAGTCCATCAATTATTTTGAGCTTCTCCCATTCCTTAAGATAGTAGGTACTCTGCTCAGGTAGGTATTTTCTCATGTAGGTAGGATCTTTCCGGAAAACAGACTCTCTGACATGTCTGATTATTGGATCTCTTTTTTGTAGAAGGATCATGTCTTTCTTTTGCAGCTGGATGTTTTCTGGCACCCCTAAGGCAGTGGGGCAGCAATACATGTTTGGAATACACTCTTCACCAGCTCCCAGGGAATCAATAGCTCGTAGGTCAGAGAAAACAATATTGTCTCCTTGTACAGCAGCTGTAGCACAATAGGCAGCCACAATAGGCCCAGGTACTTCCTCCCAGTCACTTTCTTCCAAGTTCATGGGTAATCCAGGGCGCCTAGAAAGAGCATCAGCCCCAATATTCTTGGGACCCGGCTTGTACTTGAGAGTGAATTGATAATTAGACAACGCAGCAAGCCACCTATGACCAGTGGCATCTAGCTTAGCTGTAGTCAAAACATAAGTGAGGGGGTTGTTGTCGGTTCTCACCTCAAACTGAGTTCCATACAAGTAGTCATGCAGTTTTTCAACAATAGCCCACTTCAGGGCAAGAAATTCCAGTTTATGAACAGGATAATTCTTTTCTGCTGGGCTTAGACTGCGACTGATATAAGCAACAGGCCTTAGTCCTCCTGGGTACTCTTGATGTAAGACTCCTCCCAATCCATCATAGCTGGCATCCACATGCAGAATGTATGGCTTTTGTGGGTCTGCATAAGCCAACACTGGTGCTTCTGTAAGACTTTTCTTAAGCTGTAGAAAAGCTTCCTCACAAGCAGAAGTCCATCTCTCACTGAAATGGGTTTTGCGGTTTGTGTCCATGCCAGGGGTTTCTTTGAGCAAGTCATTAAGAGGCCGAGCAGTCTTGGAATAGCCCCTAATGAATCGACGATAATAGCCACAAAATCCCAAGAAGGACCTCAGTTCTGTCAGATTTGTGGGACGGGGCCAGGTAACCACAGCCTCCACCTTAGCAGGATCAGTTGCTACCCCTTCTGCAGATACGATGTGACCCACAAAGTTTACTGAAGAACGAGCAAACTTACATTTGTCCAGTGAAAGTTTCAGACCTTCCTTCCTCAAACGATCTAACACTTTAAACAGTCTCTGGTCATGCTCCTCCAGAGTGGAGCCAAAGACAATTATGTCATCAAGGTAGACGATACATTGAGTGGGGCAAAGGTCTCCCAGGGTCCGATCCATTAGACGTTGAAAGGTTGCAGGTGCACCACTAATGCCCTGAGGCATGCGAACAAACTGGAAAAACCCCAGGGGGCAAATAAAAGCCGTCTTTTCTTGATCTTCATCACTCATTGGGACCTGGTAATAACCAGATCTTAAGTCCATTACTGTGAACCATTTACTGCCTTGCAGGGCATCAAGAGCTTCCTCAATGCGAGGTAGCGTGTATTGATCTGGGACTGTTCGCCGATTTAGAGTCCTGTAGTCAACACATATTCGCACTCCACCATTTTTCTTTCTGACTATCACTATTGGGGATGCATACGGGCTTTTAGACTCAGCAATGATGTTTTCATCTTTCATTTTGTGCAAGCACTCTCGAACATCATCCAGATCTTTAAGAGGTATGCGCCTGGATCTTTCTCTAAATGGGGTGCTATCTGTTAGGCGAATACTGTGCTGAATACTTTTTGCACACCCAACATCCATGTCATCGGTAGAGAAAACATCATTGTATTCCATTAGCTGCTCTCCTAGTGCTTGTCGGTGCTCTGCAGGACTATCAGCATCATTCATGTGAAAGTCTAATTTGGTTTCTTTCTCCTTGACTTTAGCAGTGTAGGAGCTAATGGTTTCCGCTGGGTAACAATAGGCTACCTCTTTCCAGGCTGGTATTATAACTGGGTGTGTGGTAATGTTCCGGACAGTAACAACATCCATTCTTGGACATTTTACACGATAGTCTTTCCTTTCTGGTACTATCTCCCAGCCATTCTTTGCAGCCTCTTTTGTATCAGTCTCTAGCAAAAAGAAACTACCATTTGCACTTGGTGAAATTTCCACATAAACCCGCAACACTCTCACTCCCCCTGCTGGAAGCTCTATGGGACGCCATGGATTTCCCACACACCCTCCAGGAAGATCAGGAGCAAAAGTTTGGCAGATATTTTGAAGTTCTGGAGCAACAGGCAGTGAAGGTAGGGGAGTTCCTCGTTGGGGCTGAAGAAACCGAATGAAAGCAGCCTCAACAGCTTCAACATTGGAACCCACAATCATAGGAGCATACTCATTACCCCCAGGTGGAGGGCTCACATAAGCAATAACTTTAAGTGGGGGATCCTCCTCAGCTATCACGCCAGGAATGCGAAGCTCAACTTCTAGGCAACCATCCATAAAAACAGGATTTTCTCCCACACCATAAACAGGCAAAGTGTCCACGGGTTGCAAAGGGAGGTGGTTTAAGTGTTGCTGATAGAAGGGCCTGTATATGATTGTCAGCTGAGAACCAGTATCAAACAGAGCAGTAGTGGGTATATCATTAACAAACAAATTGAAAGTACATCTGCGGCCTACCCCAGGTAGCTTGGTAAACGTTTGTTTTCTTGATCTTCCATGTTTTCTTTGGTACATATGTCCAGCTTTACTGTGAATTTCAGAACTGTCAGCAAGCAGTGGACACTGACGAACTGTGTGGCCTGCTTGTCCACAGCGGAAACATTTAATGTGGAAGAGAGGCTTATCACTGGAGGTTTTATCAGCAGATAGAGCTCTAGGCTGTGGGAGTCTACTCACTTCTTTGTTCTTAGCAACAGTCTCATTTGTGGGCTCCACCCCAGCATTCTGTTTAACTTTGCTCTTGGAAGGGGTACTAAAACTAATATAAGACTCCTGTCTCTTTACTTCAGTCATAATTTCAGTGAAAGTAAAGTTCCTCTGTCTCAAAACCACTCTTAGAACTGGTGATATTGGGTGATGTGGCAGTAACCCCTTTATTATTTGAGCAGTCCTTAATCTGTCAACATCTGTAGGAGAGATGACCTTGTCAGTGAGCAATCTCCCCAGTAGTACTTCTAGCCTCCTCACAAACACAGAAACATCCTCTCCCTCTTTATGCTTTGTCTGTTTAAAATCAGCAAGCATCTGATCAGGGTCACGGTGCAGTCCATAAGCATCTGTCAAAATATCAATATATTCTTGAGCACTGGTACTCACATGAGTCTCCTTGTAAGCTCTGATGATAATGGATGCTGGTGGTCTTAAACTTTCCATGATGCGCTGTTTTTTCTTTTCCTCTGAGCAGGTCCATTCCTCTATCACTTGCTGTGCAAAATCTCTCCACACCTCAAAGCTTTCTTCTCCAACAGGGACAGGTAGCAATCCTGAAAAAGCCTTTAATTTGCGATAAGAATCAGCATGTAAATTCTGGGCAATGACTTCAGTGACTTTTAGCAGAAGATGCTCAATATCTGTTTCCTGCTTAACAGCCGCAGCAGACAACATTACAGTTTCTCCTGATGCAGCAGTTGTATTCAATGGTTCACACTTATCAGGCAGTGCTGGTAACTTCCGCCTTACTGGAGGTGAACTTACTGGAAATACTACAGCACAACCAATTTCTTCAGCCCCTTTCGGATATATACAAAAGGGCCCTTTAACTGGATTTAAATCCACCTCACTGAGACAGAGATAATGGGTATACAGTTCATAACTCTCATCTTCCTCTCTTTTATCCACAGGAGCGGCATACTGCAAGGTTTCATTTGCTTTTAGCGCCTCCTGCAGTTTGTGGATACTCACACGAATAGGTACATATGAAATAGCAAATGTCCTTTTAGGTGGCAGTCCCTCTTCCAGGGCCCACTGCCTCACAGCTTCTGTAGATAACAATGACATGGTCGTTCCTTAATGTCCTGATCCAAGATTTGTATCTCAGCAGTGCCTCCAAATGTAGCGCTATTTAGATCACTCTTGGCGGCTACTGGGGTATGATGACGCCACCTGTGTAGTATTTAGGAGCAGAGTATATAATCTGTGTGATCAGGACAGGATTTATAGTAAGTGCCAGTGCCTCCACTCAATCAGGGCTTGTGATTAGCAAGTGAAATCCCAATTGAGAAAACATATCCATATAGACAGTAATCCACACAGCAGAGTGTTTAAATGTCTATGTATTGAAGAAATAACATTCAGTGAGCCATACAGCATAAGATATTCTCCTCAGGAACATGAAATCATCAGCAGTGTCTCTGTGTGTCTCAGTGAGGGGATGTTACAACACTTACAAGTCTGTTCTCCAGCAGGAACATGTCTGTCTCCTCATGTCTCTCTTCTTCACAGTCTTACCCATCAAACCTTGCTCTGCCCTTTTTGATGACCTCATCCTTCTTGCAGAGATAAAGAGCACACCGTTGCCATATTGAAAAAGGGCAAAACAAACACTGCATAACAGGAATACGCATTTGAAAGATGGGCAAAGAAATTATCACATCACTACATTTACACTAGCGAGCAGTTGTTGGAATGCATCCGTCTGGCCCACTCGTTTGTTGACAAAGGCAGAGTTTTGTTCAAAGAGATTCAGCCACTTATTCAGCTCTGTGCAGAGTTGGCTTTATCTAATACCCCTAAGGGTGGTGATGATTATTCTCCTCCTTTTAGTGTCTCTCAGGTGGTATCTCTTGTGTGGCTCTTGGAAGATGATAAACCCTATTTTATTGAACATTATTCAGTGTATTCTCCAGAGGCCCTGTTGGATTGCATGAATGCTGTATATTCTCTAATCATACAAGGGGGTTGTAAATTGAGTTTTGTTCAGGCCTTATTGCAAACCTGGTCAGATCTTTCCAATTTAGCATCAGCTAACTCACACCAATCCACTTCTGCCTCTGGACACCAGTTTTCTCAAAGTTTATCCTCTCCGTTACCCGTAGCAACCACAGCTGCAGTTAGGTATGGTTTGCTTTCCACTGCTTGTTCATATCCTGGCTTAACGAGTTGCACTTTTCCTGCATTTAACTCTGTGAAAACTTCCTCTACTACTCTGTTGCCTCTAGCAACCTCTCAGAAATTCTCCTCTGTAACTGTCTCTCCTTTTCCACCATCTCCCAATACTGCCATTTCGCTTCCATCTACTTCACAATCTATTCATAGCCCTGCAACCACTAGCAAGATTTCTGTATCTAAACCTAAAAAGAAAAGGAGATTTTTCCCAACACATACAATTATACCTGTTACCCAGCCTGCTGATCCAGTGCCCACTGATCCGTTGCCTTCTACTGAGCCTGCTGATCCAGTGCCCGCTGTTCTGATGCCTGTTGTTCCAGTGCCCGCTGATCCAGTGCCCACTGATCTGGTGCCTCCTACTGATCCAGTGCCCACTGTTCTGATGCCTGCTGTTACAGTGCCCGCTGATCTGGTGCCTCCTACTGAGCCTGCTGATCCAGTGCCTGCTGTTCTGATGCCTTCTGATCCAGTGCCCGCTGATCTGGTGCCTCTTACTGAGCCTGTTGATCCAGTGCCTGCTGTTCTGATGCCTGCTGATCCAGTGCCCGCTGATCTGGTGCCTCTTACTGAGCCTGTTGATCCAGTGCCCACTGATCCGGTGCCTCCTACTGAGCCTGCTGATCCAGTGCCCGCTGTTCTGATGCCTGTTGTTCCAGTGCCTGCTGATCCAGTGCCCACTGATCCGGTGCCTCCTACTGAGCCTGCTGATCCAGTGCCCACTGTTCTGATGCCTGCTGTTCCAGTGCCCGCTGATCTGGTGCCTCCTACTGAGCCCGCTGATCCAGTGCCTGCTGTTCCGGTGCCCGCTGATCCAGTGCCTCCTACTGAGCCTGCTGACCCAGTGCCCACTGATCCGGTACCTTCTACTGAGCCTGCTGATCCAGTGCCCGCTGTTCTGACGCCTGTTGTTCCAGTGCCCACTGATCCGGTGCCTCCTACTGAGCCTGCTGATCCAGTGCCCACTGTTCTGATGCCTGCTGTTACAGTGCCCGCTTGTCTGGTGCCTCCGACTGAGCCTGCTGATCCAGTGCCTGCTGTTCTGATGCCTGCTGATCCAGTGCCCGCTGATCTGGTGCCTCTTAATGAGCCTGTTGATCCAGTGCCCACTGATCCGGTGCCTCCTACTGAGCCTGCTGATCCAGTGCTCGCTGTTCTGATGCCTGTTGTTCCAGTGCCCGCTGATCCAGTGCCCACTGATCCGGTGCCTCCTACTGAGCCTGCTGATCCAGTGCCCACTGTTCTGATGCCTGCTGTTCCAGTGCCCGCTGATCTGGTGCCTCCTACTGAGCCCGCTGATCCAGTGCCTTCTATTCCGGTGCCCTCTGATCCAGTGCCTCCTACTGAGCCTGCTGATCCAGTGCCCTTTGATCCGGTGCCTTCTACTGAGCCTGCTGATCCAGTGCCCGCTGTTCTGATGCCTGTTGTTCCAGTGCCCACTGATCCGGTGCCTCCTACTGAGCCTGCTGATCCAGTGCCTGCTGTTACATTGCCCGCTGATCTGGTGCCTTCTACTGAGCCTGCTAATCCAGTGCCCACTGATCCGGTGCCTCCTACTGAGCCTGCTGATCCAGTGCCTGCTGTTCTAATGCCTGCTGGTCCAGTGCCCGCTGATCCGGTGCCTCCTACTGAGCCTGCTGATCCAGTGCCCGCTGTTCTGGTGCCCGCTGTTCTGGTGACCACTACCCAGTCTGCTGACCCAGTGCTTGCTGTTCCAGTGCCCGCTGACCCAGTGCCTGCTGTTCCGGTGCCTGCTGATCCGGTGTCTCTTACTCAGCCCGCTGATCCGGTGCCAGCTGATCCCGTGCCCGCTGTTCTGGTGACCACTACTGTGCCTGCTGATCCTGTGCCTGCTGATCCTGTGCCTGCTGATCCTGTGCCTGCTGATCATGTGTCTGCTGATCCTGTGCCTGCTGATCCTTTGCCTGCTGACCCAGTGCTTGCTGTTCCAGTGCCCGCTGACCCAGTGCTTGCTGTTCCGGTGCCTGCTGACCCAGTGTTTGCTGATCCAGTGCCTGCTGAGCCACGGTCTGCCGCCCTGTTTGATGTGCCACTGTCTGTTGCCCAGCCTGGTGTGCCACTGCCGGATATCCTGCATGCCGCTGGCGCTCCCCTGCTTGATGTCCAGCTTGCCTTCAGTCCCAGTGTTGGGACATGTGTTGCAATGAGGGCAGGTGTATCCCTAATGTTACGCCTCTTCAGGAACTTGACCTGTGGGGTGCCAAGACGGCTTCCAGACCCTGGTGGTGGGGCGCATGATCAATTGCTGGACTCTGGTGGCACGCCTTCCGGCAAGTTAAAGGACTTTGGCCTAGAGGGTGCTAGAAGACCCGCAGACATGGAGGGGAGACCTTTTTGGACTTTTGGGGTAGAAGCACAATGGAGCGTCCGGAGGCCGCTCCTTAAAGGGGGGGAACTGTCAGGATCTGTGTCATTACATGGGTCACCTGCTGGTGGCACTGTTGTTCCTGGAACTGAGGGGCGCAGTTCCAGGGCCCACCAGCGGGTGTCTCCCAGCAGCTGGACTGTTCTTTTAATTAAGCTGCACCTGAGGAGGACTGCTGAGGGAATATAAGCCCGCCCTTCACTGAGGCTCAGTGCTTCAGTATTTTCTCTGCTAGCCGTGTCCCTGTCTGAACCTGTATCCTGAAACCTGTATCCTGAAACCTGAAACCTGTATCCTGATCCTGAGTCCTGTTCCCTGCATCCTGCTTCCTGTACCTGGCTCCCTGCTTCCCTTGTCTCCTGTCCCTGTCCTGTCCTGCTATTGTTTGCTCCATCCCTTTGTATATAGTTTGTTAGGTTCTATTGGGGTTTTGTACTGTTATCATTTATATTTTGTTTACTTGTTTATGGTCACTGGTGTTGGTATTGGAGTGTGTCATTTTGCTTAATAAACTTATTTACATCTTTATCCATCTGGGTCCTGATTCCTTGGTGCAGCCAACTGATCTGATCACCCTTGCTGGATGCCTGCATGTGGTATCCTTGACAGTTACCGAGGACACTGAAAAAGCAACCGTGCTGAATGCTTTTTTCTCCTCAGTCTTTACACAGGAAAAGGAGGGGTACACTGACCATGAATATATGGTTAGTAGTAATACACAGGACTTGCCGCTTTGGCTAACAGAGGGTGAAATCAGGGAAAGGCTGGATAAAAGAAAGTAACACAAATAAATCACCAGGCCCCGATGGCGTACATCCGAGAGTACTCAAAGAACTTAGTAAAACTATATCTAGACCACTGTTCCTGATCTTTGCTGACAGTATTATGACAGGAAATTTTCCGGGGGATTGGAGGAAAGCTAACGTGATACCAATATTCAAAAAAGGGCAGAGGCATGTCCCGGGAAATTTTACTCCTGTCAGTCTGACATCAATAGTATGTAAACTTCTGGAGGGGATAAAGGACTATATCGTACAGTTTGTTAAGGACAACAACATCATCAGCAGTAATCAGCCCGGTTTACAAACCGGCGTTCTTGTCAAACCAATCACTTAACATTCTACGAGGAGGTGAGCTGTGAGCTAGATAGTGGGAGACCAGTGGATGTGTTGTACCTGGATTTCGCTAAGGCGTTTGATACAGTTCCCCACAAGCGCTTAATTTATAAAATAAGGTCTGCAGGCATCGACCACAAGGTTTTCTCTTGGATACGGAACTGGCTAACAGGGCATGTCCAAAGGGTGGTAATAAACAGTGCATACTCAGACTGGTCTGGGGTGGTAAGTGGGGTCCCCCAAGGCTCAGTCCTGGGACTAACCTTGTTCAATTTATTCATAAACAGCATTGAGGATGGGATCAGTAGTTCTATATCAGTTTTTGCAGATGACACAAAATTGGGCAGGGCAATAACTGCACAGCATGAAGCAGATATCCCACAGAATGACCTGAACAAAATAACAGAGTGTGCAACGACATGGCAAATGAGGTTTAATGTGGAGAAGTGTAAGGTTTTGCACTTGGTGACTAAAAACATAAAAGCACAATACACTTTAGGGGGGGAACCTTTGGGGGAATCAAAAATGGAGAAAGATCTGGGAGTCTTGGTAGAGGATAGACTAAGCAATAGCATGCAATGTCAAGCGGCAGCTGCCAAAGCCGGCAGAATATTAGCATGTATAAAGAAAGGGATGTATTCCAGAGATAAAACTATAATCCTACCACTTTATAAAACTCTGGTCCGACCGCATCTGGAGTATTCTGTCCAGTTCTGGTCACCAGTCCTCAGGAGGGATGTGTTGGAGCTGGAGAGAGTCCAGAGAAGGGCAACTAAACTAATTAGGGGATTGGAGAACCTTAATTATGAAGAGCGTCTGCAATCACTTGATTTGTTCTCCCTGGAGAAGAGATGCCTGAGAGGGGACATGATAGCAATTTATAAATACCTCAATAGTGATCTCAGCATAGAAAAAAAGCTATTCAGTCGAAAGGATTGCATGAGGACTCGAGGGCATACAATGCGATTAGAGGAGAATAATTTTAACCTCAGGCAACACAGGGGGTTCTTTACTGTTAGGGCTACAAGATTGTGGAATTCTCTACCACAAGAGGTAGTTTCTGCGGGAAGTATGGCTACTTTCAAAAGACTCTTGGACGTACATCTCAAGGATCAGAACATTCAGGGATATGAGAGATGATTACGGCCATACACACCTACACAGGTTGAACTTGATGGACTATTGTCTTTATTCAACCTCAACTACTATGTATGTAACTATGTATGCCTGGTACAGGAGTTTTCTACAGATTTTCTCAGTGTGTCCCCAGCTTGAGACTGATTGCTACATCATTTATGGATCAGTTAGCTAATACCACAGATAAGAGAGGCCTCGTTTCTTCCATGTAAAAATCATTCATGGATAGTTCCAATGGTAAATAACAGCTGACAGAAATCAACAACTGGCAGAAATAGATGGGATAAAGATATTGCTGTTAGGGTTGAACAGGTATGGCATTTGTCATGTTACAACCAAAAACTTAAATGTATTTTATTGGGATGTTATGGAATAGACCAACAACAAGTGGCACAGAATTGTGAAGTGAAAGAAAAATGATAAATGGTTTTCAAAATTTTTTACAAATAAATATCTGAAAAGTGTGGCATACATTTGTATTCAGCCCCCTTTACTCTGATACCCCTAACTAAAATCTAGTGGAACCAATTGGCTTCAGAAATCACCTAATTTGTAAATAGCGAAAAAGAAAATTATTAAATAGAGTCCACCTGTGTGTAATTTCATTTTAGTATAAATTAAGGATAGACCGATATGGTTTTTCCAGGGCTGATACCGATATTTTGGTCACAAGGTATCGGTATCGGCCGATATGGGCCAATATTTTGTACATTTAAAGTTTTGAAAAATAAAGACAATTTTTGACACAAATCTGGTACTGAACATGCTAATTTTTGTTTAATGCCTAATGGCTAGCTTGCTGGCACCCTGTGGTGGGTGGCTGGCTGGCTGGCACCCTGTAGTGGGTGGCTGGCTGACACCCTGTGGTAGGTGGGTGGCTGGCACGGTGCTGTGGGTGACTGGCTGGTACAGGGCCTGTGGGCGGCTGGCTGGTACAGTGCCTGTGGCTGGCTGGTACAGGGCCTGTGGGTGACTGGCTGTCTGGCACCATGTCTGTGGGTGGCTGGCTGTCTGGCACCCTGTCTGTGGGTGGCTGGCTGTCTGGCACCCTGTGGTGGGTGGGTGGGTGTGTGGCTGGCTGGTACCCTGTGGTGGGTGGCTGGCTGGCACAGGGGCTGTGGTTGGCTGGCTGGTACAGGTCCTGTGGGTGGCTGGCTGGCTGGTACAGTGCCTGTGGCTGACAGGCTGGCTGGTACGGGGCTTATAGGTGGCTGGCTGGCCTGCTGGTACAGTGTTTGTGGCTGGCTGGCTGGTACAGGGCCTGTGGATGTGGGTGGCTGGCTGGCACCAGGCTGCTGTGGGTGGGTGTATGGCTGTGATACACTGCCCCGAAACTAGTCCCGACTCTAAACGAGCCTGTCCAAGGTGAGGGAGGCGGCCTACGAAGGCAGAATAACTTCACAAAAATATCGGCAATATCGGCCAATTCCTTGGGCCGATACCGATATATCAGGGAAAGTGCATATCGGCCCCCAATATATCGGCCTTGACGATAATCGGTCTATCCCTAATATAAATACAGCTGTCCTGTGAAGTCCTCAGGGGTTTATTAGAGAACCTTAGTGGACAAACAGCATCATGAAGGCCAAGGAACACACCAAAGAGGTCAAGGATAAAGTTGTAGAGAAGGAGTTGTGAAGTCTGCAATGTAAATTATGCATTCTATGCATTAAGATAAAAAGCCTTATGTGTGCAGCAGCCCCCCCTAATACCTACATGATACCCATCTCTGTCCAGCAATGTCCCGGAGTCCCTCGGCCTTTTGGACTCTCCATCTTGATTGGCTGAGACACAGCCACGGTGCCATTGGCTTCTGTGGATGTCAACCAAAGTCAGTTAGCCAATCGGGAGAGAGAGGGGGCGGGAGCGAATGGCAGCTCCATTTCTGAATGGACACACGGAGCTGCAGCTCAGCTTGGGTGCCCTCATAGCAAGCTGCTTGCTGTGGGGGCACTCGACAGGAGGGAGGGGCTAAGAGCAGCAAAGAGGGACCTGGGAAGAGGAGGATCTGGGCCACTCTGAGCAAAACAAACTGCACAGAGGAGGTAAGTATCACATGGTTGTTTTAAGAAAAAAAAAAAAAAACAACGAGACTTTACAATCACTTTAAAGCAGGGTTAGGTATAAAAAAATATCCCAAACTTTGAACATCTCACGTAGCACTGTTCAATCTATCGTCCAAAAATGGAAAGAGTATGGCACAACTGCAAACCTTCTAAGACATGGCCGTCCACCTAAACTGACAGGCCGGGCAAGAGAGCATTATTCAGAGAAGCAGCCAAGAGGCCCATGGTAACTCTGGAGGAGCTGAAGAGATCCACAGCTCAGGTGGGAGAATCTGTGCACAGGACAACTATTAGTCGTGCACTCCACAAATCTGGCCTTTATGGAAGAGTGACAAGAAGAAAGCCATTGTTGAAAGAAAGCCATAAGAAGTTCCGTTTGCAGTTTTTGAAAAAGCCTTGTGGGCGACACAGCAAACATGTGGAAGAAGGTGGTCTGGTCAGATGCGACCAAAATTTAACTTTTTGGCCTAAAAGCAAAATGCTATGTGTGGCAGAAAGCTAAGACTGCATATCATTCTGAATACACCATCCCCACCGTGAAACATGGTGGTAGCAGCATCATGTTGTGGGAACAGGGAAGCTAGTCAGAGTTGATGGGAAGATGGATGGAGCCAAGTAAAGGGCAATCTTAGAAGAAAACCTGTTAGAGTCTGCAAAAGATTAGAGACTGGGGTGGAGGTTCACCTTCCAGCAGGAAAAGACCCTAAACATACAGCCAGAACTATAATGAAATGGTTTAGATCAAAGCATATTCCTGTGTTAAACTGGCCCAGTCAAAGTCCAGACCTAAATTCAATTGAGAATATGTGGCAAGACTTAAAATTGCTGTTCACAGATGCTCTCCATCTAATCTGACAGAGCTTGAGCTATTTTGCAAAGAAGAATGGGCAAGAATGTCACTCTCTAGATGTGCAAAGCTGATAGAGACATACCCCAAAAGACCTGCAGTTGTAATATCAGCTGCAGCACTGACCCCATAGGGCTTACTGTATGATGACTTCTCTGGCCTCCCCTGATTACAAGCACAGTCAACTAGGGTACAGTTCACACATCCCTCCTTATTCCCGATGGCTTGTCACTCAATAAACAGTCCAGGGGTATTGTTTTTTAGTGTTTATTTTGGAACTTGGATGGGAGAAGGGAATAGTGAGATACTCAAACTGGAACTATTCACAAAGGATAAGGACAACTCTCACTTGGCCTCACCAGGTTGCTTATGGAAGCAGCTGTACTGCTTAATCCATACTGCCACACGTATATAGAAAGGGTTAAGTCTCCTTGCTCTTTCTGTCCAGCAATTGACTTGGTGAACTATATTCTCTTTGGGGACACTCACTAGCATCCCCTTTACTGACACCCGTCCACTGATTCTTCAAGCTGCATAAGTGGCCCCCCTCAGGTCAGGCCCCTTGACACAGATCTGTATTCACTGTACTGCAGAATCAAATCCTCCAGTGTCTCCCCTTTCAGTCACCTTCACAGGACCTCTGGGTTCAGTTCCTCTCTAACACTCCTTAGGCCCTTAGGTTGACCCCCTGGGGCCGCATGGCACCTCTACAGAGGAGGAGGCAGCTGCCCCCTCCCTCCAGGACTATACTATTCAGACAAAAGACCCTGAGCACATGTGCTCCTGGCATTTATACGGTATCCCAGCATGCAACGAGGCACTTTCCTCTGCCAAATCACCAGGGCTGTATCAAACACCTGTGCACTTATTTGTCAGGTTTCCTCCCACTGTCCAACATGCCTCCCTATTGGGCCAGTGTGAAACACTCTGCAAACAGAATGAGTTGCACCTCAGCACATTGAGCAGACTTCACTAACAGATCCTGCTATCTGGTAGGAGCTTGTGACGTCAGATTCCTATAAAAGAGCTGTTACAGCTCAAACAGCTCATTATGCGGGAGGCATGTGAAGAGGTGGGAGCGTTTTTTTTTTTCTATTTTTCCATGTGATTGACGATGGATTTACATTGGGGGACACTATTTTTTTATTTTTATTTTTTAATAAAGGACTTCTCAAAAACTGGCTTTTGTATTTATTTATTTTTGTACACTTTTTTGGTAAATGGGTAGGGGTACAATGTACCCTATATCCATTCACATGGGGGGAGGGTGCCGGGATCTGGGGCCTCCTTGTTAAAGGGGGCTTCCAAATTCCGATAAGCCCCCCACCCGCAGACCCCAACAACCACAGCCCTGGGTTTTCCAGGAAGAGGCTATTGTCCCCACCAACATGGGGACACAGTGCTTTGGGGGACACCCCAAAGCACCCTCCCCATGTTGAGGGCAAGTGGCCCCAGTATGGTTCAGGAGGGGGGGGGGCGCTCGCTCGTCTCCTCCCTTATCCTGGCTAGCCAGGCTGCTTGCTCGGATAAGGGTCTGGCATGGATCTTGGTGGGGACCCCACGCCATTTTTTTCATGTTTTTTATCTGTATTGCTGGGAGCTGACAATACATTACAGCCGCAAGCAAGTTTAAATGACATTTTTTCCTTAAGAAATGTCAGTATTGCTGCAGCAGGCTACATACATCGCACAAATGCGCCACTTTACAGGCACATCAAGGGAACCCCCAGGCATGATATTTAAATTTTTAATTTTTATTGTTTCACTTATCATCATTAAAATCACTGCTCCTGTAAAAACTATCATTTTTAAAAAAATGTTTTGCATTGGTACATGTCCCCCAGGGCAGTACCCGGGTCCCCATACACATTTTTTGGGCAATAACTTGCATTTAAGCCTTTAAAATAAGGACTTTTTATTTCTCATGTTTGAGTCCCATAGACTTCAATAGAGTTTGCATGTTCTAACAAACTTTTCCCCCGTTCGCGGTGTTCTGGTGCGAACCAAACTGGGGGGTGTTCGGCTCATCACTAATGGGCATTTAAAGATACAGACAACAATAAAACCTGACAAAGTTCAAACCTTTCCCCACTGCTAAATTAAGGATTTCCCGTAGTATCACTGTCTATCTTTATTGGAAACATCTCCCAGCACTTTTTGTCTGATTCTCTGTAACTGAGAGAGGTGAAAAGTGAGGTGAAAATATCGCTGATGGGGACATAGATGTAGAAAACGAGAACATTCAGTACGGGTTCTGACCTTTTACTACTCCATCCAAAACTAGAAAAGAAAGTATTGTAGTAATGTGAAGAATGGTAATGTAGAGGCTGGAGGCACCACTGAGTGCTGCAAGATACTAGGAGACTGACATTTCCAGAAATGCTGTTTTTTTTAAAAAAGACTATAACCAGCAATTACTCGGGACTTCTCTTCACTTTCTTATTTACAGGTAACAATTTTTAGGGGCTTTTTTAGTAAAATGACAGGGTTGCATTACTGAAATATTTCTATAAAACACAGTACAATATATTCCCTTACTATCCAAACCTTTTTACAGTTCAAACATTAAAAGGTAACATGACATAATGAAGGCTGTTGTTATACAGTAAAGTGCCTTGGGCATCGAGTCTCAAAATAGTCTTTATCATTGTCAGATCGTCTGTGGGCATTTCATTTAAAGCATATCATGATTCAGTGTTAGCTGTTTGTTAGCTTGTGATGTTAGTTGTTAACCTCCCTGGCGGTATGATTATGTCAGGAATTATGTACCAAAAGCGGTACAATTTTTTGCATGGAAATTTGGCGTTATGTATTATAGGCCTACAATTCTTAGTAATTACTGACTTAAACCTGACCAAAACAAGACTCTAGTAGACATCCCAGATGTGATAAATTTGAAACACAAATGCATGAATTATAATCTAATCAATAATATAATTTTATTATTTTATATATATATATATATATATATATATATATATATATATATATATATATATATACAGTGGGTACGGAAAGTATTCAGACCCCCTTACATTTTTCACTCTTTGTTATATTGCAGCCATTTGCTAAAATCATTTAGGTTCATTCTTCTTCCTCATGAATGTACACATAGCACCCCATACTGACAGAAAAACAAAGAATTGTTGACATTGTTGCAGATTTATTAAAAAAGAAAAACTGAAATATCACATGGTCCTAAGTATTCAGACCCTTTGCTCAGTATTTAGTAGAAGCCCCCTTTTGATCTAATACAGCCAGGAGTCTTTTTGGGAAAGATGCAACAAGTCTTTCACACCTGGATTTGGGGATCCTCTGCCATTCCTCCTTGCAGATCCTCTCCAGTTCTGTCAGGTTGGATGGTAAACGTTGGTGGACAGCCATTTTTAGGTCTCTCCAGAAATGCTCAATTGGGTTTAAGTCAGGGCTCTGGCTGGGCCATTCAAGAACAGTCACGGAGTTGTTGTGAAGCCACTCCTTCGTTATTTTAGCTGTGTGCTTAGGGTCATTGTCTTGTTGGAAGGTAAACCTTCGGCCCAGTCTGAGGTCCAGAGCACTCTGGAGAAGGTTTTTGTCCAGGATATCCCTGTACTTGGCCGCATTCATCTTTCCCTCTATTGCAACCAGTTGCCCTGTCCCTGCAGCTGAAAAACACCCCCGCAGCATGATGCTGCCACCACCATGCTTCACTGTTGGGACTGTATTGGACAGGTGATGAGCAGTGCCTGGTTTTCTCCACACATACCGCTTAGAATTAAGGCCAAAAAGTTCTATTTTGGTCTCATCAGACCAGAGAATCTTATTTCTCACCATCTTGGAATCCTTCAGGTGTTTTTTAGCAAACTCCATGCGGGCTTTCATGTGTCTTACACTGAGGAGAGGCTTCCGTCGGGCCACTCTGCCATAAAGCCCCGACTGGTGGAGGGCTGCAGTGATGGTTGACTTTCTACAACTTTCTCCCATCTCCTGACTGCATCTCTGGAGCTCAGCCACAGTGATATTTGGGTTCTTCTTTACCTCTCTCAACAAGGCTCTTCTCCCCCGATAGCTCAGTTTGGCCGGACGGCCAGCTCTAGGAAGGGTTCTGGTCATCCCAAACGTCTTCCATTTGAGGATTATGGAGGCCACTGTGCTCTTAGGAACCTTAAGTGCAGCAGAAATCTTTTTGTAACCTTGGCCAGATCTGTGCCTTGCCACAATTCTGTCTCTGAGCTCTTCAGGCAGTTCCTTTGACCTCATGATTCTCATTTGCTCTGACATGCATTGTGATCTGGAAGGTCTTATATAGACAGGTGTGTGGCTTTCCTAATCAAGTCCAATCAGTATAATCAAACACAGCTGGACTCAAATGAAGGTGTAGAACCATCTCAAGGATGATCAGAAGAAATGGAAAGCACCTGAGTTAAATATATGAGTGTCACAGCAAAGGGTCTGAATACTTAGGACCATGTGATATTTCAGTTTTTCTTTTTTAATAAATCTGCAACAATGTCAACAATTCTGTGTTTTTCTGTCAGTATGGGGTGCTATGTGTACATTCATGAGGAAGAAGAATGAACCTAAATGATTTTAGCAAATGGCTGCAATATAACAAAGAGTGAAAAATTTAAGGGGGTCTGAATACTTTCCGTACCCACTGTATATATATATACTGTATATAATATAATAAAATTAGATTATTGATTAGATTATAATTCATGCGTTTGTGTTTCAAATTTATCACATCCGGGATGTCTACTATATATATATAATATACATTTTTTTTATGTGTTTGTGTTGGTGCAACTTTTGAATTTCCCTCCCAGTTCTGCTCCCATGCACCATTGCTGCTGCAGGGAACGGAACCCGGAAGTCATCAGAGGGACGGTCGAGCGGCGGGGATCTCAGCGGCAATCACAGCAATGGGAGATCATCGCTGGATCACCAGGAGAAGGTAAGGAACACCGCTGCAGGCTCTGCACATCTACCCCGAGCGTGACTCGGGGATACCGATCCTAGCATGAAAAATCCACCCCGAGTCACGCTCGGGGTTACCGTTAAGGGGGTTAATGGAATTGGGTATTATTGTCCATCAGAGCTGGGCAGATATGACTCAAGAGGAATTTGCTGTGCTCTATAAATTTGCTGGAAGCTTTTCTGGAATTTTGCTGGAAGAATTTTACTTTTAGGAGGTATGACCACAATGAGGCCCTACTGATGCTTATAAATCAACCTCCTCCATTTATTTGTACTTTTTACACTAGTGGTATCCCTCAACAGTTTATTTTCCTCATGCCTGTTAAGGGAAATGTTGGGAGCTTTCATATATTAGTGGGCAAATATTTGTGTTTAGGATTTCTATGATTGTCTTCTGGAAAATACATCAGGATGTGGTAAGTTTATAGTATTTAAAACCCATCCCTTGGCAAATACCCATCTCACCCTTCTCACTCATTCAGCTGTGGTTTTTATTCAGAACTTCTAAAATGAAAACTTAATCACCTTAGTCTGCCGTCCAGGTCCTTTCTGGTGCCATTTCTGGGTGCTGGGGACTGGCAATCCGGCAATTTAGATGAGTCTGCACCATCCAGTCTATCACAGTCCTCTTTTGTTCATGTCACCACCGAGATTCCTTTTCTTGATCCTGAGAGGACCCGCTGCTGGACAGATAATAGGAATAATAGGTAATAGGTGTCCACATGCAGGCAGCAACATGAGCACCTGAAGTACCCCAACTCTTGTACATAGAAAAAGAAAAAAAGACTTGGGGCTGGAACCTCACATGATCACAGATTTAGACGAATAAGAGTGGCATTTAGGTAGTGTGACACTTCAGTGTTTCTTAGCTCAAGGGTAGTGCCAAAACAGAGAGTTTACTCCACGCCAGATATAGTTTTCAGGCCTTTTCTGTCCACTTTTATTTAAAGCAGTAGTATACTCCGCTATATGGCTTTTACCTACAGGTAAGCCTATAATAACCTGCACGGTTTAGGAGATATTAAACCTGCATGCAGGCGCTGACGTCTGCAGGGCATGCGGACCTTCAGAGCTCCTTGCCGGATCTTGCGGGAAAGTGAAACGTCATCGCGGCTCTGACCACTCACAGCGCTGGAGCCGCCAAACCAGGAAGAGATGCCGAGGGAGCATGTCAGCTCCCTCAGGGTTGTCCAGTCGACCGTGCCGGGGCTTTGTTCTAAGGTAAGTATTTCATAATGCGCTAGTATGCGATGCATACTAGCTCATTATGCCTTTGTCTTACAGGGTTTTTTTTTTGTTTTTTTTTGTTTTAGGAGTATACAACCCCTTTAAAAGGACATCAAAACTTCACCTAAGTAGTGTTGGAGCTGGAGAGAGTCCAGAGAAGGGCAACTAAACTGATTAGGGGATTGGAGGACCTCAATTATGAAGAGCGTCTGCAATCGCTTGATTTATTCTCCCTGGAGAAGAGACGCGTGAGGGGGGACATGATAGCAATTTATAAATATCTCAATGGGGATCTCAGCTTAGAAAAAAAGCTGTTCAGTCAAAGGGATTGCATAAAGACTCGAGGGCACACAATGCGATTAGAGGAGAAGTGTTTTAACCTCAGGCAACGTGGGGGGTTCTTTACTGTTAGGGCTACAAGATTGTGGAATTCTCTACCACAAGAGGTGGTTTCTGCGGGAAGTATGGTGGCTTTCAAAAGACTCTTAGACGTACATCTCAAGGATCAGAACATTCAGGGCTATGTGAGATGATTACAGCCACACACACCTACACAGGTTGAACTGGATGGACTCTTGTCTTTATTCAACCTCACCTACTATGTAACTATGTATGTAGGTATGTCTTCCCAAACCATCACACCACAAACATAGCATTCAGCCTTCTGGCTTTCTTGTGGCAGCTTTCCTGCTTCTAGTACCTCTTCCAGGTCCTTTCTGAACATCAGTACCATTTTGGTCCTCCTGACCTTGAAACACGTCCCAGTGTTTATGCACAGATGCTGCATCTCCGCTCTGCATTTTCCTTACAGCTTCCTAGCTGCTCTGTCCCTCATGGACTCGCTCTCAGGCTTGGGCCTTGCTCTGTCCAGACCTGCCAGCACCTCTCAAGGCCGCCTACTCATATTGACCTCCTTGGATAAGTGGGGCTCTGAGGTCTGACTCTGGCTCTCATTTGAAGTCAGCGCACACCCGTGCCATTAGTGTGCTTGCTTCTAATAAAATCTGGCATAAAGCACAATTTTTTTTTTAATCAGAAAAAAACAAAATTTTACAGAGTGCCACAGTAGGTTTATTTTTTATATAGAAATGTATATAACATAGTTCCCACCATTCCTAAATAGGAAAGAGGGATATGAATGAATGCATAAAAGTAAATTTTACAAAATACTGAGCAAAAGGCTTTTCTGCATTTATGTATGCCTAAATTAGTTGGAACATGAGAAGAGAAGGATTAGGCTCCAAAAAGGTATGCATGGAGGCGGAAAAGGGTAAGGTAACCTTTAAAAAAATGTGTTCAATTTGCGTGCCATTTAAAGTGGTTGTAAAGTCCCATTGTGACTTTGCTGGTATCCCCTCTGGTTTATACAGTCATAAAGTACATTGTGTGTGTTTTTTTATAAATGACAACGCTAAATACCTTTTCTCACACCAGAGCTGTGCGGTAATATGATCCCCCTGCGCTCTCCTTCCCAATCTAAGGAGAGCAGTGGGAGGGGCTGAGATTCCTCTGTAACGTCAGTCAGCCAGCAGAGGGAGGTCACGTGAACGCACAGCGGCGTTGTGAGAAAAGGTATTTAGCATTATCATTTTTTAAAAAACACACACACTGTAGTTTACTAAATAAACCAGAGGGGATACAAGTATTTTTGCTACATATTGCAGTGGAATAGTGGATGGGAGGGGTGGGGAGTAGTTTGGCTCTCACACTGACAGGCAGGGAGGAGGGGGGAGAGGGGAGAGACTCAGAACACACAGCAGTATGACAGAGGCAAGTAAACTGATCACGGTATCATGAATCAGCAGCCATTATTACCATGGTCAACACACACAGGGAGACACAGGAACAGGCAGAATCAACCAGGTACAGTCAACACTCAGCGCTCACTCTGATGGTTAAGGTTTTCCTGGCGATGCTGCTCTCTTTGGCATGGAAACTCCAAAACATGCTCTCATGGCATGAAATCTCGCATTATTACACAGGAGCTGAGCTGTACTGTTTGTATTGAGGCCATGCTCTGCCCCGCCTCCGCCCCGCCTCCTCTCAGTGAGCGAGGACTGAAAGCATTATATCCTCACTGAGCTCACTGAGAGGAGGTGGGGCGGAGGCGGGGCAGAGCACGGCCTCAATACAATACATACAGTACAGCTCACTGAGAGGAGGCGGGGCGGAGGCAGGGCGGAGCACGGCCTCAATACAAACAGTACAGCTCAGCTCCTGTGTAATAATGCGAGATTTCATGCCATGAGATACATCCCAGCACCCCCTGCGAATTGCCGAATGATGTAATCGCCGATCGGCGGCCGGACTCGGAAATGAGGAGAGGATGAATAAAGAAGAAAATAAGGTATTTACTAGCAAAAAAAAAAAAAAGTTTCCATTGGTAAAAGTAGTTTTAAAGGGGATTACATACAACTATGTAATCCAAGTTATTAAAAATGGGTGGAACTCCACTTTAAAGACCACAACATACAGGGATATACAATGTACGGTTAACAGCAAACACACACACATAATAGGTTGAACTGGATGGACTGATGTCTTTTTTCAACCTCACTAACTATGTAACTATGTATGTAACTATGTAATTTTCAATCATGTTGAAAATGGTGGCTACTCATCTCCTTTTTCAGGATTTGATGCCTTCAATGCATTGTTATTTTTATTATTTTTTGATCATTCTTTGTTATGGGGTCACTTACACACGCATATTGGCTTGTATATATATTATGTATTTTTATTATTTTTGTTATTTTCATCAATAAGATTGTCTATCCCCATTGTCCATCTGCTTCAATGTTGTCTCCACACCTTTGTCCGGCAAGGGCGATCCCCTCCTTTCTTGGAGTGGATGTGCTACATGTGAGGCTTTGGGGAGGGTTTCTTCTCTCCCTTTGCTTTGTGGATGCAGCCTGTGCCGGTGGCCATTGGTCCTCCTCCGCAGTGTTAATTTCGTCGACTAAAACCGACTAAAACGTTTTCGTCGACTAACACAATTCAGATGACTAAAATACGACTAAAACTAAAATGGCATTTTAGTCTTAAGACTAAAATACAACTAAAACTAAAATGGCATTTTAGTCAAAAGACTATAACTAAAACTAAATCAAAATTTTCTGCCAAAAATTAACACTGGTGCATGCTCAAAGCATAAATAATAACATATTAGATTTTTCACTCCAGGACCAGCAGTAGTATATAATGAGTTTGGAAATTGTAGAGAAATGCTTAAATAATGCATTACAAATTACAATTGAACTACACCCATTTGATTATAGATGACTAAAATTTGTTTTAGTCGACTAAAATGTAGGGCATTTTAGTCGACTAAAATATACTGGAGTTTTAGTCGATTAAATACGACTAAAACTAAAACACTTGCAGAAGACTAAAATGGGACTAAAACTAAAATGCCATTTTAGTCCTAAGACTAAAACTAAAACTAAATTGAAATTTGCTGCCAAAATTAACACTGCTCCTCCGGTTCCCTCCTTCAGATGAGGGCAACGGAGGGGCTGGCAGTTTTCCATCCTGTGCCACCCCTCTGCTTCCTACATCCGGCCGTCATGTATGGGAGTTAGTATCTGATGACGGTATTTCCGATCACCAGGCTGGTGGGCCTGTCCCGCGCAGCTTCCCGCGCAGGCGCCTTATATGAGGACGCCGAGGTCCGCTCCCGGCACCATTTCCCCTCAGTTCTCACAGTGAGAGGGAAATGTCGACACGCTTCTCTTGGCTACCATTTCCATGTGCATTGACTTGTTCCGAATGTGAGTTGCCATTTTTCTATTCCTCTACATATTAAAGATTCAGGTTTACTATGCCATTGGAGTCTCCCTCGTCATTTTGAGGTTTGGTATTATCTTCATCTACTGCATTGAGTTGTCAGGATGCCGGAAGCTTGCCTGTTCTGGAGTGATCTTAACGGATTGGTTCCTTCAACTTAGAGGACCCCCTCCTTGGATTTCTCTACTACATGCTCATTTGACCCACCTTAACAGGGGGTCTTGAAGTTCTGGTAAGCAGACATCTTTTATATTCTGATGCACGCGTTGTTGATGTTTCCATCTATTTGATTCCACTCTTTGGTGGTTGGACTTTTATCTTCAACTGAGGATTGTTATTTACATCTGTTGGACTTTTTATCTCACAGTGATTTTTATTTCCAACATTTTATTATTGGCGCTGTACTTTGTATTTTGTATATTTTGAGGAGTTGTTTTTGTACTGGCTGCCTCTTTGTCAACTATTTATATCCAGAGTGTGACCGAGCGCGGTCTTTTTTATCCAATTATTGTGGAGACATATGAGAGAAAACTTTTTTTGCTCAATAATGCTTGGCTGATCCCACAGAACACAGAACATGGAAATTCAATTATTTTAGTAAATATAAACTGCTAAACACCTTGCTGTGGGGGCACTCAACAGTAGGGAGGGGCCAGAAGCTCCAGCCAGGGACCCGAGAAGAGAAGGATCTTGGCTGCTCTGTGCATAACCAACTGCACAGAGGAGGCAGGTATAACATGTTTGTTATTTTAATAGAAACTTTACAATCACTTTAAACTGATTCTAAAAGCTCAAGGTTTTTTACCATAATGCAGTCTGTGCATGAAGGTTAAAAAAACCTTCTCTGGGCAGCAGCCCCCTCTCCCCCCCCCCCCCCCAATACTTACCCGAGCCCTATCATGAACCAACGATGTGCACAAGAGCCTCAGCTCTCCAGGGACTCTCCCTCCTTATTGGCTGAGACAGTAGCGGGAGCCATTGGCACCTGCAGGCAGGAGGGAGGGGCCAGGAGCGCCAGCGGGGGACCCGAGAAGAGGAGGAACGGGGCTGCTCTGTGCAAAACCCCTGCACAGAGCAGGTATATGTGACATGTTTATTATTTTAATAATCCTAAGTAAAAAAAAAAAAAAAAAATCAAAGCTTTATTATCACTTTAAGACCGCATTCACACTGCAGCAGCACGACTTCTGCACAACTTCGGGGGCGACCTGTGAAGTCCCGTGCACCGTGACTGTGGCGCCACTTGCACGGACTTCATATAATGAATGTCTATGCAAGTCGCTCCGAGGTCGCCCCGAAGTAGTACAGGACCCTTTTTCTAAGTCAGAGCGACTTGCGTCGCTCCTATTAGAACGGTTCCTGTAGCACTGCATGGGCCGCGAGGGATCGCGACTTGTCAGGCTGACAAGTCGCCTGACAAGTCGAGGTAGTGTGAATGGAGCCTAAGACTTTCCCACCTCCCCTCCAACAATGTTAGTAATAGACAAATCACAGAATACAACTGGTATGACTGGAGGCTACTTGGGTGCCAACATCCAGAAATAGTGTATCAAACTAATAATCTCAAGGGTGAATTACATACTCACCTTTGCTTGCTCCACACCACTCCATTCATCCACTGGGCCACAGAAACAAAGTCCTGTGGAAGCTCCAAAATGACTTGTTGAAACTTTAACAAGGCTATAAACTCCTTTCTGGTCCACAAGTGACAGTGCTAAGCCAATCACGGAGGGGGGGATGTTAAGTAATATGACCAGACATACTATGAATTGCTCCCAGTAACCGAAGAGAGTAGCGGAGGATCAAAGGAAAGATGAGTATATATTGCAACTATTAGGCAAGAGAGGTTTGTGTGTGAGTGGGGAAGGGGGCAAGCGGGTTCTCCACTGTCCTTCCAGTTGTTTTTTGCATAGCAGAGGTTTTCCAGAGAGAGGTGGTTAAAAAGTATGTATATGTAGCAGGATTTCCAGACATTGGGCCTGATGTGGGTCTGCCATGGTCACCGATAACACCAACAGCATATTTAAGCTGATTGCCCAAGTGTGAGATCTGAGTCAGAGAACAGTCCAGCATCTTTAGTTTGTTTTGTTTATTTTATATGGGGAAGGGAGAAGGGAATGAGTGGGATACTCCTCTGGCTCAACTAGGTACAAACTGGGACACTTGAGAAAAAAATGCTTTTCAGCGCTGACTTGGCCGGCTGAATGCGACCAACGCTTGCTGGCGCTTGAGATCATTGACTTGCGGTACTGTACTGAAGACTGACTTCTGACACTCTGGTTAGCTCAAAAGTCCTTGACACTTCTCCCTTTAATCCTTCCTGACTGAGGCAGCCTTTAGTAACACTGCTGCTGCCTCAACTCTCAACACTGTACACTGCACGCTGTACACTTCCACTGTACACTTCCACTGTACACTGAATACTTCAGAGCCCAACCATTGACATCCCCTTTACTGTTCAGGGTCAACACTGGCATCCCCTTTTACTCTTCCTGTACCGGCTAGCTAGCTCTCGGATCCCTCTGACCTTCTCCGGAATGGTCCCCTCTCACTAGGCAGACCCCCAGGGGCAGTTTTACTCACGACTGGGAATGCTTTCCTTAAACTCGACCCCTCTTACCTCCGCTGGCCCTCAGCACACCGGATCCTCTCTGCAGCTCAGCTCAGCCCTCTGTCCCCTCAGGCAAGCCGCCCGGAACACCCAATTCCTCTTGACAGGAGGAGAGACAGCTGTACTCTCCCTCCTGGGACTCTGCTTTCTGCCAAAGACGTTGCGTCCTGGGCTACTCTCAAACTTATACCCCCTCCCAGAATGCTGTGCGGCAGAATCTTCCGTTCTGGGGTAGATACAAGCCTGGGTGTGCCATTGGCTGGGTTTCCTCTACTGCCCAATGAGAGCCCTCATTGAGTACAGTGGGGAGACTCCCCAGTCTCAACAGCCACACCTGGGAACCATGACAACCTAGCTGAAAATCATGGCCCTGCTGATAAGCAGCCAAGGCCTACTACACTTTACCTAGCACCTACCTTGTAGGGTGCTACAGTGCCTTGCGAAAATATTCGGGCCCCCTTGAACTTTTTGACCTTTTGCCACATTTCAGGCTTCAAACATAAAGATATAAAACTGTAATTTTTTGTGAAGAATCAACAACAAGTGGGACACAATCATGAAGTGGAACGAAATTTATTGGATATTTCAAACTTTTTTAAGAAATAAAAAACTGAAAAATTGGGCGTGCAAAATTATTCAGCCCCTTTACTTTCAGTGCAGCAAACTCTCTCCAGAAGGTAAATGAGGATCTCTGAATGATCCAATGTTGACCTAAATGACTAATGATGATAAATAGAATCCACCTGCGTGTAATCAAGTCTCCGTATAAATGCACCTGCACTGTGATAGACTCAGAGGTCCGTTTAAAGCGCAGAGAGCATCATGAAGAACAAGGAACACACCAGGCAGGTCCGAGATACTGTTGTGGAGAAGTTTAAAGCCGGATTTGGATAAAAAAAGATTTCCCAAGCTTTAAACATGCCAAGGAGCACTGTGCAAGCGATAATATTGAAATGGAAGGAGTATCAGACCACTGCAAATCTACAAAGACCTGGCCGTCCCTCTAAACTTTCAGCTCATACAAGGAGAAGACTGATCAGAGATGCAGCCAAGAGGCCCACGATCACTCTGGATGAACTGCAGAGATCTACAGCTGAGGTGGGAGACTCTGTCCATAGGATAACAATCAGTCGTATACTGCACAAATCTGGCCTTTATGGAAGAGTGGCAAGAAGAAAGCCATTTCTTTAAGATACCCATAAAAAGTGTTGTTTAAAGTTTGCCACAAGCCACCTGGGAGACACACCAAACATGTGGAAGAAGGTGCTCTGGTCAGATGAAACCAAAATCGAACTTTTTGGCAACAATGCAAAACGTTATGTTTGGCTTAAAAGCAACACAGCTCATCACCCTGAACACACCATCCCCACTGTCAAACATGGTGGTGGCAGCATCATGAATTGGGCCTGCTTTGTTCAGCAGGGACAGGGAAGATGGTTAAAATTGATGGGAAGATGGATGGAGCCAAATACAGGACCATTCTGGAAGAAAACCTGATGGAGTCTGCAAAAGACCTGAGACTGGGACGGAGATTTGTCTTCCAACAAGACAATGATCCAAAACATAAAGCAAAATCTACAATGGAATGGTTCACAAATAAACATATCCAGGTGTTAGAATGGCCAAGTCAAAGTCCAGACCTGAATCCAATCGAGAATCTGTGGAAAGAACTGAAAACTGCTGTTCACAAACGCTCTCCATCCAACCTCACTGAGCTCGAGCTGTTTTGCAAGGAGGAATGGGCAAAACTGATAGAGACATACCCCAAGCGACTTACAACTGTAATCGCAGCAAAAGGTGGCGCTACAAAGTAATAACTTAAGGGGGCTGAATAATTTTGCACGCCCAATTTTTCAGTTTTTTTATTTGTTAAAAAAGTTTGAAATATCCAATATATTTCATTCCACTTCATGATTGTGTCCCACTTGTTGTTGATTCTTCACAACAAATTACAGTTTTATATCTTTATGTTTGAAGCCTGAAATGTGGCAAAAGGTCGAAAAGTTCAAGGGGGCCGAATACTTTTGCAAGACACTGTACATCTAGGAACCACAGGGTATCTGATTTTGATTCCTGTTGCAAATGTAATGTATGTATTCAAACAAAAAGATTATTATATTATTAAAAGTATCCAAGCAGGATATGAAACCCGGACCTTAGTTTGCCAGTGTCACAATGCCAACTACAGATACAACACTCTCACAAGGGCCTTTTCCTGGTTAGACATCGGTAATAAACTTGATAATTAAAGGACATATATTAAGCAGTAGCTAAATAAAAGCATTGCTTTGGCATTGCCAGTTTTGGACAGTTTCGTAATTTGAATGTCAGTTGTGAATAGTCAAAATGACATGTAAAATAAACAAAACTATTGTGAAAATGTTTTGAAGTGTAAAACCAAGAGTAGGCATTAACCTTCCTAGCGGTATTCCCGAGTGTGACTCGGGGTAAGATTTTAGTGCCAAAAGCGGTAACCCCGAGTCACACTCGGGGTAGCGCTAAGAAGATCGCTGGATGCTGGAAAAGGTTTTACTTACCTTTTCTCCGGGATCCAGCGAAGACTGCGAGAGGTATGCGGCGGCGGAGCTCTCTCCCGATCGTCTGCGAGCCCCGGCTTCCGTCTCCGGCGACGTGACGTCCGCCGGGGGGTGGAACCGGCGGCAAATTCAAATGTAAAATGCACCAAACACACTGATACCGTTCAAAATAAAATAAAATCACATTACATTGCCCCCCAGTGCCCTTTCCTGCAGTTTTACTGTACTTTCTATGTAAATATATGTATATATATATATATATATATATATATATATATATATACATATATATATATATATATATATATATATGCAGTATATATATATATATACGTATATATATATATACACATATACATATATATATATATATATATATATATATATATATATATATATATATATATATATACACACACATATATATATATATATATATATATATATATATATATATATATATATATATATATACACACACGTATATATATATATATATATATACACGTAATTCTTGTGAATGAGCAGCCCAAACCAACTGTATACATTATATATATATATATATGTATATGTGTATATATATATATATATATAAATAATATATATATACATAATATATGTATACATAATATATGTATACATACATATATATATATATAATATATATAATAAATGTATACAGTGGGTTTGGGCTGCTCATTCACAAGAATTACATGCAAAATAATGGTACCGCTTTCAGCACCTAAAATCCAAAAGAATCATACCGCCATGGAGGTTAAATGATTGTCATGACGAGTCCATGATCCCAGTGTCACACAATCATTTTTGCCAGACTGATAGACATAAATGTTAATGTTAACGGGTCTGGATGTCTTTGTACTCAGCAAACAACAGTCTTTATAAGAGGAGAGGACTTCTTCATAAGCGATATTTATACATATCAGACCTGTAAACGGATGTCCCAAAAATGAGGTGTTTGAAGGATAAATGCAGTTTCACCGAAAGACTCACAATTTGCCAAACATAAGTTGTTGCCTGTTTACTGTGCCATGTTTCCATTACCATTTTTCATATGTGTAGCGCTGCCCCCTTGGGAGCTGCTGAGTGTGGATTCCCCTGGGTTACCCATAGCAACAGTCCGTAAAACGTATCACTTTAAGACTCATGAACAGTCCAGGGGATCTGGTTTTTGTGTTTTATTTTAGAACTTGGATGGGAGAAGGGATGAGTGGGATACTCCAACTTGAACTATGCACAATTTCTAAAGACACTGAATGTAATGAGTGCGGCAAGGCCGCTGCTTCACCTTGCCACTGAAGTGAAGTAGAAAATAGGTTCCTGACTGAATTTCTCTTCAGGGTCCTGACTTGGCACCCCCTTTCTCACTTCCCGTTCATGCTAGCCCCTGTCCACTGACTCTCTACTGGAGAGGTCCCCGTCCTGGGCAGACCCCTGGTTAGCTCCCGGTACTCAAGGACACTGTTTTTCCTTGGGTTGCTCTGCCTTCGGCTCCATTTGTCAGTATCCTGGACCTCCTGGCTCAGCATCACACACTCAGCCCACTAGGCCGACTGCCTGTGACCACCTTCCTTGCTGACAGGAGGAGAGACAAACCGTTACCCTCCTCCTGGGACCTGGCTTCCCAACCAAAGACGCCCTCTCATATGTGCCCCTGGCTTTTATGACCTATCCCAGGATGCACCACTCTTGTGCCCTCCCACTGGGACAGCCTCAAAAGCCTGTGTGTCACTGGCTGGGTTTCCTCCAATGTCCAACAGGCTCCTCTATTGGATACAGTGGGGACACTCCCTCAGACCAAGAAAATCACACATGGACACATGTAACAGGCAAAACTACTGATCAGGCTCCACTAATAAGCAGATGGAGCCAAACAATGTCTTTACCTAGCACCTACCCAGGTGGGTACTACATATGCTTTGCTTAAATACTTCTTATTTTATATTTACTGCAGCAGGCAGACTCGTACAGGCAAAATGAGGTAGGTCTACGTTGCTCGCCTGGGAGGAGCTAGGGGGCGAGCGCGCTCTCGCCCCCGATCGAAAGCAGGGAAGCCGGTGTGTGTGTCAGGTGGCTCTGATTGCCGCCTGACACCCGCGATCACTCCCCACAGAGAAAGAAGGACGGCCGGCTGTTGTAAACACTTCTCCCTGAAATGATCACAGAGCTCATGCGATCCTTCTATATAGGATCACAGGTCTCTGTGGTCATCTCAGAAGCCATGCCCCCCCCCCCCCCACAGTTATAATCACTCCCCTAGGGTCACATTTAACCCCTTTATCACCTATTCTGTTAACCTACTCCCTGCCAGTGTCATTATTACAGTAACAGTGTATATTTTTAGCACTGATTACTGTAGTAATGTCACTGGTCCCCCCCCCCCCCCCCAAAAGTGTCAAAAATGTCAGTTAGGGGTCCGATCTGTCTGCCACAATGTCGCAGTCCCGCAAAAAATCGCAGATCGCCATTACTAGTAAAAAAAAAAAACAATAAAATAATTAGTAATTAGTAACTTTTGCACAAACCAATCAAAATACGCTTATTGCAATTTTTTTTTACCAAAAAATATGTAGCAGAAAACAAATTGGTCTAAAATGTTTAAAAATTTTGATTTGTAATTTTTTTTTTTTTTTTTGGGGGGAATGTTATATATCAGAATGTGAAAAATATTGTTTTTTTTTTTCAAAATGATCGCTCTTTTTTTTCCGAAAATTAAAAATTGCACAGGTGATCAAATACCACCAAAAGAAAGCTCTATTTGTGGGGGGGGAAATGTAAATTTAATTTGGGTACAGCGTCGCACTACCGCGCAATTGTCCGTTAAAATAACGCAGTGCCAAATAGCAAAATATGGCCTGGTCAGGAAAGGGGTAAAATCTTCCGGGTTTAAAGTGGTTAAAAATACGCTCATTGAGAATTTTTTTGTCAAAGACATGTAGCTAAATACATTTTGGCCTAAATATATGACAAAAATTTAATATATTGGATATTTTTAAACTGTCAAAGTAGAAAATGTCAATTTTTCGCAGAATTTTCGCTCTTTTTTATTAATATCGCAAAAAATAAAAAGGTCAGAGGTTATCAAATACCATCAAAAGAAAGCTCTGTTTGTGGGAAAAAAAGGACGTAAATTTATTTGGGTACAGCATTGCATGACCGCGCAATTGTCAGTTAAAAACGCGCAGTGCCAAGTTGAAAAAAGTGGCCTGGTCATTAAGCAGGAAAATCCTTTGGGGCTAAAGTGGTTACACAACAAATGTTAAAGACCCCTTTCCTTTGAAAGGGACAACACCTCATAATCAGAGCCGCGATGTGGGTGAGAGGGCGGGATGTGCTTCTTTCTTCAATCCCCCCCGACTGTCCTGATGACGCATTCTGTTTCTCTTTTATAGGGGCTACCTCATGCCAAGACCGTTGGACACAGTATTAACTTCAAAACACCAATTAAAGGTAAGTTTAACATTAACTATTACACACCCCTTTTTTTGTTAACTGTCTGCCACTTGTCCCATATGTGATGGGCGGGGACATTGCATGCCCCGCCCCGCACTTCCATTTCACCAGACTAATTATGTAACTATGCAACTATATCAACCAATTCAGATTTGAAAAAATAAATAAAAAATGTGTGTTCTGATTGATTGCTATGGCCAGATTTCTTGTTAACAAACTATTTTGGATCCTTAGCGTATTTGTAGCTTTTTCACAATGCACTCTAAAATGTTTGTTCCATTTATACTTGTGTTTGATTAATGCTGGGAAATGATTTGCTTGCTACATGCATTTTAATTAATTTAATATCAGAGCCAGGGCAAACACTTCACTGGCAGGCAACCATTTAAAATTTCAATTTTCCCTAAGGCCCAGTTCACACCACATGCAGTTCAGTAAAAAAAAAAAATTTCTGCATCACAAATACATGGAGAGTAGGTTATATGGCTTTCAATGGCATAGTTTACACCAGTGCAGTCAGTTCCAGTGCCAGTTAAAGTTCCAGAAAAAAAAGTAGAACATGCTGCATTGTTTTTGCACTGGATTGTACTGGAACGCAATAAAACGCATCAAAAACCCACCGGAATGCACTTAAACACACAAAAAAATGCACTGGAACATACATTTCCTTATTTAAGAAAAAAGAGGAGGGAAATAATGCACTGGACCACATCAAAAACGCACCAAAAACAAATCAAAAATGTACTGAAATGCATTAAAAACGCACATGCTAGAAAAGAATCCGGAACATCCATACTGTGTTTCTATGGTGTGAACTGGCACTTACACACAAATGGTTGCAATAAATATTTATAGATTGAACGCTACTAACTTTGTTGAACTACAATAGCCTAACCAGTATGCACGTTAGGACCTCCATATACAGTGCCTTGTGAAAGTATTCGGCCCCCTTGAACTTTGCGACCTTTTTTAGCCACATTTCAGGCTTCAAACATAAAGATATAAAACTGTAATTTTTTGTGAAGAATCAACAACAAGTGGGACACAATCATGAAGTGGAACGAAATTTATTGGATATTTCAAACTTTTTTAACAAATAAAAAACTGACAAATTGGGTGTGCAAAATTATTCAGCCCCCTTAAGTTAATACTTTTTAGCGCCACCTTTTGCTGCAATTACAGCTGTAAGTCGCTTGGGGTATGTCTCTATCAGTTTTTCACATCGAGAGACTGAAATTTTTGCCCATTCCTCCTTGCAAAACAGCTCGAGCTCAGTGAGGTTGGATGGAGAGCGTTTGTGAACAGCAGTTTTCAGTTCTTTCCACAGATTCTCGATTGGATTCAGGTCTGGACTTTGACTTGGCCATTCTAACACCTGGATAAGTTTATTTGTGAACCATTCCATTGTAGATTTTGCTTTATGTTTTGGATCATTGTCTTGTTGGAAGACAAATCTCCGTCCCAGTCTCAGGTCTTTTGCAGACTCCATCAGGTTTTCTTCCAGAATGGTTGTGTATTTGGCTCCATCCATCTTCCCATCAATTTTAACCATCTTCCTTGACCCTGCTGAAGAAAAGCAGGCCCAAACCATGATGCTGCCACCACCATGTTTGACAGTGGGGATGGTGTGTTCAGTGTGATGAGCTGTGTTGCTTTTACGCCAAACATATTGTTTTGCATTGTTGCCAAAAAGTTCGATTTTGGTTTCATCTGACCAGAGTACCTTCTTCCACATGTTTGGTGTGTCTCCCAGGTGGCTTGTGGCAAACTTTAAACGACACTTTTTATGGATATCTTTAAGAAATGGCTTTCTTCTTGCCACTCTTCCATAAAGGCCAGATTTGTGCAGTATACGACTGAATGTTGTCCTATGGACAGAGTCTCCCACCTCAGCTGTAGATCTCTGCAGTTCATCCAGAGTGATCATGGGTCTCTTTGCTGCATCTCTGATCAGTCTTCTCCTTGTATGAGCTGAAAGTTTAGAGGGACAGCCAGGTCTTCATAGATTTGCAGTGGTCTGATACTCCTTCCATTTCAATATTATCCCTTGCACAGTGTTCCTTGGGATTTTTAAAGCTTGGGAAATCTTTTTGTATCCAAATCCAGCTTTAGTTACCCAGTTACATAGTAGGTGAGGTTTAATAAAGACAATAGTCCATCTAGTTCAACCTGTGTAGGTGTGTGTGGCTGTAATCATCTCACATACCCCTGAATGTTCTGATCCTTGAGATGTAAGTCTAAGAGTCTTTTGAAAGCCACCATACTACCCGCAGAAACCACCTCTTGTGGTAGAGAATTCCACAATCTTGTTGCCCTAACAGTAAAGAACCCCCCCGCGTTGCCTGAGGTTAAAACGCTTCTCCTCTAATCGCATTGTATGCCCTCGAGTCCTCATGCAATCCCTTCGAATGAACAGCTTTTTTTCTAAGCTGGGATCCCCATTAAGATATTTATAAATTGCTATCATTTCCCCCCTCAGACGTCTCTTCTCCAGGGAGAATAAATCGAGCGATTGTAGACGCTCTTCATAGTCAAGGTCCTCCAATCCCCTAATTAGTTTAGTTGCCCTTCTCTGGACTCTCTCCAGCTCCAACACATCCCTCCTGAGGACTGGCGACCAGAACTGGACGGAATACTCCAGATGCGGTCGGACCAGAGTTTTATAAAGTGGAAGGATTATAGTCTTATCTCTGGAATGCATCCCTTTCTTTATGCATGCTAATGTTCTGCTGGCTTTGGCAGTTGGACATTGCATGCTGTTGCCTAATCTATCATCAACCAAGACTCCCAGATCCTTCTCCATTTTTGATTCCCCCAAGGGTTCCCCTCCTAACGTGTATTGTGTTTTTATGTTTTTAGTCCCCAAGTGCAAAACCTTACACTTCTCCACGTTAAACCTCATTTGCCATGTCGTTGCCCACTCTGTAATTTTGTCCAGGTCATTCTGTAGGATATCTGCTTCATGTTGTGAAGTTATTGCCCTGGCCAATTTAGTGTCATCTGCAAAAACTGATATCGAACTACTGATCCCGACCTCAATGTTGTTTATGAATAAATTGAACAAGGTTGGTCCCAAGACTGAGCCTTGGGGGACCCCGCTTACCACCTCAGACCAGTCTGAGTATGCGCTGTTTATTACTACCCTTTGGACACGCCTTTTAAGCCAGTTCCGTATCCAAGAGCAAACCCTGCTATCGATACCTGCAGACCTTATTTTATAAATTAAGCGCTTGTGGGGAACTGTATCAAACGCCTTAGCGAAATCCAAGTACACCACATCCAATGGTCTCCCCCTATCAAGCTCACAGCTCACCTCCTCATAGAATGTTAAGAGATTGGTTTGACAAGAACGCCCATTTGTAAACCCGTGCTGATTACTGCTGATGATGTTGTTGTCTTTAGCAAACTCTACGATATAGTCCCTTATCATCCCCTCCAGAAGTTTACATACTACTGATGTCAAACTGACAGGCCTATAATTTCCCGGGATATGCCTCTGGCCCTTTTTGAATATTGGAATCACGTTTGCTTTCTTCCAATTCCCTGGTACATCTCCTGTCCTAATACTGTCAGCAAAGATCATCAACAGTGGTCTCGATATAACTTTACTGAGTTCCTTGAGTACTCTCGGATGTACGCCATCCGGGCCTGGTGATTTGTTTGTGTTAAAGAGGAAGTAAACCCTCCTCTACAACTTGTACCTATAGGTAAGCCTATGATAAGGCTTACCTATAGGTACTGTAAATATCTCCTAAACATGCACCGTTTAGGAGATATTTACCTTACATGTCGCCAGTGACGTCACTGGCGCATGCGCTCTGAAGGAACGGCCGATCGTGCCGTTCCTTCAGAGCCCCGTGCCGTGACTGTCGGCTCTAGCGCGTGTGCGCGGGAGTGACGTCACCGCGGCTCCGGCCAATCAGATGGCCGGATGCCGCGATCCCGGAAGACGGGCGACTAGACATGTCGCCCGTCATAGAGGTGAGTGAGCGGCACGGCGGGGGCTCGTTCTGAGGTAAGTATTGCATAATGAGCTAATATGCGATGCATACTAGCTCATTATGTCTTTCTTTTGCAGGGTGTAAAAAAAAAAAAAAAACTCAAACGAGTTTACAACCTCTTTAAGTTTATCCAGCCTTTCCCTGATTTCACCCTCTGTTAGCCATAGTGGCAAGTCCTGTGTATTACTACTAACCATACAGTCATGGTCAGTGTACCCCTCCGTTTCCTGTGTAAAGACTGACGAGAAAAAAAGCATTCAGCACAGTTGCTTTTTCAGTGTCCTCTGTAACCATCCTCCCATCATTGTTAATTATGTGTGCAATATGCTCTGCCTTAGTTTTTTTGCTGTTGATATATTTAAAGAATTTCTTTGTTTTTTTTTACTATCCTCTGCTATTTGTCTCTCAAAGTTGATTTTAGCCATCTTGATTTCTTGTTTACTTTTCTTATTTGCCTCCTTGTATTGCTCGAAAGCCGATACTGTGCCCTCTGATTTATACTTCTTGAAGGCCAATTTTTTTCCCCTAATAAGTTTTTTGATGCTACGGTTTAGCCAGCCAGGTTTGGCTTTGTCTCTTCTAAATTTATTTCCCATAGGAATGCACTGCAAGATGCCTTTGCTTAATATGTTCCTAAAGCATTCCCATTTTTCCTCTGTGGTCAGGGATCCCAGGGTTTGGTCCCAGTTTACCCTTTCCATCAATGAGTACAATTTTGGAAAGTTTGCCCTTCTGAAGTTTAGGGTTCTTATATTCCCCACTTGCCTTGTTATATTGTTATTTACACTAAATGTAATCATCCTGTGATCGCTAGAGCCCAGGTTGTCCTGGGCTCCTACCTCCGAGATTAGGTCTGGGTCATTAGTGAGCAATAGATCCAAGACTGCGTTTTCTCTGGTAGGGGAATCCACCAACTGTGACATGTAATTATCCTGTAAGGTTTCCGTGAATAGACCGGCCTTCTGTGAGTGTGCAGTCCCCTCTTCCCAGTCAATGTCGGGATAATTGAAGTCCCCCAATATGATGACTGATCCCAATTTTGCCACTTTACCCATTAGTGCTAAAAATTCCAGCTCTACCTCCTCCCCTTGGTTAGGTGGCCTATAGCAAACCCCCACAATTACTTTCCCCTTTTCTCCTTCCTTATGGAGTTCAACCCACACAGATTCTAAATCCATGCTCATCCCATCCGTAATGTCACTCCTTTCTATCACCTTTATATTGTTCTTGACATAGAGACATACCCCTCCCCCTCTTTTTCCTACCCTGTCCTTCCGGTACACCGAATACCCTTGGATATTGGCCAGCCAGTCATGTGAGGGGTCGAACCAAGTTTCTGTTATTCCCACAAGGTCTATGTCCTCCTCATGTACTAATATTTCCAACTCATCCATTTTATTAGCTAGGCTCCTGGCATTAGCATATACCCCTCTTAGTTTTACGGAAGTTAAGCGCAATTGGCGGTTATGTTTATTCCCGTTTGGTCTGAGATTTTCCCGCACAGACCTGCCAATTGACATTGTGGACCTACTGTCGCTGCTGACACTACAGCTGCCTTCTGTCCTCTGCTCCCTCCTGACTGACTCTACTTCTGAGCCCTCCCCCCCATCTCCTAGTTTAAAAGCCCCTCCAACTTGGTGGCCATCTTTCTCCCCAAAAGAGCTGTACCGTACCCATTAAGGTGCAGCCCATCCTTACTAAAGAGCCGGTAGCCGACTGAGAAGTCAGCCCAGTTTTCCAGGAACCCAAACCCCTCCTTCCTACACCAGTTCCTCAGCCTCTTGTTAAGTTCCCTAATCTCCTTCTACCTCTCCTGTGTGGCTCGAGGTACAGGCAATATTTCAGAGAAAACCACCTTGGAGGTCCTTTTCCTCAATCTATTACCTAAGTCCCTGAAATCGTTCTTAAGGATCCTCCATCTACCTTTAACTTTGTCATTAGTGCCCACATGCACCATGACCGCTGGGTCATCCCCAGCCCCACACAACAATCTGTCTGCCAGATCTGCGATATGCCGAACGCGGGCGCCCGGTAAACAACAAACTGTTCGGTTCGCAAGATCTTTTTCACAGATTGCCCTCTCTGTCCTCTTGATAATTGAGTCCCCAACTACCACAACCTTTCTAACCTTTCCTGAGTTACGGCCCCCCTTCTTCCTGGAGCCCTCCCTCCCCTGGCAGCTGGGGGAGGGCACATGCTCCAGCACTGCCACCCCTGAGTTGATATCCCCCTCAACCTGCAACTCGGCAGGTTTGTTAGGGTGTACCAACTCAGGATTGGCCTCCCTGACTCTCCTCCCACTAACATTCCTAACGGTCACCCAGCTGCGTACCTCTGCTGCTTGCGTCTCCTCTATTCCTCCCTCCTCTATGCTGGCCCCTGCCAGCGCCTGATAGGTAATGTCCAAGCTCCTTTCCAGGTTGTTGATGCCACGCAGTATTGCCACTGTGTTCTGTAGGTCCAGGATCTGGTCTACCAGAGCAACAAGTCGCTCACATCTTGCACAGCAGTATTCGCCCTCGAATGGTTCATCAAGGAATGCATACATGCAGCAAGAAGTGCACTGAGTGGCATCCGCAATCCTGTCGGACATTATTACCCACTACTCTATGGGGATATATTAACGACTTGCTCTTCCTTACCTACTCTACCTCTGTCTCCCCTGGTACTAAACCTGGGGTCCTCACCAGTCGCTAATATACTAACCAGTCAAACTTCTTCACAACAGTATCTCGGACCTGCCTGGTGTGTTCCTTGTTCTTCATGATGCTCTCTGCTCTTTAAACGGACCTCTGAGACTATCACAGTGCAGGTGCATTTATACGGAGACTTGATTACACACAGGTAGATTCTATTTATCAACATTAGTCATTTAGGTCAACATTGGATCTTTCAGAGACCCTCACTGAACTTCTGGAGAGAGTTTGCTGCACTGAAAGTAAAGGGGCTGAATAATTTTGCACACCCAATTTTTCAGTTTTTTTTATTTGTTAACAAAGTTTGAAATATCCAATAAATTTCTTTCCCCTTCATGATTGTGTCCCACTTGTTGTTGATTCTTCACAAAAAATTACAGTTTTATATCTTAATGTTTGAAGCCTGAAATGTGGCAAAAGGTCGCAAAGTTCAAGGGGGCCGAATACTTTCGCAAGGCACTGTAGTTGCATACAGCTGTGAATATATATTTATATATATATATATATATATACAGTATCTTACAAAAGTGAGTACACCCCTCACATTTTTGTAAAAAATTCATTATATCTTTTCAGTTGACAACAATGAAGAAATTACACTTTGCTACAATGTAAAGTAGTGAGTGTACAGCTTGTATAACAGTGTACATTCGCTGTCCCCTCAAAATAGCTCAACACACAGCCATTAATGTCTAAACCGTTGGCAACAAAAGTGAGTACACCCCTAAGTGAAAATGTCCAAATTGGGCCCAAAGTTATATAGTTACCTAGTTAGTCAGGTTGAAAAAAGAAACAAGTCCATCTGGTTCAACCAACAAAAAAAAAAAAAAACAGTATTGAAAACCCAACCATACAATCCCATATACACAATCCTATACCCGCAGTTGATCCAGAGGAAAGCGAAAAAACCCCATCATAGCATGATCCAATTTGCTACAGCAGGGGAAAAAATTCCTTCCTTATCCCCCGAGAGGCAATCAGATATTCCCTGGATCAACTTTACCTAAAAAAAAAATTTTAGTACCCACTTATATTAACCACTTGCCGACCGCCGCAAGTACATTTACTGCGGCAGTCAGCCCCTCCTGGGCAAAGTGACGTAGTACTACGTCGCTTGCCCATGAGCCTGTAGGGGGCAAACGCGTGCCGCCGGGGGCGCGCTTCTGCCCCCGCTCATTCACGTAGGTCCCCGCGCGAGTGACCGGCGGCACCGATGTCCGCCGGTCATTCGCGATCTCCCACTGGAGAGGGAGAAAGGCAGGCGGCTAATGTAAACACAGCCGCCTGTCATTCTCCCTGATGTAACAGCAGAGATCATACGATCCTGCTATGTAGGATCGTATGTCTCTGTGGTTACATCAAAAGCCACACCCCTCTACAGTTAGAAGCACGCCCCTAGAGACACACTTAACCCCTTTATCTCTAGTAAAGTTAACCCCTTCCCTGCCAGTGTCATTTTTACAGTAACAGTGCATATGTATAGCACTGATTACTGTAGTAATGTCACTGGTACTCCCAAAAGTGTCAAAAATGTTAGTCAGGGGTCCGATCTGTCCGCCGCAATGTTGCAGTCCCGCAAAAAAAAAAATCGCAGATTGCCGCCATTACTAGTTAAAAAAAAATCTTTCCCTTAGTTAGTAAATGCAATAACTTTTGCGCAAACCAATCAAAATACGCCCATTGCGATTTTTTTCACCAAAAATATGTAGCAGAAAACAAATTGACCTAAAATGTTAAAAAATTTTGATTTTTACATTTTTTGGGGGGAATTTCATATAAAAAAAAAATGTTAAAAATATTGTTATTTTTTCAAAATTTACACTCTTTTTTTGTGTATAGCCCAAAAAGTAAAAATCGCACAGGTGGTCAAATACCACCAAAAGAAAGCTCTGTTTGTAGGAAAAAAAGGACGTCAATTTAATTTGGGTACAGCGTTGCACGACCGTGCAACTATCCGTTAAAGTCACGCAGTGCCGAATCGCAAAATAGGCCCTGGTCTTTGAGCAGCCAAATCCTCCGGGGCTTAAGTGGTTAAGTACACCCAGGAAAGAATCCAGACCTTTTTTAAAGCAATCTAGTGAGCTGGCTAGAACCACCTCTGGAGGGAATCTATTCCACATTTTCACAGCTCTTACGGTGAAGAAACCTTTCCATATTTGGAGACAAAATCTGTTCTCCTCCAGATGTAAAGAGTGCCCCCTTGTCCTCTGTATTGACCTTAAAGTGAACAACTCAACACCAAGTTCACTATATGGATCCCTTATGTATTTATACATGTCGATCATATCCCCCCTTAATCTCCTCTTCTCAAGAGAGAATAAATTCAGTTCCTCTAATCTTTTCTCATAGCTGAGCTCTTCCATGCCTCTTATCAGTTTGGTTGCCCTTCTCTGCACTTTCTCCAGTTCTCAGTGTCAATATTTTGTGTGACCACCATTATTTTTCAGCACTGCCTTAACCCTCTTGGGCATGGAGTTCACCAGAGCTTCACAGGTTGCCACTGGAGTCCTCTTCCGCTCCTCCATGATGACATCACGGAGCTGGTGGATGTTAGAGACCTTGCACTCCTCCACCTTCCATTTGAGGATGCCCCACAGATGCTCAATAGGGTTTAGGTCTGGAGACATGCTTGGCCAGTCCATCACCTTTACCCTCAGCTTCTTTAGAAAGGCAGTGGTCGTCTTGGAGGTGTGTTTGGGTTCGTATTATGTTGGAATACTGCCCTGCGGCTCAGTCTCCGAATGGAGGGGATCATGTTCTGCTTCAGTATGTCACAGTACATGTTGGCATTCATGGTTCCCTCAATGAACTGTTGCTCCCCAGTGCCGGCAGCACTCATGCAGCCCCAGACCATGACACTCCCACAACCATGCTTGACTGTAGGCAAGACACACTTGTCTTTGCACTCCTCACCTGGTTGCCGCGAAACACGCTTGACACCATCTGAACCAAATAAGTTTATCTTGGTCTCATCACACCACAGGACATGGTTCTAGTAATCCATGTCCTTAGTCTGTTTGTCTTCAGCAAACCGTCTGCGGGCTTTCTTGTACATCATCTTTAGAAGAGGCTTCCTTCTGGGATGACAGCCACACAGACCAATTTGATGCAGTGTGCGGCGTATGGTCTGAGCACTGACAGGCTGACCCACCCACCCCTTCAACCTCTCCAGCATTTCTTCAGTGTTGTCACATGAAAAGATATAATAAAATATTTACAAAAATGTGAGGTTGTACTCACTTTTGTGAATTACTGTATATTTTTATATATATAGCAGGGTGACCCCGTGCTACTCGGTAGAGTGGTGGTTTATGCCAGATTTTGAGGGAAGCAAGCACACTGATTATTCAGGTAGGTACTGGCTTCATAATAGAGCCAGAGGTAGCCCTTGTTCACACTGCAGGCGGGTTTGAACACGCACAATTTCAAACCCGCATGTCAGTGCGAGTTCGGGCGCGATTTGACAGACATCTCTGTGGGTTCCTGCACAGATGTCTATTGAAATCACTCCCGAAGTTGCCAAAAGTAGTGCAGAAGCTACTTTTGGGAATCAGTGCGGTGAAACAAAGTCAGTGTGGCACCGAATGTGGCTCAGAACAGAGCCTGACAGGAGGGGGCACTATGTGTGCCACATTTCTACTCTGCCCAAAGGTGTTCCAGGTCTGTTACAAACCTATGTAGTGTATTCTAAAAAAAAAAAAAAAAAATTGCTGTGCGCAGCTAAAGTGTTCGCGTTTGGTGTGAAGAAAAAGTGGTGTGGCATTTAGGGGATTTAAGTGATCAAATGTCTGTGAATTGCCTCAGAAAAGCAATCAATTTGAAGGAGCGCCAGTACCTGCCACTGGTGTGAACAAGCCCATGTATTCACAAGTTAAAGTAACACAAAACTCTAGTTCTGTTTAAGCATGTATTCTTAATTTAAAGTATCTTCTGTTGCTCTCAGCCCCCCCCCCCCAAATCTCCAAATTTCTGCTGCAGTGCTCCGTCTTCCTGTTACAGGGATAATGGAAAGGAAAAATAAATTACAGGGCCAATAAGTACTGGACATGTATGCTTTTGATTTATGCGACCATGCAAAATATGGCCTGCGTTATTCCATTGAAATATGCAGTATTTACAGTATCTCATGAAACCAATCAATATTTTATTGCATGGCGGCGTATCTACTCAGATGGATACAGTGGAGATGGCTTAGAGCAGTGGTTCTCAACTCCTGTCCTCAGGACCCAAGAACAGGCCAGTTTTGCAAGACAACTGAAGTACATCACAAGTGATATCATTTGCTGCTCAGTGATTCCAGTATTCTAGTCTGCATCTCCCCAAGGCAATACTTAAAATCTAGCCTGTTAGTGGGTCCTGAGGACAGGAGTTGAGAACCACAGGATTAGAACCTGACAGTTTTTATTGCTGTCTGTGCCCCTGTTAGAGAGATTTACCCTCTCTATTTTTACTGTTTACTTATCATTGAAAAGGAAAGAAAAAGAAAATCCCATCATTTGGAATGATATCAGAACACTAACAGAGAGGAAATTTCCCCAATAGTAAACAAAATAGTAATCGAGGGCCGATCTGCACATTCCTCCGATATATCGGAATCGGCCACCAAAGTGACTGATATTGCCGATATTTCAGGAAAGTGCTGTACCGGAGTGATGTCTGCAGCTAGAGGCATCACCCCGGTACCGGCCTCCATAGCCGATGGTTGGTTGTCTTGTAATGACAACCGATGCGGCTGAGAAGCCTCTCGGCCTGCCATACCTGGGGGAGGAGGAGGGTAGGCGGAGCATTAGGCTGCAGTGCCACACTTATTAGCATTGACAGCCGTTGGGCCAGTTGTATTAAGTGAAGCACGGAAAAATATTTTTACATCTTCTGGGCTCAGTGTTAGATCCTGGCTTTCACAGACAGCCAGGAATTCTAGTACTAAGGGGGTGCACACAGATAATGCTGAGGGTAAGCTAGCTGCTTTGAATTGGGGGTGGCTCTGGGATGAATTGCTGCTATCCCTACCCCATTTTAAACTAGTGGTGGTAGGAACTCAGGCCTCATACACATGGAGGCTAAACAATGCTGGGCATAAAATTCCTACACCTGAGGAGGAGCTGCAGGTGCCACTGTATAAAGCATTCTAGAAAAATGAATGTTCTCTTCAGTGGCAGCCTGTTCATTGGGGGCACAGGGGCGCCGCCCCTCCATCCATGTGTCCGGCCCCTTAATCTACATGCAGGGTGCCAGACGCATTGGTTTTCAATGGGGATTTTCTTTTCCTTTTTTTTAAGCACGTGATTAGAGCCAGAGGCTCTAATAGCCTTCAAAAAAGGATGGGCTCGGTGTACAGAGCACTGCGCCCTGAGCCCACCCAGTTGTGTGACAATAACGAATGAATATTCGCTATTGCCGCACTGATTCTCCTCCCAACCAATCAGGATGCGGGTCCTGAGACCTGTTTCCCAATTGGCATCCTATTGGCCAAGAAGGAGAGAGGAGACGGCTGCCAAGAGGGAACATGGAGACTGAGGGGGAAGTCGCCACCACCGCCGCCGCTGCCTATCAGTCCCACAGAGCAAGGTATGGGGGGGGAGGATATGGTGGTGCGGGCTGGAGTGATTGGGGGAGTCCAGCCAATAGGATGCCTTCTCCTTTCGGCCAATCGGGAAACTTCCTGATTGGTCGGGAGGAGAATCAGTGCGGCAATAGCGAATATTCATTCACTATTGTCACACAACTGGATGGGCTCAGGCTGCGCATTGTGAGTGGTGGATGCAGTCTTCTGGGACCTGTCAGTGTCCCAGAAGACCACAGGGGGGAGGGAGAAAGGAGAATTTCCGTTGCTCAGCTGGGAACAAGTCCTTAAAGCACAACTTTTAGGTGGAGCTCTGCTTTAACAAATGCTCCTGTAGCGTTTGTATGGCAATAGTAAGGAAGTCAGACTGGCGTCAATGAGCTTTAGTATTGTGCATTATAAGCATTAGAAATGCTCCCTAAATGCCCTATGCACGGTTTTGAAGCGTTTGATGAGCGTTAAAACTGCTCCACAATGGAAAGTGACAGAAATGAACTAACTTTAACGCTCCACAACTGCATAGCAAACGCCTGCCAGAGCGTTTGCTGAGCGTTACCATAGACTTGAATGGGAGGTGTTGAAGGACTACGAATGTCTCCTGACTCAACATGAGGCTTCAATTTTGAAGCGAAGCGACGCTACACTTCATGTTTTCATTGTATCTTGTGCATAGGCATTTGAGGGGTATTTTTAACGCCTCTCAAAAGCCTGCTTTTAATGCCAATGTGAACTTAGCCTTACAGGTCTGGCTGTTTTTGGAGAAGAAATAGCCAGATTTCTGATCTGTGTGCAGAGCTCTGTGTTTGTACACAGGACTCTGTGCTGTGATTGGCTACAGCCAAACAGTACGCCTCGGTGATAAATCATTGGCCAGGGCTTACTAACAAAATCCCATTGTAGCAGAGTGGGTTAGCAGTAGGAGCATGCATGTGCGTCCCTAACCCTGAACCAAGTGGAGGAAGTACATGTAAGTGATCCAGCCTGCACGTGTCACCCTGCTGCAGTAAATGTATTGGGGTTAAAGGGAAATGGATGGGAGTGGGTTCACACGACTGGTCTGATAGGGTCTGCCTGTCCATTTTTCAGGCGGACCTGATCTGACCTTCCATTCACTACTATAGAGCAATGGATCTAAACAGACTTGTGTCCATTTACTCCTGCCTACCTTCAACCTGATCTGCTAAACAAACCAGAAAGGGATCCATTCCCCTCCGGCTAGTGGATCAGATTGGAGGGCAGTCAGGTGTAAACAGACAGCCGGTTTGTTTATCCCAGCCGCCCCTTAGAGAAAAGTTGGCTGTGTCCGTGTCTGTTCTATGCAAAAATGCATGTATGCAGTTCTATGCAAATATGTATGTATGCAGTTCTATATAAATATGCATGCATGTATGCAGTTCTATATAAATACGCTTGCAGTTCTTTACAAATATGCATGTGTGCAGTTCTATGACAATATGCATGTAGGCAGTTCCATGCAAATACGCTTATGTGCAGTTCTATGCAAGTACTCTCATATGCAGTTCTATGCAAGTATGCATGTATGCATTACCATGCCAACACACATGTACGCAAATCAGAGCAAACATGTACGTACACAGTTCCATGTAAATACGCATGCACACAGTTCAAAGCAAACACGCATATACGCAGTTCAATGCAAATACGTATGTATATACTGTACATAGTGAAATGCAAATATGCATGCATATATGCAGTTCAATGCAAACACTCATGTATGTATGCAGTTCAATGCAATTATACAGGTATGCATGCCATAATTACATGTCATGCTGCACCTGCCCAACTGCACTTGGTCAATACTATTTTTTTAGGATTGTTTTTTCCAATGCATCCTAAATGCAGCCTCTGTCTATGCCACTTCAATGCAGCTTAAATGTACACTCTTGCAGATCAAATTCACGCTACTCTTGAGACACAACTCCTTTAAGTGCATTGATACCTGTGCATGGGTGTATCAACAAACAGGTGTACAACCCCCCTGGATTGTCCTAACTTATATAGTTGGGAAGTTATTGGAGAATTTAATAAAAGACCACATAGAAGAGTTTTTGGTAGAAAATAATATTTTAAGCAATATACTGTATAGCATGGATTCGCAAAAGTCCAAAGTTGTCAAATGTGTCTGATTTATTTTTATGAGTTAGTAATCCAAAACTTATGCAAACTTATGAAGTCTACAGGCTTATAATATTCAGTTTGTTAACCTCCTTAGCGGTATTCCCGAGTGTGGCTCGGGGGTTAAATTTCAGTGCAATTAGCGGTAACCCCGAGCCATACTCTGGGTACCGCCAGGAGTAGCGCTGGATCCTGAAAGAGGGGTTACTTACCTTATCCCCGGGATCCAGCGATGTATCCCGGCGGTGTGCGGCAGCTGGATCTTCCGTCCGATGCTTGTGAGCCCTGGCTTCCGTCTCCTGCGACGTGACGCTCGCAGGGGGGTGGAACCGGCGGCAAATTCAAAAAGTTATAAACACAAACACACTGATTACAATACAAAAAAAAATAAATTGACATTAGTTTGCCCCCAAGTGCCCTTTCCTGCAGTTTTTACTATATGTATGTATGTATATATATATATATATATATATATATATATATATATATATATATATATATACATATACATACATACATACTTTAACTTATTTATTATATTAGAATTTATGATTTTGTGTTTCAAACTTTATCATAACCGAGATGTTATAAAGAAGAACGCACAGTAAAAAAAATCATAGTTGGTTTGGGCTGCTCATCATTAAGAATTACATGCAAAATAATGGTACCGTTTTCAGCACCTAAAATCCGAAACAATCATACTGCCAGGGAGGTTAATGGAACTGTCTAAAAGACCGTATTCAGAGCGTAGTGATCATTGAATCATACACTGAATTGTCTAAGGTTATAAGTGTACCACAGGGTTCAGTGTCGGGACCCACACTTTATAACATATTTATAATTTATATAGAGTTTAGACTTAAAAGTACAATTTCAGTGTTTGCAGATGACACCAAGCTATGCAGTGGAATAACGCCCCTACAAAATGTTTCCAACTTACAAGCCAACTCCAATGCACTGTTTAATTGGGCAACTATAAGGCAAGTGAGGTTAAATGTTGATAAACGTAAAGTTATGCTCTACTCTACAAGACTCTGGTCCGGCCACATCTGGAGTATGCTGTCCAGTTCTGGGCACCGGTCCTCAGGAAGGATGTGCTGGAACTGGAGAAAGTCCAGAGAAGGGCAACAAAAATAATTAGGGGAATGGAGGACATCAGCTATGAGGAAAGACTACAAGCACTGAACCTATTCTCTCTGGAGAAGAGACGATTGAGGGGGGATATGATATCAATGTACAAATACTGTACTGGCGACCCTAGCATAAGGAACAAACTATTCAGAGAAAGGAGATACAATAAGACACGTGGCCACTCACTAAAACTTGAGGAAAGGCGGTTTAACCTTAAAGTGCGTAAGGGGTTCTTCACTGTAAGAGCAGTAAGGATGTGGAATTCTCTTTCACATCAGTCGTATCAGCAGGGAGCATCGATAGTTTCAAAAAACTATTGGATGGACACCTTAAAGACCACAACATACAGGGGTATACAATGTATGGTTAAAAGCAAACACACACACACATCATAGGTTGAACTGGGTGGACTTATGTCTTTTTTAAACCTTACTAACTATGTAACTATGTAACTATGTAACTATGCACTTGGGGGCTAAAACATAGAAAGATTAGAGGAACTGAATTTATTCTCTCTTGAGAAGAGGCAAATAAGGTGGATATGATCCCCATGCATAGATACATAAGTAAAATATATAGAAAAATCTGCGCTTAAAATAAATAATAATACAGGTTCAAAAGGAAGCTGCCAGCAAAGTCAAATATTGACAATCAGTAGAGGTGATAAAAAAGATTTGCATGCGGCACTTAAACAAATCAGTCAGTTTCTGCGATAATGTGTGATCCCAGCTGCTTACCAGATGGAAAGAGGCAAAAAGCCTGTCATCAGACATTAATCAATGCTTGTTATTCTTGACATCAAACAAATCCACTCGATGAAAGAGGTAGGGTATATAGGAGCATATATGAAAAACAAAAAATAATCTCATGGTGTGGGTTAATATGAATTATACATTGGGTATAATTCATATTAACCCAATATACTACACCATGAGATTCTTTTTTGTTTTTCATATATGATCCTATATACCCTACCTCTTTCATCGAGTGGATTTGTTTGATGTCAAGAATAACAACTATAGATACATAAGTGGTCATTGTAGTAAACTTGGTGTTGCGATATTCACTTTCAGGTCATTAGAAGGACAAGGGGGCTTGTTTTATATCTGAAGGAAAAGAGATTTAACCTCCACACACAGAGACTTCTTCACAGTAAGAGCTGTGAAAATGTCAAATAAACTCCCTCAAAAACTAGCTCTGTATAGCCTAGTAGATTGTTTTAAAACAGGGATGGATGCATTCATAAATACACAACTGGATATTAACATTTATAGGTAATAAGTCCACAATTAGTTGATCAAGGAAATACTGTATGCTGTTGCTTCCTTGGGGGTCAAGGAGTAATATTTTTCCCCTGCTGCAGAAAACTGGATCATGTTTTATTGTTTTGTTTTGTTTTTTTGCCTTCCTCTGGATCAACTGTGGGTATAGGATTGTTTATGTAGAGGTTGTCCATTTGTTTTGTTTTTTTTTTATTGATTGAACTTTTTTCCACCCGACTATGCAATTATCTGGCACCTTTACTGCAAATAATTCAGTCTAACAATAAGTCTATTCACTTATCCAAAGCCATTTCCTCTTCAATTTGCTTTGTTTTGATCCAAAGATTTAGCAGAAAACTAATTTTAATTCCTAATTTCTTAAGTAATAACAGTTAATCCCTAATTTGACTGAATAGAGTCTGCAGCAACATTTGCACATACAGTACAGCAGTCACTCTTAAGCTGTAATTACATCATACATAATGATAGATTCTAATCAAAAGGAAAACAAGCTATACCAGTAAGCACTGGTGACAACCAAGTCATTGTGCAATCAAGAATACACAAATGCTGTGGAAGCTTTAGCTTTTGTTTTGTTTTTTGTATTGAAGTATATCTTACATAATTATATAGTTCCTAAGGTTGAAAAAGACACCAATCCATCCAGTTCAACCTAAGTGTGTGTTTGTGCCCATGTCACTACTATTTTAAATATCCCTGTACACTGTGTTCATCAAAAAACATAACTAATTTTTTTTTTTTTAATTTAACTACATTCCCCACTGACACCAGGGCGTTCCACATCCTTACTGCTCTAATAGTAAAGAACCCCTTATGCAGTTTAAGTGCTAGGGCCTGGACTTGAACCTGGGACCTCTTCTGAGTCTGGTCATGACTCTTCTCACTGAGCTACCTAAGATGCTGGACAGCACCATGTCTGATCCATTGGACAACTCTGCCTTGTGCTTTGACTCTTTGCTCCTCTCATGAACTCAATGATTTAAGCCATGTCTTTGCACTTCCTGTTTGCCAGATTATTGTGCTCTCTCCAGCCATTATCTCACTCTGTCTTCCCTCCTGCCATCCTTATCTTTGCTACCACTCGTTACTGACCCTTTGCTTGTTCCTTGACTACACTTCTGTTTGATCCCAGCCTGCAACTACTTGTTACTAACCTTTTCTTGTTTACTGACTACGCTTCAGTTTGATCCTTACCTGCTTTATCCGCTTCTGGACCCTGGCTTGCTCACCTCCTAATGGGGCGATCTTGAGGACAGCGACCTGGTACTAACTCTTAGCTAAATCCATCCCCGCTATCCGGAGTCTGGTGAACACCGGTTAGTACTTAGACCCCGCACCTCAGGTGAGCCTGCATCATCCACCAGGGTGACCTGCTTTTATACCTATCCCGCTGGTCTGTGAAAATCCTGCTACTGCTATAGCAACTGGACATCAAGCCTTTCCCCTGATCCTGACATTAACATTGAACCGTTTGTCTTCTTCACAGACCTAAGAATAAACAATTTTCTCCTAATGCTAAAGCCTACATTAAAAGATTTGTATATCGCTTGCATATCCCCCCTTGGACATCTCTTCTACAAGAAAAATATGTTTAATGTCACTAGTCATAACAGGTCCTTCAGCTCCCTTATTAGCTTTGCTGCCCTTAGCTTTGCTGCCCTTCTCTGGACTCTCTTCATTTCCAGCACATCCTTCATGAGGACTGCTGACCAGAACTGGACAGCATAAACAAGATGCAGCCAGTCCAGAGTTTTATAAAGTGGTAGAATTACTGTTTTTACTGTTTTGTTTACTGCGGAGGGGGGCAGGTAAGTGGCTGTATCAACAGAGCTTGCCGAAGAAGTGGCAAGATGGTGGATGGAAAGAGTTCGCTGCTGCGCTTAGAGTGCAAGCTGTCACACCATGATTTTGGCTTCCTAAAGTCCTTGGCTGGCTCAGCTTGGATCAGCTCCATTCGGAGATGGAAGGGATGACGTCAGCATGTCCAAGGGGGCATGTCTATGTGTTTTGGGGCTCTTGCCAAACCAATCAAGAGTCTTTTAATGTACCTACAGTAGAGTCTCTTGATTGGTTTGACAAAGGGGTGGAGAACCCAGAAGCATAACCACACCCCCTTGGATGTGCTGATGTCATCCCTTCCAACTCTGAATGCAGCCAATCCAAGCTGAGCCAGCCGAGGACCTCAGGAAGCCGGAAGCACTGTGTGAAAATTTGCGCTCCAAGCACAGCAGTGATCCTTTCCATCTACCATTCAGCCTCTGCCTAGTAACGCTCGGCCAATACAGCCGCTTACCTGCTTACCTCTGCAATCACCAGCCGCTTACCTTATGATCTGCATATCTCAGAGGGCTTCATTCACATGCTGGCTCAAAAGTGAGTGCATTTATCCTATTCTATTCCTATTATTAATACAGGTTACATTGAGATGGTGTGCCCCCTCTCCTTTCTTTTCTTTAAAAAGAAATTTCACTTTTGTTAAAGAAAAAACATTCCCCTCTGGGTGATCTATGTACATTGCAGGGATTTTAACAAACCTTGTTGCAGAGTGCTACCCTTTTTTATTCTGAAAGAATAGCTGTTTTGTTTATCTGTGTCCATGGACATAGTGAATCTGTATGGGAGTGGTTTTATAATTATGAATCAGCTGTTGCACCTGCAGAGCTTTAATGAGGAAATTAGCAGGGTCTTCATCCCTAGACATGATTTCCTTTTGAGAGTATCTCACAAAAATGACATTTTTGTTGCAGGGGATGCTTAAAACCTGACTTGTATCTTAGTGCAGACTTCTGGAAAAATCAGTGAGCCAATCACACAAGCAGGAAACTGCATTTCAGAGGGTGTTCTTTAGCCACTTCCCACCCGCCATATAACAGAATAACAGCCGCAAAGTGGTTAAACTATCCTGACTGGCCGTCATGTGACGTCCAGCAGGAAGCGCAGTTAATGCACGCATCGCGGCAATCGGGGATGACATGTGTCCCTCGGAAACAGCCCATCCACGATCAGGGTAAACAGCCAATGAAATTGGCTGTTTACCACAAGATCGGCTGTGTCCAATCACAGCCGGTCACAAATCAAAGCATAGACAGCCGTTAGTACTGATCCGACTTCTTCTCCTCACATAACGATCGTGTGAGGAGGAGAGCTAGGATCAGTGAGTGAGATATTTTTGCCTGTATTATTACACATTACTGTGCACCACACGCCCCCACCCAACTCCCAATAAAGAGAACCTGTCACCGTCTATGTCTGTCATAGCACATCTGGACCTGTTACAGCACATCTGGATCTGTCAAAATCTGTCACACAGGCTGGCCATCAGTGACCACCTTTAGATCTGTCACACAGGCCCGCCATCAGTAACCTGTCACATAGTGCCGCCATCAGTAATAATATACACTAATTTGGGCTAATTTTACCAAGGATATGTAGCAGTATAAAGTTTGGCCCAAATTTATGAAAAAAAACGACTTATTGGCAAAATTTTATAATATAAACTAAAAACAAGTGTTTTTTTTTTTTTAAATGTTCGCTCTTTTTTTGCCTATATCACAAAAAATAAAAAACCCAGCGGTGATTAAATACCACCAAAAGAAAGCTCTCTTTGTGTGAAAAAAAATGATAAAAATTGTGTTTGGGTAAGTGAGTAATTGTCAAAGTGTGAGAGCACAGAGAGCTGAAAATTGGTCTGGGCAGGAACGGGTTATAAGTGCCCTGTATTGAAGTGGTTAAACCATATATCTACAGAACACTTCCAGGTAGCCATATTGCATTGTATTTTACAGAAAATTACAGTGTTGTGAATTGAAAAGGAAAGGTAATATTTAATAATAATCAAATACAATAAGACTGGAGTCTCAATTGTATACGCTATATTATTTTTTAATAACTATGCTATTTTTGTACTACAAAAGTGAAGTTACCCTTTAACCTTTTTTGCTGCCAGGCCCTGTGCTCCAATTTTAAACTTAGCTGGCCAGGCCATTTTGCAATTTTCCCTTTGTTTTTTTTTTCCCCTTACAGCTTTCAGAGTTTGTTAAAGACCCACCAAATCATATATTTTCTGAAAGCACATGGCCAGTAGAATACAAAGTGCTATTGATTTTTAGGGCACAATGATATTTGGGCAAATGTTTATCAAAACAATATTTTTGTTAAAAATACACTAAAATCATTATTAGCAGATAAAAACACAGCACATCTTAAAAATGTCTTGCTAAAAATAAAATCTGATCTGTATTGAGTTAATAAATAACCACTATTTGTAAATTTTAGATTGCGCCTTTTTGTGAAATGGTGAAAATCGAACATAAGCAAAAATGGAAATATCCAAATTTCTCAAAAAATCTAGAGGTTTTCATTGTTCCCTTACAGCTTTCCGAGTTTGTTTAAGACCACTCAAACCTATATATTTTCTGAAAGCACATGACCTGTGTTACTGATTTTAACCCCCTGCGATATATTATATAAATTCTCTAAGTTAATTTTTAGCAGATACAAACACAGCAAATTTTACAAGATTCCTGCTAAATTCCTACTTAATTTAAAAGCTTAACCTATTGAGTTAATAAATAACAATTATTTGTCATTTTTAAATTACGCCTTTTTGCAAAATGGTAAAAATTGAACGTACGCAAAAATGTAAAGAACCACATTTCTCTAAAAATCTGAAGGTTTACATTGTTCCCTTAAAGGTTTTAGAGTTTGCTAAAGACCCCCAAACCATATATTTTCTGAAAGCATAGGACCAGTAGAATAAAAGAAAGGTGCTGATTTTTAAGGCCCCACGATATTTGCGCAAATGTTTACCAAATCAATATTATTGCTAAAAATACACTAAAATCATTTATAGCAGATACAAACACAGCAAATTTTACAAAATTAATGCTAAATTCCTACTAAATATAAAAGCGTAATCTATATTGAGTTAATAAATAACAAATATTTGTAAATTTTTAATTGCACCTTTTTTCAAAATGGTGAAAACTGAATGTACAAAAAAATGGAAATTTCTCTAAAAATCTGAAGTTTTTCATTTTTTACTCTTAGCTTTAAGAGTTTTTAAAAGACCCCCAAACTATACATTTTCTCAAAGCAAAGGGTCAGTAGAATAAATAGAAGGTGCTATTGATTTTTAAGGCCCTGCGATATTTGCGCAAATGTTTGCCAAATCAATATTTTTGCTAAAAATGCACTAAAATCATTATTAGCACTTATAAAGACATCAAATTTTACAAAATCCCTGCTAAGTTCCTTCTAAATATAAAAGCTAAACCTGTATTAAGTTAATAAATAACAAATATTTGTATATTTTAAATTGTGCCTTTTTGAGAAATCGGATGTATGCAAACATTTCTCTAAAAATCTGGAGGTTTTCCTTTTTTACTTACAGCTTTCAGAGTTTATAAAAAACAAAAACTGTAAATAACTAAATTTCTCTAAAAATCTGAAGTTTTTCTTTTTACTTTCAGCTTTAAGAGTTTATAAAAGACCCCCCAAACCGTATATTTTCTGAAAGCACATGGCCAGTACAATAAAAAGAAGGTGCTACTGATTTTTAAGGCAAGGCGATGTTTACACAAATTTTTATCAAACCAATACTTTCACTAAAAATACAATAAAATCATTAATAGTGGATTCATACGTGGCAAAATGTGCACAATTCCTACTAAATCTAAAAGTTAAAACTGTATTAAGTTAATAAATGGCAAATATTTGTACATTTTAAATTGTACCTTTTTGTGAAATGGTGAAAACTGAATGTACGCAAAACTGTAAATAAAAACAATTTAGTCTAAAAATCCAAGGGTTACCAATTTTCACTTACTGCTTTCAGAATTTAAAAATTCCCCTCAGGCTCGGTTCACACTGGTGCGATGTGGGAAACCCTGCGAATCCAGTTTGAGTTCCCCCATCCCACCTGAATCGCTGGTAGTTCACACTGCCTTTTGCGAACTGCTGCGGGTGTCAATATAAAGGTAATGAAACCCACAGATCATTTTGCAGATTGCAGTGCGAACTGTGATTTCAGACACAAATCGAATTGCATTTTAATTTCTAGTATCTAACATTGAGGCCTACCCTATACTTGGTTCTCAGCTAAAGAGAGTCGATTTAAAAATTGAAGCTTATAGTTGAGGTATTGATGCAGCTCAAAATCAAGAGCTCATGCACAAGTGAGCTTCTTCTATGATCCCTATATTATAGTCGGTTTCAGGTGACCCGAACCAGAGAAAGTAACAGGTCGATTTAAAGGAAACCTGTCACAGGAGAAACACACAGGCTTCCATGTATGACATCTTTATTAACATGTTAGTTGCCAGGCCTGCCTATTATGCTGATCCTCTAACTTTAATACTTTGATCAAGAGTCACTTTGTATTAGGGATCGACCGATTATCGGCAAAGCCGATATGTCGAGGGCCAATCTGCACTTTTCCCGATATATCGGAATCGCCCACCAAGGTGACCGATATTGCCGATATTTCGGAAGGTGCTTGTACCGGAGGGATGCCTGCAGCTAGCTGCATCACCCCGGTACCGGCGTCCATAGCCTACGGTCGGCTGTCTTGTAATGACAACCGATGCTGCTGATAAGCCGCCCGGCTGTCATTGCAAGGAGCGGGAAGGGACGTCCCCTCCCACCGCCTTCCACGGCTCGCCCAGGTCTCCCGTCCCACCGGACTTTGTATAGGCTAAAAACTTTTTCTAGGTCAGAAATTTGTGAAGTACTAAAGCCCATATGGTGCCAGACATTTGCCTATAGATTTCTTTCACAACAGATTTCTTTGACAGTAAGAGAACAGATGCAGCTCCAGAACATGTAAAGTGATCCAGTGGTGGTCAAATTAATGGCGCTAACCCAGCATCACCTCTTTTGTTTTGTTAAATTCTTTATGTAGCAAATCCAATAGTACATATCAGTGAGAGCCGGTTCACACTGCCGCGACCACTAAAGTCGCCTCATAAGGGGCGACTTCTAGCGCGACTTTTAGCGCGACTTCAGCGCGACTTAGCGTGACTTCGGCGCGACTTACGCAAGACGACTTTGTAGGACTTTGTATTTGGCCAATCAGAATATGATGTGTTGTGAGTTGTGACCTAATTTCCCTTTCCTTTTTTTTTTTTTTTTTTGCTGGCATTTATCGGGCATTTTTTGGGCGTCTTTAGTCTTAGTGTCTGGGGGGTCTAAAAAGTGTACCTGTGAAGTTTCAGCTCTGCAGCATGTCCAGAACCCCCAAAAAATTTGCATTTTTCTTATAATTATTAATACAGCAGTGTGGCGGATTCTGTACACCTTGCCTTTTTTCTTGCAGGCATTTATCGGGCATTTTTGGAGGCAGGCATGACTTTTTTTGGATTTAGTGTTTGGGGGGACCAAAAAGTGTACCTGTGAAGTTTCAGCTCTGTAGCATGTCCAGAACCCCAAAAAAATTATCATTTTTCTTATAATTTTTATTTGAACATGAATCCGGCTTCTCTGCACCCGGCATTTTTTCTTGCAGGCATTTATCGGGCATTTTTGGAGGCAGGCATGACTTTTTTTGGTAGTAGGGGGTGGGGGATATTGCGCTTCTAGGAGGTGTTAAAAAGGTGTATAGGTGAACATTCAAAAAAAAGTATAAAAACAGTGATTAAATGCACTCAATAAATTATTATATAAATAGTGCATTCGTGTAAAAAATACTCAATAGTGTTAATAAAATCTTCAGGTATAAGGTGCAATAGTGTAATACAAAATACAATAATTATACTTCATACAATGAATCTCTTAGTGAATAACTTAACAGGCCAATTTGGTGACAAGTAAAAAGTGCTCAGTGCATAAATAAAATGTGCAAACAATCACTTAGTCCATATATCAAAGCTCCGGACAGCAAAGAAAGTTCATAGGTAAAAGAATTCAATCAACTTCTTCAATAACTGTATCCGGGTAGGTAGACTACCAAAACGGTGTTATCCCTCCACCTAACACCATATACGTGAGAAATGTGGGGTGCTTCTTCACACTGGTGTACCCCTATAGTAGTACTAAGCGCTCACCTCCATCACTCAAAAAGAACGCCTTGTTATACAAGAAATGGTTTATCTCCACTATCACTCCACTTCTCCACTCTTACTCTGATGTCCAGGAACCGGTCTAGGGTCAATTAGACTTTTGGGCCTCCAGGGGGCCAGCATATCTCGAGAAAAAGGCTTACAATAGTGCAATACTGTATTGTACAACGATTTTATTTCAAATAGATAAAAATCACTCACATTTAGTATTTAAAATCAGCGCCTTAGGTGTAAAAGGAAGGAATCGCGGTCTTCACATCCGCGTGCATACGTCACTTCTGGTGTAGCGTCCCTACGCGTTACGCCACTTCCGGTCACGTGGCTTCTTCAGGGGATTTTTCTTATAATTACTGTATTAATACAGCAGTGTGGGTTCAGTGGGTTCAGTGTGGGTTCTGGACATGCTACCGAGCTGAAACTTCACAGGGACACTTTTTGGACCCCCCCAAAAAAAAAGTACATGTATTGAAAAAAAAATTAGTGTCATGAGAAATATTTAAAGATCTCTTAAAAAGCTTTATAAATCCTAGGTATGGTACTGCAGGATGTATATTATAGATCATAATACAAGCAGAAGTGCAATAACATTTATCATTTTGGAAAGGGGTAAGGGAAAGAAAGAATTGGGAAGGACAGAAGAGAAGAAGGAATTATAAGATAGTGGATGTACTAGACGTGAGGAGGAGAAAATAAGAGAGTAGTCAATGAGGTATGTCTAGATACAGAAAGGGATTAAGATTAGGGCTCAGGGAGAGAGGGGTATCAAGGATGGGGGGGGGGGTGAGATTAAGGGTTTCCTTGTGTCAGGGTACATGGAGACATCTGTAATAGTGGTGGCTCTGCCAAGACATGGTTGCCAGTGGAGAAGGCAAATAAACTCTCCTGAAACTAGTGTGATTCACCTCACTCTATGATAAGCAAGGATTTCTTTTGGAGTTCTTCAAGGTCTTTGTAAGTGAATTCCAGTATAGCGAATAGCCTGGCATCACTAAAAGAAATGAGCATAGACCCATTGCTATTCGAAATGCACGTGGACACATTGCTCATAAGAATGCGAATGTCCGCACATGTGTGCACGCATGCGGGAGCCTGCCCACAATTTCTGGCACCAAGTGGGCTATTTAACCACTTCTGGACCGAAAGGGTTTTCCCCCTAATGACAAGGCCATATTTTGCGATTCGGCACTGCGTTAATTTAACGGACAATTGCGTGGTCGTGCAACGCTGTACCTAAATAAAATTGATGTCCTTTTTTTCCCCACAAATAGAGCTTTCTTTTGATGGTATTTGATCACCTGTGCAATTTTTATTTTTTGCGCTATAAACAAAAAAGGAGCGACAATTCTGAAAAAAATATATATATTTTTCACATTCTGCTATAAAACATTCCCAAAAAAATGTAAAAATCTAAATTTTTTTAACATTTTACGCCAATTTGTTTTCTGCTACATATTTTTGGTTAAAAATCGCAATAAGCGTATTTTGATTGGTTTGCGCAAAAGTTATTGCGTCTACTAACTACGGGAAAGATTTATGTCATTTTTATTGTTTTTTTGTTTTTTTTACTAGTAATGGTAGCGATGATCTGCGATTGTTTGCAGGACTGCGACATTGCGGTGGACAGATTGGACCCCTGACTGACAATTTTGACACTTTTTGGTGGGACCAGTGACATTACTATAGTAATCAGTGCTAAAAATATGAACTGTTACTGTAATAATGACACTGGCAGGGAAGGGGTTAACAGTGTGGATGATCAAGGGGTTAGATGTATACCTAGGGGCGTGTTTCTAACTGTGGGGGGGCGTGGCTTGTGGAATGACCATAGAGACATGTGATCCTATATAGAAGGATCACAGGTGCACTGTGATCATTCCAGGGAGAAGAACGGTCAGCTGTGTTTACAACAGCTGACCATTCTTCTCTCTCATCGGGGAGCGATCGCGGGTAACAGGCAGCAATCAGAGCCGCCTGCCCCATGCATCCGCTTCCCCGCTGACGAGCAGGGGTGGAGCGCGCCCCCTAGCTGCAAGCGCGTGACCAATGTAGACCTTGGTCGGTTTGCCTGGGAGAGCCACACTGTCGCAGTAAATAGGCGGCGTGTGGTCGGCAACCGGTTAAGGCATGATCTTGCTCACTGTCAGTGCTGACTGGTCTTCAGTTTCCCTGTGTCCTGTGTGTATCCTGTATCTGACTTCTATTGATGACCCAGCTTGTTACTGACCTGATCCTGGATTCTGCTTGTACCTCTGCCCACCTGTTCCTGACTTTGGCTCCATTCCTGACCACATTTCCAGAACCTGTAGTACATGCAGAGTGTCCCTTTAACCTCAGCTGGTCCAGCATGCATCACATCTACTCCTTGCCTGACTTCTCGAGCCTGCATCTCCTGCTGAAAGTTCTGTTATCAACACCTGCTGGCACTCGTGTTCCTCCTGTCCCTTGGCACCATCTATTCCACCTTCAGTGTGGCCTGGGCTGGAGATACAAGAGAGGCCAACCTTATCAATTCAGTCTCCTACCAAGTATGTGACAGTCTTGCAGGGAGGATATCAGATCCTTTATCCTTTGAGTTTCTGAGACCTTAGAGTACCAAAAAGAAACTGTTGGAGGAGTCCCCTGTTTCCAGTACAAAGAAATGCAGGAGCAAGCTGCATTTGTAAGTCAGGATGAGCTAAGGTTTGGGCTGAACTCCTTTTTGGCCCAAAACCACAAGAAACTGTCACATGTCAATGTCATTTACCAAATATGGCCATGTAGCCATGTTAGATCAGTGATGTCACACTGTCCTCAGCCCTTTGTTATATGTGGTTGTAGGGTGGAGAAATTTACATCTGCAGCTTATTGGGATGGTCGCCTGCTGTCATGTGACAGCTTCCCCGCTGGTTCAGACTGATCTAAGTTCAGAATGAACCATAGCTCATCCGTATTTACAGGATGGATGAGCAGAGATTGTTTGTATGCATGTCAGGTTAAAATGATTGCAGTGTAGTAAGAACGCTGCCGGATCATCCCCCCGGGTGTATTCCTGAGGTCCAGCACAGCTCAACCCCCTAACCCTCTCTCACGGCTCATGACTAAGATGAATAGTCTCACTCACCAATAGTGAGGGGCAGAAAGCAGAAGAAGACGAGTTTGAGCTCAGCTATGAGAAAAGATTAGAGGAACTGAATTTATTGTCTCTTGAGAAGAGGAGATTAAGGGGGGACATGAGCAACATGTATAAATACATAAGGGGTCCATATAGTGAACTTGGTGTTGAGTTGTTCACTTTAAGGCCAACACAGAGGACAAGGAGGCACTCTTTACGTCTAGCGGAAAACAGATTTTGTCTCCAAATACGGAAAGGTTTCTTCACCGTAAGAGCTGTGAAAATGTGGAATAGACTCCCTCCAGAGGTGGTTCTGGCTTGCTCACTAGATTGCTTTAAAAAAGGCCTGAATTCTTTCCTGGGTGTACTTAATATAACTGGGTACTATTATTTATAGGCAATGTTGATCCAGGAAATATCCCATTGCCTCTCAGGGGATCAGGAAGGATTTTTTTTCCCCTGCTGTAGCAAATTGGATCATGCTTTGCTGGGGTTTTTTCGTCCTCCTCTGGACCAACTGCGGGTATTGGATTGTGTATATGGGATTGTATGGTTGGGTTTTCATTACTTTTTTTTTTAATGATTGAGCCAGATGAACTTGTGTCTTTTTTCAACCTGACTAACTATGTAACTATGTAATTAGACAGCTGTATAGGCTCATTATTAGGAATGGGTCCCACCCGGTCTACGTTGTCTCTTCTGGCGAGACAGGGGGACTTGGGATTACCTAATTTTCAGACGTACTTCTGGGCTGCTATGCTGGTGACGATTCATTGGTGGATGCAGGGTAGTAGGGCGAATGTGGTGGTATGTTTGGAAGCGGTCTTTCTGGGCTTTATGATGGATTTTCGCAACTTGATTTACAGAGGCCCCCGTGTGTATCCTGTTACTCCTGGACCCACGTGTACTACTTGGAGGATCTGGCAGATTGCCACAAAAAGATTTGTGGGTCCCGGCCAGTTGTCGCCTGCTCAACCCCTCTGGGGAAACCCCAATATCCCCATTTTTGTACTGTCCCGGACCCCCAGCTATGGGCAAGGTATTGAATAAAGAGGTTGGGGGACATTATGCCAGCTGGTGTCCTATTGTCGTATTCCCTAATGTCCCAGAGATTCAATCTACTGGGATGGATGTTGTTTCGGTACTTCCACCTTCGTCATGCAGTTGGGGCCCAGTTCCTGCAACCCCCCAATATTAAAAAGGATGCCATAGAGGAGCTGGTAGAGTCCAGGGATTTGCAAAAGCCGTTGTCATCCCTTTACAGTGCTCTCCTGGGCGTTAAATCATCTCAGTTGGAGCGACTGTGGGGAGTACTGGAAAGGTGATATTCCCTCACTGGATAAGGAGACTTGGGAGGATTGTATTGCTCAGGTCCCGGGTTGGTGATATCATCCAGGGATAAACTCATACAGGTTAAATTCCTTCATTATTATACCCGCACCAGGCTCCATAGGATCTTACCTCAATGGGACCCCCTTTGCCCACGTTTTAAATCCTAGGAGGGTTCATATCTTCACATGTTTTGGGAATGTCCTCATATTCAGACCTTCTGGAAAGTTGTTTTTGAGGTAATCAATATTAGGTTGCAGACATCCTTGGTGCCACCTCCTGCCTTGGCCCTATTGGGAATCCATGATGATTAACAACATCCCTATCATGCTAAGATTCTCATCTCATATCTTCTTTACTATGCAAAGAAGGAGATATTGATGAAATGGACCTCACCTGTTCAGCTTGATGTTGCAGCCTGGGAGGCCTCTGTTAATGCTGCCCTTCCCTTGTATAAAATGACTTACATGAACAGGGGGTGCCCTTGGAAATTTGAAACGGTGTGGTCCCCTTGGACCCTTGGTTAACCATCCTGTCTGCTGAGAGTGGTTCCAGACTGCAGGTTGCTTTTAAGTTTTTGTTTATGGGCTTACATTGTATCTCCTGTTTTCTGTGTTCTGGTACGTGATCTGTGTATGGCACGACACTGTGATGTAATGTATATATTGGAATGTTTTCCTTTTCCTCAAGCACCAATATTGTTAAAAAAAAAAAAGGATGTTAGCTGGAGTTAGACTTCAATATTTGTTAGTAACTTCTAAATCTACTAATCAAACTAGCACTTCCACAGGTTGACAATGTTGTTGTCCAAGGGTGGCTAGGTTGCTCTTTCTATGATAGAGCGATGGCGTGAGTGTTGCTACCATTAGGACTAATTAAGCTTAGCAAATGCTCTCTGTGTGTTGCTTTTCTATCATTTAAAGGGGCCCACCGCCTTCAGCTGAGAGCAGGGATCCACCTGCTCCCGGGGATGCAAGCAGGCCTCACGGCCTAGACGGCGTGGGGATTCTCCATCAAGTGAGTGAGCAAATGAACCATTGCCAGCTCCCTGTCAGTCAAGTGATTTTCGGGAGGTCACCAGTACAGTTACAGCAGAATCTCAGCATCACTAGGTGCACAGGCAGGCACCCTTCACTTTTGTAGATTCTTCAAGGTTCCAGGGCATCCTATTTCCTTGAGTCTTGGTATCATCAACAAAAGCCCATCCTGTGTACATCCTACAAAGACACTGCATGCAGACACCATCCCATCTCTTTACATTAAAACCTCAAAAAGAAAAAAACAACACTTTGCACATACTATTTTCTCTTGTTGGTCACCATTACACTGCAATCCTTCTAGGTCCTTGCTGAGCTAGCTGGAGACACTGAATATCGACATCTGCACACTCTAATGGGAACTCTACTCAGAGATTAACTATTGCATTTCTTGTAACTTGTTGTTTTTATAAGTGTGCCATAGGGTTGAGCGGACACCTAGATGTCCGTGTTCGACGGGTTCGGCCGAACTTTAAAAAAAAGTCCGGGTCCGTGTCCCGGACTTTTACCGAACTTTTCCCGGACACCGAACCCCATTGAAGTCAATGGGGACCCGAACTTTAAGGCACTAAAATGGCTCTAAAACACCAAAGGAAAGGGCTAGAGTGCTGCAAATGGCAGCAAAACGTAATTAAGAGCGTGGCAAGTGCTCTGCAAACAAATGTGGATAGGGAAATAACTTAAAACAACAAAAAAAAACAGAAAAATAAAACAATGTTCTTCTTCATCTCTGAAGGACGAGGCCCATATGGAGTAGGAGGGAGGTTGAGGTGGTGGTGGATGTGGCGGTGACATAGGCATGCGCACAGGGTGTGCTGGGTGTGCCTGGGCACACCCTAATCACCTAGGGCACATAGCATTGCCAGTGAGGAGATGGGAAAGATCTCCCTGGGACCTGCTCTGCTCTATTTCTCCTTGCCTACAGGTACATGGCCCCGATACATTACTCTCCCTGCTGGCAAACACATGCATGTGTATTTCAACTTTGGGGTGCACACCTTAATGCAATAGGCTGCGCACACCTATGGGCGGTGTAGGTGGAAGCGGCGGTGGAGGAGGACCAGGGCCGGATTAACAGCATCATGGGCTTGGTGCTGAGGATTTTGAAGGGCCTTAAGGGCCGTGCCTTGCCATGCACCCAGAGGAGGAAGGGTGCAGCCATGCATGCCTAATTCAACATGGGATGCTGTCTCTGAAGCCCATAAACACATCCATGCATCGCCAACTGTCCCTCCTTGTCCGGCCTTCACGCTGTGTGGGGAGGTTCTGAGGGTGCTGCCTGGGGAAGCGAGCATAGAAGCCAGACTTCTGTGTTTACAAGTGACAGAAGAGCGGTAACAGTGAATATGGCCAACCAGGGGCCTATATAAAAGGTAGGGGCCTGGAGCTGCAGCTCCAATAGCCCCTACATTAATCTGGCCCTGAGGAGGAGGACAAGGTAGCCAACACTGCTTCTTTTCAAAAATTTTAAATGAGGGTACACCCCAAAAGAGTGAGAAAGAGCAAAAATGGAACAATGGGTGGGTAAGGTCGGTATCCATTGCTATTCTGCATAAGGTACGGAAAAGTCCCGTGGGATCCATGCCTGGTTCATTTTAATGAACGTGAGCTTGTCCACATTGTCTCTGGACAGGCGGCTGCGCTTGTCTGTTATAACGCCCCCAGCCGTGCTAAATACCCGTTCAGATAATACACTGGCTGCAGGGCACGCCAGCACCTCCAAGGCGTAAAGGGCAAGCTCAGGCCATGTGCCCAATTTGGAGACCCAGAAGTTGAAGGGGGCAGACCCGTCATTCACTACATGTAGGCGTGTGCACACATACTGCTCCACCATGTTGGTAAAATGCTGCCTCCTGCTAAGACGTTCCATCTGAGCTGCTGGTGCTGCTGTTTGTTGTGGCGTGCTGACAAAGCTTTTCCACATTTCGGCCATGCTAACCCTGCCTTCTGAGGTGCTGGCGGTGCCCTGGTTGCGTTGGCGACCTCCTCCTCCTCCTCCTCTGCCTTGTGCTTCCACTGTGGCCCCGCTGTCAGATGGGAATGCCAGCAGCATGGCGTCTACCAGCGTGCGCTTGTACTCGCGCATCTTGCGATCGCGCTCCAGTGAGTGAATTAAGGACGGTACGTTGTCCTTGTAACGGGGATCCAGCAGCGTGGCCACCCAGTAATCAGCACAAGTTAGAATGTGGGCAACTCGGCGGTCGTTGTGGAGACACTGCAGCATGTAATCGCTCATGTGTGCCAGGCTGCCCAGAGGCAACGAAAGGCTGTCCTCTGTGGGAGGTGTATCGTCCGTGTCCTCTGTATCCCCCCAGCCACGCACCAGTGATGGCCATGAGCTGGCCTGGGTGCCACCCTGCTGTGAACATGGTTCCATCTCCTCCTCCAGCTCCTCCTCCTCCTCATCCTCCTCATCCTCCAGAACTGTGCCCCTGCTGGACAATTGCGTCCCTGGCGTTTGCGTGTGCAGGAACCCACCCTCGGAGCCCCTTGCGAATGACTGCCCTGAAAGCCTTGGAAATGTTACCTCTTCATCCTCCTCCTCCTCCTCATCCTGTGCCACATCCTCTTCCATCATCACCCGAATTGTTTTTTCAAGGAGGCATAGAAGTGGGATAGTTAAGCTGAGAACGGCGTCATTGCCACTGGCCATGTTGGTGGAGTACTCAAAACAGTGCAACAAGGCACACAGGTCTCGCATGGAGGCCCAGTTATTGGTGGTGAAGTGGTGCTGTTCCGCAGAGCGACTCACGCGTGCGTGCTGCAGCTGAAACTCCACTATGGCCTGCTGCTGCTCGCACAGTCTTTCCAGCATGTGCAAGGTGGAGTTCCACCTTGTGGGCACGTCACATATGAGGCGGTGAGCGGGAAGGCCGAAGTTACGCTGCAGCGCTGCCAGGCGAGCAGCAGCAGGGTGAGAACGCCGAAAGTGCGCACAAACGGCCCGCACTTTCTGCAGCAGCTCTGACATATCGGGGTAGTTTTTAAGGAACCTCTGCACCACCAAATTCAGCACATGCGCCAGGCAAGGGATGTGCGTCAAACCGGCTAGGCCCAGAGCTGCTATGAGATTTCGCCCGTTATCGCACACCACCAGGCCGGGCTTGAGGCTCGCTGGCAGCAACCACTCATTTGTCTGCTGTTCCATGCTCCTCCACAACTCCTGCGCGGTGTGTGGTTTGTCCCCCAAACAGGCAAGTTGTAAAACTGCCTGCTGTCGTTTACCCCTGGCCGTGCTGAAGTTGGTGGTGAAGGTGTTACGCTGTCCGGATGAGGAGGCGGTAGAGGATGAGGAAGCGGAGTAGGAGGAGTTAGGAACAGGAGGCAAACTGAAGCGCCCTGCAATCCTCGGTGGTGGAAGGACATGCGCCAAATTGCTATCCGCCTCAGGCCCATCCGCCACTGCATTTACCCAGTGTGCCGTTAGGGAGATATAACGCCCCTGACCGTGCTTACTGGTCCACGTATCCGTAGTTAGGTGGACCTTGGCACAGATGGCGTTGCGCAGTGCACACCTGATATTTTCCCCCACTTGGTTGTGCAGGGAAGGGATGGCTTGCCTGGAAAAGTAGTGGCGGCTGGGCACGACGTACTGTGGGACAGCCACCGACATAAGGTTTTTAAAACTGTGCGTCTCCACCAGACGGAATGACAGCATTTCAAAGGCCAATAATTTTGAAATGCTGGCATTCAGGGCCAGGGATCGCGGGTGGGTAGGGGGGTACTTCCTCTTCCTCTCAAGTGTTTGGGAGATGGAAAGCTGAACGCTTCCACGGGACATTGTGGAGATGGTTGTTGGTGACCCAGGTGGTGGTGTTGCTGACAGATCGTCTGTTTGCGGGGTGGCAGGTGCCGGTATCACTACAGATGTGGCTGGAGCGGCCGAGACTGCAGCAGAAGAGGAAGCAGGATGAGCCAGAGACGTTTCTTGGTTTTGAAGGTGTGTACTCCACTGCAGCTCGTGCTTTGCACTTAGATGCCTGATCATGCAGGTTGTGCTCAGGTTGAGAAGGTTTATGCCTCGCTTCAAGCTCTGATTGCACAGGGTGCAAACCACTCGAATCCTGTCATCAGCACATTTTCTAAAGAACTTCCACGCTAGAGAACTCCTTTGAGCTGACTTTGGTGCGCTCGTTCCCTTGCTGCGTTGGGCAGTAGCGGGCGTAGTGTCTAGGGCACGGCCGCTCCGCTTCTGCACCCTGCTCCCTCTTCTGCTGTGCTGGTGGCTCTGTGCGACCACCGCCTCTTCCTCCAAACTACTCAGGTCACCTGCATGACGTTCATTCCATGTGGGGTCGAGGACCTCATCGTCCTCCACATCATCTTCCACCCAGTCTTCACCCCTGCCCTCCTTGTCGGTCTCCACAATGCTGAACGCCGCAGCAGTTGGCACCTGCGTTTCGTCATCATCGGAGACGTGCTGCGATGATCCTTGCATGTACTCATCTTGAGAAATAAGTGGTTGGGCATCGCTGCACTCAATCTCTTCCACTTCTGGGGCAGGGCTAGGTGGATGGCCCTGGGAAACCCTGCTGACAGAGTCCTCAAAAAGAATAAGAGACTGCTGTATGGCTTGGGGCTCAGACTGCTGGCCTGATTTGCAAGGGGGTGAGGTGAAAGACGGTTGGACATTGGCTGCAGGTGCCAACTCTGACCTTTCTGCAGTAGACTGGGTGGGAGACAATGTGAAGGAACTGGAGGCACTGTCAGCAGCAAACCAATCTACTATCGCCTCAACTTGTTCTGGCCTCATCACTTCTAGGGGCGTTTGATGCCCTACCAAATACTGATGCAGGTTCTGTCGCCTACTCACACTTGAGGAAGGTGTTTCACTTGTGCGTGTAGCTGGCACAGATCGACCACGTCCTCTCCTTGCAACAGGAGCTCTACCAGCAGCACCACGACCCAGGCCACGGCCCTTATTTGACGGTCTCCTCATATTTCTGTAATTTAAGATCTTGCCCTAGAAAGGTTTTTATTGAATAGCGGAATAGGAAATATGATCCAAAAAAGTGTATGTATCTCGCACGTACAAAACCACACTAGGCCCCAATTACTATTGTTTCTACCCCTAAAAGGATGGATGAGGAGTAGGAGGAGTATGGAACAGACAGCACCCTCAAATCTTCAGAAGTATGAGATGAACCCCAAAAACTTGGAAAGGTGGATCTCACACGTACCGACACAGACTATCCCGCAATTCAATTGATCCTCAAAGGTTTTTATTGAATAGCGGAATAGGAAATATGATCAAAAAAAGTGTATGTATCTCGCACGTACACAACCACACTAGGCCCCAATTACTATTGTTTGTACCCCTAAAAGGATGGATGAGGAGTAGGAGGAGGAGTATGGAACAGGCAGCACCCTCAAATCTTCAGAAGTATGAGATGAACCCCAAAAACTTGGAAAGGTGGATCTCACACGTACCGACACAGACTATCCCGCAATTCAATTGATCCTCAAAGGTTTTTATTGAATAGCGGAATAGGAAATATGATCAAAAAAAGTGTATGTATCTCGCACGTACACAACCACACTAGGCCCCAATTACTATTGTTTGTACCCCTAAAAGGATGGATGAGGAGTAGGAGGAGGAGTATGGAACAGGCAGCACCCTCAAATCTTCAGAAGTATGAGATGAACCCCAAAAACTTGGAAAGGTGGATCTCACACGTACCGACACAGACTATCCCGCAATTCAATTGATCCTCAAAGGTTTTTATTGAATAGCGGAATAGGAAATATGATCAAAAAAAGTGTATGTATCTCGCACGTACACAACCACACTAGGCCCCAATTACTATTGTTTGTACCCCTAAAAGGATGGTTGAGCAGTAGGAGCAGGAGTATGGAACAGGCAGCACCCTCAAATCTTCAGAAGTATGAGATGAACCCCAACAACTTGGAAAGGTGGATCTCACACGTACCGACACAGACTATCTCGCAATTGAATTGATCCCCAAAGGTTTTAATTGAATAGCGGAATAGAAAATATGATCAAAAAGAAAGTGTATGTATCTCGCACGTACACCACCACACTAGGCCCCAACTACTATTGTTTGTACCCCTAAAAGGATGGTTGAGCAGTAGGAGGAGGAGTATGGAACAGGCAGCACCCTCAAATCTTCAGTAGTATGAGATGAACCCCAAAAACTTGGAAAGGTGGATCTCTCTCACACGTACCAACACAGACTATCCCCCAATTTAACTGATCCCCAAAGGTTTTTGATTAAATAGCGGAATAGAAAATATGATCCAAAAAAAGTGTATGTATATCACACGTACACAACCACACTAGGCCCCAATTACTATTGTTTGTACCCCTAAAAGGCTAGGAGTAGGGGGAGTATGGAACAGGCAGCACCCTCAAACCTTCAGAAGTATGAGATGAACCCCAACAACTTGGAAAGGTGGATCTCTCTCACACGTACCAACACAGACTATCCCCCAATTTAACTGATCCCCAAAGGTTTTTGATTAAATAGCGGAATAGAAAATATGATCCAAAAAAAGTGTATGTATATCACACGTACACAACCACACTAGGCCCCAATTACTATTGTTTGTACCCCTAAAAGGCTAGATGAGGAGTAGGGGGGGTATGGAACAGGCAGCACCCTCAAACCTTCAGAAGTATGAGATGAACCCCAACAACTTGGAAAGGTGGATCTCTCTCACACGTACCAACACAGACTATCCCCCAATTTAACTGATCCCCAAAGGTTTTTGATTAAATAGCGGAATAGAAAATATGATCCAAAAAAAGTGTATGTATATCACACGTACACAACCACACTAGGCCCCAATTACTATTGTTTGTACCCCTAAAAGGCTAGGAGTAGGGGGAGTATGGAACAGGCAGCACCCTCAAACCTTCAGAAGTATGAGATGAACCCCAACAACTTGGAAAGGTGGATCTCTCTCACACGTACCAACACAGACTATCCCCCAATTTAACTGATCCCCAAAGGTTTTTGATTAAATAGCGGAATAGAAAATATGATCCAAAAAAAGTGTATGTATATCACACGTACACAACCACACTAGGCCCCAATTACTATTGTTTGTACCCCTAAAAGGCTAGATGAGGAGTAGGGGGAGTATGGAACAGGCAGCACCCTCAAATCTTCAGAAGTATGAGATTGTGTTCACTGTACCCCACAAAGATTGAGTTCACTGCACCCCACAATGATTGTGTTCACTGCACCCCACAAAGATTGTGTTCACTGCACCTCACAAAGATTGTGTTCACTGTACCCCCCAAAGATTGTGTTCACTGCACCCCACAAAGATTCTGTTCACTGTACCCCACAAAGATTGTGTTCACTGCACCCTAAAAGGATGTTGTTCACTGCACCCCACAAAGATTGTGTTCACTGCACCCTAAAAGGATGTTGTTCACTGCACCCCAAAAAGATTGTGTTCACTGTACCCCCCCAAAGATTGTGTTCACTGCACCCCACAAAGATTGTGTTCACTGCACCCCAAAAAGATTGTGTTCACTGTACCCCCCAAAGATTGTGTTCACTGCACCCCAAAAAGATTGTGTTCACTGTACCCCCCAAAGATTGTGTTCACTGCACCCCACAAAGATTCTGTTCACTGTACCCCACAAAGATTGTGTTCACTGCACCCCAAAAAGATTGTGTTCACTGTACCCCCCCAAAGATTGTGTTCACTGCACCCCACAAAGATTCTGTTCACTGCACCCCACAAAGGATTTTGTTCACTGCACCCCAAAAAGATTGTGTTCACTGCACCCCAAAAAGGATTTTGATCACTGCACCCCAAAAAGGATGTTGTTCACTGCACCCCAAAAATGATTTTGTTCACTCCACCCCAAAAAGATTGTGTTCACTGCACCCCACAAAGATTGTGTTCACTGCACCCCAAAAAGATTGTGTTCACTGTACCCCCCAAAGATTGTGTTCACTGCACCCCACAAAGATTCTGTTCACTGTACCCCACAAAGATTGTGTTCACTGCACCCCAAAAAGATTGTGTTCACTGCACCCCAAAAAGGATGTTGTTCACTGCACCCCAAAAAGGATGTTGTTCACTCCACCCCAAAAAGATTGTGTTCACTGCACCCCACAAAGATTGTGTTCACTGCACCCCAAAAAGATTGTGTTCACTGCACCCCAAAAATGATTTTGTTCACTGCACCCCAAAAAGGATGTTGTTCACTCCACCCCAAAAAGATTGTGTTCACTGCACCCCAAAAAGATTGTGTTCACTGCACCCCACAAAGGATTTTGTTCACTGCACCCCAAAAAGGATGTTGTTCACTGCACCCCAAAAAGGATTTTGTTCACTGCACCCCAAAAAGATTGTGTTCACTGCACCCCACAAAGGATTTTGTTCACTGCACCCCACAAAGATTGTGTTCACTGCACACCAAAAAGGATTGTGTTCACTGCACCCCAAAAAGATTTTGTTCACTGCACCCCAAAAAGATTGTGTTCACTGCAGCCCAAAAAGATTGTGTTCACTGCAGCCCAAAAAGATTGTGTTCACTGCAGCCCAAAAAGATTGTGTTCACTGCAGCTCACACACAGAAAAATGGATGTGGATCACTGACACCTGCCTATCTCCAATCCCACACCACACAGCAATATCGATTGTAGTTTGTAGAACACAGTTTCCCTAAAATTCAGCAGACTCTGTCCCTAACAGGATTGAGAAGAGATCGTAGATCAGGATTGAGTGCAGATTCACCCCACCCCCCACACAGCAATATCGATTGTAGTTTGTAGAAGACACTGACCCTATAATTCAGCAGACTCTATCCCTAAAATGCCTACAACTCGCCCTGCCTAAACACTCCGACCTGTCCCTCAATTCTATCCGGACACAAATGGTTTTTTCCTGCCTATCTTTCCCTAATCAGCAGCCAGCACATTGATGTGTGTTCTGTCCCTTAGCTAAGCAGCAGAATGACGCTGCTGCGGCGGCTGCCTCGAACTTATAAAGACTTGGTCACATGCTTCAGACGGCCAATCACAGCTACTAAGACATTTGCAGGCATGGCTGGGATGGCTTAAGGCACACCAGTTAAACGATTGTTGATTGGCTGTTGAAAGCCCGCCATGAAAAGAGCGCCAAAGCATGCAAAACCCGGAAATAAAACGACCGAACACGGATTTTTACCCGAACATACAGTAAAGTGTCCGTGTCCGTGTTCGGGTAAAAAAAATCCAATTATTCGGTACGAACACGAATAATACAGTCCGTGTTCGCTCAACACTAGTGTGCCACAATATCGTGGCATCAGGATTTGAAGGGAGCAGTCTCACATAAAAGGTCATTATCTTCCCTTTTCCAGGTTCTGAGGAAGAGGCATGGCCTCGAAACGCGTCAGCCCTCCACTTTTACGAGATATTGGACTCCTGTAAAGATGCTGCTTTATGGAATTGAAATGCTTGACTTTCACGTATGTTTGTGAGTAGCTGACTTTTACCTTTTATTATTAATAAACTCGCTGAGGATAATGCGCTAGGCTGGTGCGCCCTTCTTTTGTTTTGTATTTAAAGTAATTACATTATCACTTTGAAATATTTCCGAACTAGGGTTGCCACCTTTTCTTCAAGCTAAACCGAACACTTTACTGGCACACAGCAATTTTCTTGTAGTAGTATACACTGTAAAAGACCTTGGACACTTTTGGGTGGCTTAAAATGGCAGCAGGATAGACAGGGGAGCAGCGGGGTGGACCGAGGGGCAGTGGAGTGGACTTGGGGGCAGTAGTCAAGTGGACAGTGGGGTGTACAGTGAGGAGACAGCGGTGCTCAGTGGTGGACTACATACCTGTCTCCTGCTGTCCCGTCCTGTAAGATGTGGGCTTCTCTCATGTGTTACAAAGGATCAGTTGCACTTGCTGCTCCTTCTGCTGGGCACCTGGGAAGCTGGACAATCCTATCAGCACAGGACACACAGACAGAGAGAAGAGGGATTCTTTAGCTGCTGGCATTCTGTCCTTAGAGGTTCCTGATGTTTTTTTGTTTAGCAAGGTATGACGCGCCTGCAACGGAACTGACGTCGGGGCAGGTGCAGGCGCATTGATTCCTGGGAGTGATGATGTTCAGCTCCCAGGAATCATTGCAAGCCAGGAAGTGATGGCGGCGGCTGTGGCCACAGAGGGAGGAAGAGGAAGTAAGGTAAGTATATTTTCTTCTAAAATAAGGTAAGTAAAAAAAATTGTGATTATCCATTTGTTTTTCAGGTGACCCGGAGCAAGAAGATGGACCGAAGTTCAACTTTAGGGTGGAACTCCACTTTAAGTAGCAGAGGGGTTTTTTAATCAGTTTCAGCTGCTTTGGTGTTATTGAAATTAACAACAGGTGCACTAGATGGGCAACAATGAGATGACTTTCAAATGAGAAATGGTTTTGCAGGTAGAGGCCACTGATTTTGTTCCCTACTCATTATTTTCTGACTGTTTTTCACTAGTTTTATTTTGGCTAGGGTGAGTGTCACTACTGGTGACGATACCTGGACCCTATAGAGGTTGCACAGGCAGTCCAACTCCTCCAGGATGGCACATCAATATGTTCCATTGCCAGAAGGTTTGCTGTGTCTCCCAGCAAGTCTCAAGAACGTGGAGAAGATTCCAGGAGACAGGCAGTTACTCTAGGAAAGCTGGACAGGGCTGTAGAAGGTCCTTAACCCATCAGCAGGACCTGTATCTGCTCCTTTGTGCAAGGAGGAACAGGATGAACACGGCCAGAGCCCTACAAAATGACCTCCAGCAAGCCACTGGTGTGAATGTTTCTGAGCAAACAATCAGAAACAGACTTCATTAGGGTGGCTTGAGGGCCCAACATCCTCTACTTGGCCCTTTGCTCACTGCCCGGCACCATGGAGCTCGATTGGCATTTGCCATTGAACACCAGAATTGGCAGGTCCTCCACTGGCGCCCTGTGCTTTTCAGATATGAGAGCAGGTTCTCCCTGAGCACATGTGACAGAAGTGAAAGGGTCTGGAGAAGCCGTGGAGAATGTAAAATCAATCAATAAGACCTGTTTGGTGATAGGTCATTGATAGTCTGGGGAAGCATATCAATAGAGGGACGCACAGACCTCTATAGGGTAGACAATGGCACCCTAACTGCCATTAAGTATCAGGATAAAATCCTTGGACCCATTGTCAGACCCTACACTGATGCAGTGAGTCCTGGGTTCCTCCTGGTGCATGACGATGCCCGGCCTCATGTGGTGAGAGTATTTAGCCAATTCCTGGAGGATGAAGGAATTGATACCACCGAATGGCCCCCATGCACGCCTGACCTAAATCCAATAGAACACCTCTGGGACATTATGTTTCGGTCAATCCAAAGCTGCCAGGATGCACTTCAGTCTGTTCAGGAGCTCAGTGATGCCCAGGTCCAGATCTGGGAGAAAATACCCCACTACACCATCCATCGTCTCATTAGGAGCATACCCCAGGCATCCATACAAGCATGTGGGGGCCATACATACTACTGAGTGCCATTTTGAGTTGCTGCAATGAAATTTCAACAAAATGGTTTAGCCTGCTGCATCAATTTTTCGCTTTGATTTTAATTCTGCTCTCTATGTCTTTTAATTCAGCTCTCTGTAGGTTGATCATTTTCATTTCCATCAAACGATGTGGCATCCTTTCATTCCTAACACATTATTAGTATAGATATCCAGCATGATATTTTTCCCCATTGAGATCTGATGTGTTTTCAAAGTGTTCCTTAAATTTTTTTGAGCAGTGTATTTGTTTAGGCACCTCTTCTCCAGAGTGAAAAACTGTTATCTGTGAAATTGATCCTCATAGCTGATGTTCTCCATGCCCCTAAATGTTTTGCCCATTACAATTCAACAATCATTGAACAATGTTTTTCCTGAGGGCTGGTAACCAAAACTGAACTGCATATTCAGGATGAGGCCAACCAAGTGTTTCGTAAAGGGGTTGAATGATGATCAGTGGCGGCTGGTGCTCAAAATTTGGGGGGGGGGGGGCGCAAACAGAAAAATGTAATAGGCATTGCTTTGCGTAAAAAAAACGCTGTAAAAAATTGCGTGACTTTGAGGTCGCAAAAGTGTGAAAGGGGCCTTCAGTAATTAAGGTATAGTGTGCCCCCTTTCAATGCAGAGAGACCAGCGTGCGCCCTTTCAATGCAGAGTGACCAGCGTGCCCCCTTTCAATGCACAGTGACCAGCGTGCCCCCTTTCAATGCAGTGACCAGCGTGCCCCCTTCAATGCACAGTGACCAGCGTACATGCCCACTTTCAATGCACAGTGACCAGCGTGCCCCCTTTCAATGCGGTGACCAGAGTACATGCCCCCTTCAATGCAGTGACCGGCGTACATGCCCCCTTCAATGCAGTGACCAGCGTAATGCCCCTTCAATGCAGTGACCAGCGTACATGCCCCCTTTCAATGCAGTGACCAGCGTACATGCCCCCTTCAATGCAGTGACCAGCGTACATGCCCCTTCAATGCAGTGACCAGCATACATGCTCCCTTCAATTAAGTGACCAGCATACATGCCCCTTTCAATGCAGAGACCAGCATACGTGCCCCCTTTTAATGTAGTGACCAGCGTACATGCCCCCTTCAATGCAGTGACCAGCGTACATGCCCCCTTCAATGCAGTTACCAGCATACATTCCCCCAATGCAGTGACCAGCATACATTACCCCAATGCAGTGACCAGCATACATTCCACCAATGCCGAGACCAGCATACATGCCCCCAATGCAGTGACCAGCATACATTCCCCCAATGCAGTGACCAGCATACATGCCCCCAATGCAGTGACTAGCATACATTCCCCCAATGCAGTGACCAGCGTACATGCCCCCAATGCAGTGACCAGCATACATGCCCCCAATGCAGTGACCAGCATACATGCCCCCAATGCAGTGACCAACCAGCATACATTCCCCCAATGCAGTGACCAGCGTACATGCCCCCAATTCAGTGACCAGCATACATGCCCCCAATGCAGTGACCAACCAGCATACATTCCCCAATGCAGTGACCAGCATACATTCCCTCAATGCAATGACCAGCATACATGCCCCCAATGCAGAGATCAGCGTGCGTGCCCCCTTCAATGCAGTGACCAGCATACCATTCCCCCAATGCAGAGATCAGCGTGCGTGCCTCCTCACTTACCTGGAGCAGCAGCGGCAGCGGGCGGCTTCTCATCAGTCTCTCGGCGTCGGCTTCTCCTCGGTCCCGGCGGCGCGTCTCTTCCAGTCCTCCCGCTCCCGCCTCCTCCTTGGCCAATGCCATGGGGTTTGCCTTGCGGCCAATCAGGAAGTGCGTATCGGACGCGCTTCCTGATTGGCCAGGAGGAGGATCTGTGTGACGATATCGAATTTTCATTCGCTATTGTCACACAATTGGTGGGCTCGGTCCACCCTTTGCATCGCCCTATTAGAGCCTCTGGCTCTAACCAGGTGATGCCAAAAAAAAAAAGAAAGCCCCATTGAACTCCATGCGTCCGGCGCCTCTGCATGCAGATTAGGTGGCCGGACGCATGGATGGGGGGGCGGCACCCCTGCGCCCCCAGTACACCGGCCGCCACTGATGACGATTTATCTCTGGAATGAATGCCCTTTTTAATGCATGAGAGTATTTACTGGCTTTGTTAAAGCGTAACTTCACTTTTGTGGAGAAAAAAACATTCCCCTCTGGGTGATCTATGTACATTGCAAGGATTATAACATCCTTTGTTGCAGATTCCTACCTTTTGTTATTCTAAAGAAATCACTGCTTGTTCCTCTGTGCTGAGTGGGTGCAATGGGAGTGGTTTCATAATTATCAATCAGCTGTGCTGTGCAGCTGCAGGGCCTGCCTCCCTTTAGACATTTTCCTATTGGAAGTATCTCCCCAAAAATTACGTTTTTTTTTTGCAGGAAATGCCTGAAATCTGTTTTGCATCTTAGGCAGACTTATGGGAAAATTGGTGAGCAAATCACACAAGCAGGAAATTATGTTTCTGGGGTGTGTTCAGTAAACATTCTGTGTCGCAATTGTATATACTAAAATATTTTTTCTTTATTTACTATTTTTTTTTCCTCACGAAAGTGGATTTACCCTTTAACTGTGATTTGGCATAGCATGCTATGGCAAAAGCTGACCATAGATGGTTCCAATCTCGGCCGATTCCTGCTGAACCATGTATGGGCAGGCTGATGGATTTACATGCAATAAATTTCTAGCGGCTGTTGTAGACACAAGCAATAATCACTGTGTTCTCCTGGCAGGGGACGGTTTCCTCCACCCCTTTGCCAGGAGAAGAGAATGGCACTTCGGGAGGGTTTCCCCTGTGAACAATGTCTTGTGGTTGCAGAAAAGAAAATCGCCCCAGCTATGGCTGACCTATCTACAAGATCCTTTTCAATGAATGTTTCTCACAGGGAAGCTCTTCCTAATGTATCATTTGTGTGTTTAATTTTGTCACTCAAGTGCATAACTTGACATTACTCAGTATTAAACCTCATCTGCCATGTAGTTGCCCAACCCTATATTTTGTCTAGGTCTACTTAACCTTGATATGCTATGTCCTGTGCTAAAATTATTTACCTGCATAGTTTGGTATCATCAGCTAACGCTGAAACTAAGCTTTTAATTTCAGCCTCTATAATATTAATAAAAGGTTGAACAGCAATGGCTCCAAGACAAAACCCTGGGGCACACCTCTTCCACCTTTACACAATTCCAACAGATAAGTAATTTATCATTACTCTCTGGACCTGTTTATGTAACCAGTTTCCTATCCATGTATAGTGATGGACTGAAATTCCTCTAGTTCGGTTCGCACCAGAACTCCTGAATAGGGAAAAAGTTCAGACCTGAGCCACGAACTCTATTAAAGTCTATGGGACCCAAATATGGAAAATCAAAAGTCCCCATTTTGAAGGCTTACAGTATAAGCAAGGTATTGGTCATAAAAAGGGTATGGGGCCCAGGTACTGCCCTGGGGGACATGTATCAATGCAAAAAAAAACTTTTAAAAAGATAATTTTAAACAGGAGCACTGATTTTATTGATGCTTGAAACAATAAAAATAAAAAATTCCTTTCAATATAGTGCTTGGGGGCCCCTTAGTCTGCCTGTAAAGTGGCGCCTCTGTACTGTGTATAGAACCTGCTGCAGCAAAACTGACATTTGTGAAGAAAAAAAAATTATATTCAAACTGATTATCGTGGCTATTGCTGGCAATAGGAAAAAATTGAAGCAAACTATACCAGGCCACATAGCCCTCAACATAGGGGGATGCTTTGGGGCAGGAGGGCTGTCCCACTCCAAAGCACCTTGTCCCAATGTTGATGGGGACGAGGACCTCTTCCCGTTAAACCCGGGCAATGGTTGCCCAGGGTACAGCGGCACCACTTTACAGACAGACTAAGGGGACCCCCGAGGCACTATATTTAATGGAATTTTTCACTTGCATTGTTTCACTTTAAGCATCCTTAAAATCACTGCTCCTTTAAAAACAAAAAAAAAAGTTTGCATTGACACTATCCTGTGAACCATAACAGACCACATGCCCTCAACACCCCAAATCACCTTGTCCCCATGTTAAAGGGGGCTTCCGGGTTCTGATTAGCCCCCTGACCGCAGACCACCAAATAAACCGCCCAGGGTTGTGGGGACAAGGTGCTTTGGGGTAAGGGGCAGAGTGTCCTGATATGGTTCAGGAGGGGGGATGCTCTCTCACCCCCCCCCCCTTCCTGGCCTGCCAGGCTGCATCACAGAGTAGGCACAGAGCACCTGCCGTGCCTGCTCACTTATGCCAGCCATGCATGGAATAAAATTTGGGCTGGTTCAGCAGCTACTGTCTGAATTTAGATCCACGTTCTACGATAAATATAAAACCAAAACCCCTGGACTGTTTATTGAGTAACAATGGATGAGTGAACTGTCCCTGAGTGACTGTCTACAGGTAATCAGAGGAGGCCCAAGAAGTCATCATACAGGAAGCCCTAAAGGGACAGTGCTACATTTGGAGGTGTTGTCTGGGTTTTCAGCAGTGGTTGCTACTGGCAACGACCGGACATTTACCAAAAGAAATGCCATGTCTTCATAAGTAAAGTGCTGGAGTGTCATCAGTCATCAGTGCAAGTGTGCTTTCAAGTTATGGTCAAGAAAGCAGTGACCCAGGACGTGGGGTTCGGCACATTGTGTCAGTACATGTGCTGTAGAAGAAAATGTCTGCCATGCAGTTGGTAACAGCAGGACAATTTCTAACAGCAGTGAGGGAGTTTGATAGGCTTGTGAATGGAAAAGTGCAAATGGGGCTCAAGTCAAGACAGAAGAGGCAGATGCATCTGTGTCTGTGGCAGGGAACACAATTTGCATTGCAGTACCATTTGTGCAGGCTGAGCAGCGTTATGGCAGCAGTGAAGGGATTACTGCACAGAGAGTGCGCTAAAGAGATCAGCCTTGCAGGAGGGGCCACCACTGGAGAGTCAGCTAATCTGGGGACGTGGGCCGAGTTGCCATGTGTGAACCGCCAATCCGAACGGAGGAAGGGAGCTAACCAGGGCTTCTGTTAGAAATCACGGGGCCCCATACAGCCTACCTGGCAGGGCCCCCCGAATATATCAAGACAATATTTTCACTAAAAATACACTAAAATCATTATGAGCAGACACAAACATAACAGAGAACCTGTGTGATTTAGTCCTTTTTAAATTGTTTTTTACTTTTGTTTAAAAAATAAATATAATTTGTTTTTAAAAATGTTAAAACATTTTGCTATTATTTTATTTTACATTTTTTTTAAATTATTTTTATTTTTTACAATTTGTTATTTTTTTTTACAGGGCAGGGAAGCCTGCAGTGCTGTGGGAGGGGCACAGTGAAAGGGGGGCACACGGGGAGGGGGGGATCAGAAGCAGGCAGAACAGGGAGGGGGATCGGTGTCGGAGAAGCAATTACAAGATTTATGCCCTGTGTCTGTGTCTCTCCCTGCAGCAGCTGAAAGCTGGCAGGAGGGGAAGAAACTGGCTTTTAGATGCGGCAGAGAGCAGCACAAGGCTTCCTTCTGTCCGACCGCACCGATTCCCCATGCTGTTTGGGCCCCCCTGTGTGCCCGGGCCCCCCAGAGGAGGACTGGTGCCCCCCCCCTATCAGCGGCCCTGGAGCTAAGATGCCACTTCCACCATCGGGTGTAGCTGAGGAGCAAGATGACAGATGCTGGAGTGAGCCAGAGCGCAGGGGCCATCCCACATGTTGGCGGAGAACCTGCGGAGCGGACTGAATCGCAGAATCCGACCGTTGGACACAGGGGTCCGATTGATGCCCAAGGAAAGTCTGGCGTTGCACAGTGGAGGGGACACAGAGCACCTTGGATTGGTATGTGGCAGATACCTGAATGTATAAAAAATAAAATGTGCTTATCCAAAACAACAGTGCTAAAAAAAGATCACTACCGGTAATAGCATCAATTAAAAAGGGTGTTGTTTCACAAACAAAGTGAAATAATTAAACCAAAAGTAAGTCCATGCTAAATAGATGAAAAAAAAGTCCCATGCACAAGATAGTGTGATCAGATGTAAATTCCCAACAACCATTCAGAGGTAATTCTTCCTTTTTTCTTTTTGTAAAGTGGAGCACGGTGTATTTAAATAGGTTCACAATTTTATACAGAGGGGGAAGGGGCCATTGATGTGGAGTCACCCAGTTTTAAATATCATTATGGATCCCTGATAGAGGGAATCGATGACTGGGGATCAGAAGTAAAGGCTGAGTGGGACTGGAGAACTGAAGGAAGAAGAAGTCCTACAAGTTCCACTTCACTTAGTGAAGAGACTGAGGCAGCGGTCATTCAGATGAAGTGTGCACGGAATCTGGGGTTCTGTAAAGGCCTATGCCACTAGGGTCCCAAAACCTATCTCCACCCCACACCTATGCCCAGGCTCGGGCACAGAATGACCCCTACTCCAAGCTGATCGCAAAAGTAGAGACCCCTTACACCCTACCTGGGAGAGAAGACAGGCAGAAACTTCCTAGGTTCTCTCGTTTTTAACGATTTGTCCTAAGGAAGGTGGCCATGGAGTACAGATACGATTATCCACATGATCCCCAGGAGATAATGGAAGAAATCGAGAGCAAGAGGAGGGGTTTGGTCTGAAGAGGCTGTCTGGGACTTCCTATATGTCCCCAAGCCACATCAGAACCAATCCAGGCCTCAATTGTGCAACACTTTCCTGTATATTAAGGTAAACTGGAATCTGGGGCGGTCCGTATACATTGACCGAGTGGAGGTCAACCGCCGAGATGGAAAAGGCCAAACCTGGGCCATCAGTAGACATCCCAAGTCTCTTGCAAGGTGCGGTAATCTCCCGCATGCGGCTTGCAGCTCCCTAACACCCTACTACCCACAGCAGTACCAGCCAGAAGTACCTCCCAGTAGTACCAGCCAGCAGTACCCAAAGCAGTATCAGCCAGCACGGTACCAACCAGCAGTGAGTACCACCCACAGCAGTACCAGCCAGCAGTACCCACCAGCAGTAACAGCCAACAGTACCCACCAGCAGTTCCCGCCAGCAGTACCCACAATACCATCCAGCAGTACCCGCCAGCAGTAATCACCAGCAGTACCAGCCAGCAGTACCAGCCAGCAGTAACCACCAGCAGTTACCGCTGGCAGTACCAGCCAGCAGTACCAGCCAGCAGTAACCATCAGCAGTACCAGCCAGCAGTACCCACCAGCGGTACCCAAAGCAGTATCAGCCAGCACGGTACCAACCAGCAGTGAGTACCACCCACAGCAGTACCAGCCAGCAGTACCCACCAGCAGTAACAGCCAACAGTACCCACCAGCAGTTCCCGCCAGCAGTACCCACAATACCATCCAGCAGTACCCACCAGCAGTAATCACCAGCAGTACCAGCCAGCAGTACCAGCCAGCAGTAACCACCAGCAGTTACCGCTGGCAGTACCAGCCAGCAGTACCAGCCAGCAGTAACCATCAGCAGTACCAGCCAGCAGTACCCACCAGCGGTACCCGCCAGCAGTACCCGCCGGCAGTACCCACCAGCAGTACCAGCCAGCATTTCCCACCAGCAGTACCAGCCAGCAGTACCCACCAGCAGTACCCACAGCGGTACCAGCCAGCAGTAACAGCCGACATTTCCCACCAGCAGTACCAGCCAACAGAAGCCACAGCTGTACCAGCCAGCACAGTATCAGCCAGCAGTGCGTACTACCCACAGCAGTACCCACCAGCAGTACCCACCAGCAGTACCAGTCAGCAGTACCCACCGGCAGTACTAGCCAGCATTTCCCACCAGCAGACCAGCCAGCAGTAACCACCAGCAGTACCCACCAGCAGTACCAGCCAGCAGTACCCGCCAGCAATACCAGCTAGCAGTATCAGTCAGCATTTCCCACCAGCAGAAACAGCCAGCAGTAACCACCAGCAGTACCAGCCAGCTGTACCCACCAGCAGTACTAGTCAGCAGTACCCACCAACAGTATCCACAGCACTACTAGCCAGCAGTACCCACAGCAGTACCAGCCAGCAGTAACTACCAGCTGTACCCACCAACAGTACCCACCAGCAGTACCCGCCAGCAGTTACCACCAGCAGTACCAACCAGCAGTACAAGCCAGAAGTACCCACCAGCGGTACCAGCCAGCTGTACCCGTTAGCAGTAGCAGCCAGCAGTACTCACCAGCAGTACCAGCCAGCAGTGCCAGCCAGCATTTCCCACCAGCAGTACCAGCCAGCATTTCCCATCAGCAGTTTCAGCCAGCAGTAGCCACCAGCAGTACCAGCCAGCTGTACCCACCAGCAGTACCAGCCAGCATATCCCACCAGCAGTACCAACCAGCAGTAGCCACATCAGTACCAACCAACACAGTATAAGCCAGCAGTGAGTACTTCCCACAGCAGTACTAGCCAGCAGTACCCACAGCAGTACCAGCCAGCAGTACCAATAGCACTACCAGCCAGCAGTATTAACCAGCAGTACCAGCCAGAATTTCCCACCAGAAGTACCAGCCAACAGTACCAGCAAGTTGTACCCACCAACAGTACCAGCCAGCAGCACCCACCAGCACTACCAGCCAGCAGCACCAGCCAGCAGCACCCACCAGCAGTACCCACCAGCAGTACCAGCCAGCAGTACCAGCCAGCATTTCCCACCAGCAGTACCAGCCAGCAGTAACAGCCAGCAGTAACAGCCAGCAGTAACCACAAGCAGTACCAGCCAGCAGTACCCACCAGCAGTACTAGCCAGCTGTAACCACCAGCAGTACCAGCCAGCAGTACCCACCAGCAGTACCCACCAGCAGTGCCCGTCAGCAGTACCAGCCAGCATTTCCCACCATCAGTACCAGCCAGCAGTATCAGCCAGCTGTACCCACCAGCAGTACCCACCAGCAGTACCAGCCAGCAGTACCCGCCAGCAGTACCAGCCATCATTTCCCACCAGCAGTACCAGCCAGCAGTAACCACCAGCAGTACCGGACAGCTGTACCCACCAGCAGTACCCACCAGCAGTACCAGCCTGCAATAAAGCATAATTGTAAGTATCCCAGAATGGGCAGTGTTTCTGACTCCTACCACCATGACCACTTCAAATAACTGAAGTGTTCATGGTGGTTAGAGTAGGGTGACCAGACGTCCCTGGTTTCTGGGGACAGCCCCTGGACTGAGGATACTGTCTCTGGATCAAGTCTGTCCCCGGTTTTGTCCCCGGATTGGATTTGTACAGGGGACCGGGCCATTTCAAAGATTGTCAGTGCAGGATCTTAAAAAAAAAAAAATCGGAATTACAGGCCCCCGATCCACCGCTCTACAAGTTTAGGGGGTTGTATTTTTTCCATTATCTGTGTCCTTTTCTGATAATCATGTGCAGGTCGGAGCGGAGGGACTAATTCTTCATTTTGGGGCGCATGCCCATTCCACTCTCTCTCGCATGTTTTTCTGCCTTGGCTCAAGTACCAGCCAACCTGCCTGCCTGCCTGCCTATCTTCTTACCTTCCCCAGCAGAGTGATCTTCCTCCACTCCATTTCTCACCCAGTAGTAGCCAGGGGCCCGGAGAGTGATACTTGAGAGACTGTGGGGTGGGTGGCGGCGGTGACAGGCAGAGAGAGGCAGCTAAGCTCCGCTGACAGTGTTCAGCAGCGGGAACAGTGGGGAAGCGGATCCGATCGTGGAGCTGCCAGTGCCTTCAAGGCTTCAACACAGGTGTGCTTTGGGGGTGACTGTGAAAAGACTACATGGCACTGTGTCTGTCTTTCTGGCATCATGGATGGTATCATAACTCGCGGCAGGGGGCGCTCCATAATGGCTCTGACTGGCAGTGCACTGCCACATGTTTTCACATGACCTGGCTGCTTTTTGGTCATAATTTAACAAAATCAGCACCCAGCAGCCATGTCATGTAACACACTGTGACAGAGCCAGCCAGAGCTATGATAGCGTGCCCCCTGCCTGTGTGTTATCATAATGTTGATGATCTTAAACAGTTGCTGACCGCCCCATAGCAGGTTTATTGCTACAGGGTGGTCGCGCTGCGCTGGATCATGTGTGTATATATATATATATATATATATATATACATATATACAGTGCTTTGCGAAATTATTCGGCCCCCTTGAACTTTTCAACTTTTTGCCACATTTCAGGCTTCAAACATAAAGATATAAAACTGTAATTTTTTGTGAAGAATCTACAAGTGGGACACAATCATGAAGTGGAACGAAATTTATTGGATATTTCAAACTTTTTTAACAAATAGAAAACTGAAAAATTGGGCATGCAAAATTATTCAACCCCCTTAAGTTAATACTTTGTAGCGCCACCTTTTGCTGCGATTACAGCTGTAAGTTGCTTGTGGTATGTTTCTATCAGTTTTGCACATCGAGAGACTGAAATTTTTGCCCATTCCTCCTCGCAAAACAGCTCGAGCTCAGTGAGGTTAGATGGAGAGTGTTTGTGAACAGCAGTTTTCAGTCCTTTCCACGGATTCTCGATTGGATTCAGGTCTGGACTTTGACTTGGCCATTCTAACACCTGGATATGTTTATTTGTGATCCATTCCATTGTAGATTTTGCTTTATGTTTTGGATCATTGTCTTGTTGGAAGACAAATCTCCGTCCCAGTCTCAGGTCTTTTGCAGACTCCATCAGGTTTTCTTCCAGAATGGTCCTGTATTTGGCTCCATCCATCTTCCCATCAATTTTAACCATCTTCCCTGTCCCTGCTGAAGAAAAGCAGGCCCAAACCATGATGCTGCCACCACCATGTTTGACAGTGGGGATGGTGTGTTCAGGGTGATGAGCTGTGTTGCTTTTACGCCAAACATAACATTTTGCATTGTTGCCAAAAAGTTTGATTTTGGTTTCATCTGACCAGAGCACCTTCTTCCACATGTTTGGTGTGTCTCCCAGGTGGCTTGTGGCAAACTTTAAACGACATCTTTTTTGGATATCTTTAAGAAATGGCTTTCTTCTTGCTATTCTTCCATAAAGGCCAGATTTGTGCAGTATACGACTGATTGTTGTCCTATGGACAGAGTCTCCCACCTCAGCTGTTGATCTCTGCAGTTCATCCAGAGTGATCATGGGCCTCTTGGCTGCATCTCTGATCAGTCTTCTCCTTGTATGAGCTGAAAGTTTAGAGGGATGGCCAGGTCTTCGTAGATTTGCAGTGTTCTGATACTCCTTCCATTTCAATATTATCGCTTGCACAGTGCTCCTTGGGATGTTTAAAGCTTGGGAAATCTTTTTGTATCCAAATCCGGCTTTAAACTTCTCCACAACAGTATCTCGGACCTGCCTGGTGTGTTAGGTCAACATTGGATCATTGAACTTTTCGACCTTTTGCCACATTTCAGGCTTCAAACATAAAGATATAAAACTGTAATTTTTTGTGAAGAATCAACAACAAGTGGGACACAATCATGAAGTGGAACAAAATTTATTGGATATTTCAAACTTTTTTAACAAATAAAAAACTGAAAAATTGGGCGTGCAAAATTATTCAGCCCCTTAACTTTCAGTGTAGCAAACTCTCTCCAGAAGTTCAGTGAGGATCTCTGAATGATCCAATGTTGACCTAAATGACTAATGATGATAAATAGAATCCACCTGTGTGTAATCAAGTCTCCGTATAAATGCACCTGCACTGTGATAGTCTCAGAGGTCCATTTAAAGCACAGAGAGCATCATGAAGAACAAGGAACACACCAGGCTGGTCCGAGATACTATTGTAGAGAAGTTTAAAGCCGGCTTTGGATACAAAAAGATTTCCCAAGCTTTAAACATCCCAAGGAACACTGTGCAAGCGATAATATTGAAATGGAAGGAGACTGTCCATAGGACAACAATCAGTCGTATACTGCACAAATCTGGCCTTTATGGAAGAGTGGCAAGAAGAAAGACATTTCTTAAAGATATCCATAAAAAGTGTCATTTAAAGTTTGCCACAAGCCACCTGGGAGACACACCAAACATGTGGAAGAAGGTGCTCTTGTCAGAGGAAACCAAAATCAAACTTTTTGGCAACAATGCAAAAGGTTGTTTGGTATAAAAGCAACACAGCTCATCACCCTGAACACACCATCCCCACTGTCAAACATGGTGGTGGCAGCATCATGGTTTGGGCCTGCTTTTCTTCAGCAGGGACAGGGAAGATGGTTAAAATTGATGGGAAGATGGATGGAGCCAAATACAGGACCATTCTGGAAAAAAACCTGATGAAGTCTGCAAAAGACCTGAGACTGGGACGGAGATTTGTCTTCCAACAAGAAAATGATCCAAAACATAGAGCAAAATCTTCTTTGATTTTAATAAACTTTTAAGTGGTAATGCACAAGGTCGGTGCGCCCTTCTCTTGTTTTCTTGTAGTGCCTTTTGGATACCCTTGGTCCTGAGGGGGGCAGCAAGACCACTTCATTTGTGTCATAAAACCACCTAGAACATTCACCTTTCCGCATACCACTCGAGCGCAGGGGAGATATTGTTGTTTTTCTTTGTGGAAATCACAAATAAACATATCCAGGTGTTAGAATGGCCAAGTCAAATTCCAGAACTGAATCCAATCGAGAATCCGTGGAAAGAACTGAAAACTGCTGTTCACAAACGCTCTCCATCCAACCTCACTGAGTTCAAGCTGTTTTGCAAGGAGGAATGGGCAAAAATTTCAGTCTCTCGATGTGCAAAACTGATAGAGACATACCCCAAGCGACTTACAGCTGTAATCGCAGCAAAAGGTGGCGCTACAAAGTATTAAGTTAAGGGGGCTGAATCATTTTGCACGCCCAATTTTTCAGTTTTTTATTTGTTAAAAAAGTTTGAAATATCCAATAAATTTCGTTCCACTTCATGATTGTGTCCCACTTGTTGTTGATTCTTCACAAAAAATTACAGTTTTATATCTTTATGTTTGAAGCCTGAAATATGGCAAAAGGTCGAAAAGTTCAAGGGGGGCGAATACTTTCGCAATGCACTGTATGTAAAAATTTTTATTTGTAGCATAGTTAGTCAGGATGTCTAACCTCTTCCTGTCAGACAGATTTTTTTTGGCGGGGGTGCATTAATATAATGCACTTGGTGAAACTCTGTAAATTTGTAAATTTTGCACAGAAGATGTCTATATCTTTTCACGTAACTTATTATATCTACTGGCCACATGTGGGGTATGCCCCATGGCCCTGTACATATGTTATTTCCCTATTCCCCTTTTCCAAGTTTGTGGGATAATCCATGTACTTTTATGTACAGGTATATTTGTAGGGACAGATTCCCAGAGGCAGTAAGGGCATGGCTCAGTATGGCGGGGAGGGGGGGGGGGGCGGCGTTGTATGTAGCACCCTCCTAGGTAAGTGCTAGAAAAGTGAATATCATTTTTGGATCTTTTCTGCTTATCAGAGAGATTGCCAGGTAAATCTATTGTGCTCTCTGCCTACCAGAGAGCAGGATCTGCTAGTAAGGTCTGCTCATGGTCCTCAGGTGCAGCTCAGTTTGCCAGTTTCACACTGGTCCAATAGGGAGGCATATTAGACAGTGGGAGGAAAATAGACAAATGAGTGCACAGGCATTTAGTACAGCCTTAGTGATGGGCAGAGGAAAGTGCCTTGGTGCATTCTGGGATATTGTATAAATGCCACGGGCACATGTGCTCAGGGTCTTTCAGCTGGAGAGCAGGGTCCCGGAGGGAGGGGGCGGCTGCCCCTCCTCTGTAAAAGCTGCCATACGACCTCCGGTGGTCAACGTGAGGGCCAGAGAGTCAGAGAGGAGCTGAACCCAAATGTCCTGCAGAGCTGACTGGAAGGGAGACACTGGAGAGGATCTGATTCTGCCTACAGTGGGTACAGATATATGTCGTGGTGCCTGTTCTGAGAGGGCCACCTCTTCTGTGGGAGAGTCAGTGGATGGGTGTCAGTCAAGGGGATGCTAGAGAGTGTCCTGAAGATAAAGTAGTTGCAACACGTCTGCTGCTAGAGAGAGCAAGAAGACTTAATTGTTCCATACTAGTTGTAGTATGGTTAAAGCAGTATGTCTGCTTCCACAAATAACTTGGTGAGGCCAAGTGAAAGTTGACATATCAACTGTAAATAGTTCAAGTTGGAGAATCCCACTATTCCCTTCCCCCATCCAAGTTCCACAATAAATATAAAACCAAAACCCCTGGTTTATTGAGTAATGAGCAACTGGGAGTAAGGATGGATGAGTGAACTGTTCCTAAGTGACTGTCTGCAGGTAATCAGAGGAGACCCAAGAACTCATCACACAGCAAGACCTATTGGGAGAGGGCCACACTAGAATCACCGAAGACAATCGAGAACGCTGGGATCACTTAGACACACATGAGCTGAGTACAGGCTGGACAGACGCTGTTATGGATGTAATCAATGGTTATAGTGAAATGCCTATTTCAACTTGTGATGCATACCATATGCCCTATGTATATATGTTACTGCTGCAATTTATTTCCTTACTCAAAATGGCCGCTAGATCACCCATCCCTTCGTCTGAGGAATGTGGAAACAAAGATGGCGACTTCCCAAGGAGACAACACCCAACAGATAACATTCCTAGCTGGAGGGAGTTTACCTTATAAAGGACATGACCAATTAAGAAGCTACTAGCAAGCAGATGATATTATGTTTATCTACGTACAACTCATGACACTAACAACAATATATATAACCCACTGACACTGTAGAATTAAAGTAGAAGTATCTTCAACTCTGAACTTGGTATCAGCGTCTGATTCTTCCTCTGTGTGTGCACACATCGTATCTAATCAGGCCAGGGGCAGATATAATCTCGGACGGTTCCGGTCCGATCCAAAACACCTCCAGTTAATTAAAGCTGAAACCCAGCCTTGGATAACCATCTCACTCTCAGCATGCCTTCAGTTTTGTATCAAGCAATATAGAAATGATTATTCAGACAGAGCCTGTGTCCTGTAATGTAATTTCTGGAAAATAATTTTGCAAGTAAGTCAAAAATCCAACACAGGATTAACAACTGCTATCAGGCCCCACAAAAACTCCCAAAACAAAGGAAAGGCAAACACCTCAGGGGGCCTCGTGAAGGACTTTCCTACTGAAGGTGATGTCCAATGAGGCCTCGTATATCCACCTGATAGAACTTCGCAAATGTATGAACAGAAGATGAGGAGCCGCCTTAGAGAACTAAGTAAGTGAAGCAGGATGCTAGAAAGACCAAGAGGCATTTACACTTCTGGTAGAATGAGCAAAGACTGGGAAGGGTAGAAACTAGCCTTTAACCACTTGCCGACCGCCGCACGACTATCTACGTCGGCGGTCAGCCCCTCACAGGCAAAGTGACGTAGGGCTACGTCACTAGCTTGTGAGGGTCTAGGGAGCGAGCGCGTGCCCCCGGAGGCGCGCTCCCGCTCCCGAGTGGTCACGGACCCCCCCGCGCGTGTGACCGGCGGACCCGATGTCCGCCGGCCACTCTGCGATCGGCGGGGGAGAAGGAGAAAGTCAGGCAGCTTGTGTAAACAAGCTGCCTGTCATTCTCCTCGCTGTATGAGAGCTGATCATCTGGATCAACTATGTAGATCCGTTGATCACTCTGCATACAGCTGAAGCCCCAGCCAATCACAGTTAGAATCACGCCCCTAGGGACACACACAGCCCCTCCCTCTCAAATAAAGTTAACCCCTTCACTACCAGTGTATTTTTACAGTAACAGTGCATATGTATAGCACTGATTACTGTAGAAATGTCACTGGTAACCCCAAAAGTGTCAAAAATGTCAGTCAAGGGTCCGATCTGTCCGCCGCAATGTCGCAGTACCGCAAAAAAAATCGCAGATCGCCGCCATTACGCGTTAAAAAAAAAAACAACAAAAATGACAAAAATCTTTCCCTTAGTTAGTAAACGCAATAACTTTTGCGCAAACCAATCAAAATACGCTTTTTGCGATTTTTTTACCAAACATAGGTAGCATAAAACAAATTGGCCGAAAATTTTAAAAAATTTTGATTTTTACATTTTTTTTTGGGGGAATTTCATATAAAAAAAAGGGAAAAATATTGCTATTTTTCAAAATGGACGCTTTTTTTTTGTTTATATCGCGTGATCAAAAAATCGCACAGGTGATCAAATACCGCCAAAAGAAAGCTCTGTTTGTGGGAAAAAAAGGACGCCAAATTCGTTTAGGTGCAGCGTCGCACGACCGCGCAATTCTCCGTTAAAGTCACGCAGTGCCGAATCGCAAAATACCCCCTGGTCGGAATGGGGGTAAAATCTTCCGGGGCTTAAGTGGTTAAGGTCATAGGTCTGAGAGAGTAGTTAACTTATTCACCCAGCAAACAGGGAGTGAGAAGCAGCCTGCCCCTTACAAGAGCCCTCTGAAAGGATAAACAGAGTCAGACTGATAAACAGGAGCTGTGGCCAGGAAATAGACTCATCACAATGCAAACCGTATCCAGACTTTGTAGAACAATATCATTCTTGCCAGACCAATCTATTGCCCTTCTATTAAGATGTGAGTTGCCATCTAGATAAAGGAAGGCCTGTGGATGTGGTGTTTCTGGACTTTGCAAAGGCATTTGACACCGTTCCCCACAAACGCTTACTGTGCAAACTAAGGTACATAGGTATGGACCATAGGGTGAGTACCTGGATTAAAAATTAGCTCCAGGGGCAAGTCCAGAGGGTGGTGATAAATGGGGAGTACTCAGATTGGTCAAGTGCGGAAATTGGGGTCTGAATCTGTCCTGGGACCAATCCTGTTTATTTTTTTCATAAACGATCTAGAGGATGGGATATCCAGCACAATCTCGGTATTTGCGGATGATACTAAGCTTAGCATGCCAATATCTTCTATACAGGACGTGGAAACCTTACAAGCAGACCTGAACAAAATAATAGGGTGGGCAACTATATCGCAGATGAGGTTTAACCACTTAAGCCCCGGAGGATTTGGCTGCTAAACGACCAGGGGGTATTTTGCGATTCGGCACTGCGTGACTTTAACGGACAATTGCGCGGTCGTGCGACACTGTACCTAAACGAATTTGGCGTCCTTTTTTTCCCACAAACAGAGCTTTCTTTTGGCAGTATTTGATCACCTGTGCGATTTTTTGATCACACGCTATAAACAAAAAAAGAGTGTCAATTTTGCAAAAATAGCAATATTTTTCCCTTTTTTTATATGAAATTCCCCCCAAAAAAATGTAAAAATCAAAATTTTTTAACATTTTCGGCCAATTTGTTTTATGCTACCTATGTTTGGTAAAAAAAATCGCAAAAAGCGTATTTTGATTGGTTTGCGCAAAAGTTATTGCGTTTACTGACTAAGGGAAAGATTTTTGTAATTTTTGTTGTTTTTTTTTTAACGCGTAATGGCGGCGATCTGCGATTTTTTTTGCGGTACTGCGACATTGCGGCGGACAGATCGGACCCTTGACTGACATTTTTGACACTTTTGGGGTTACCAGTGACATTTCTACAGTAATCAGTGCTATATATATGCACTGTTACTGTAAAAATACACTGGTAGTGAAGGGGTTAACTTTATTTGAGAGGGAGGGGCTGTGTGTGTCCCTAGGGGCGTGATTCTTACTGTGATTGGCTGTGGCTTCAGCTGTATGCAGAGTAATCAACGAATCTACATAGTAGATCCATATGATCAGCTCTCATACAGAGGGGAGAATGACAGGCAGCTTGTTTACACAAGCTGCCTGACTTTCTCCCTCTCCCCCGCCGATCGCAGAGTGGCCGGCGGACATCGGGTCCACCGGTCACACACGCGGGGGGTCCGTGACCACGCGGGAGCGGGAGCGCGCCTCCGGCGGCGCGCGCTCGCTCCCTAGACCCTCACAAGCTAGTGACGTAGCCCTACGTCACTTTGCCTGTGAGGGGCTGACCGCCGACGTAGATCGGCGTGCGGCGGTCGGCAAGTGGTTAATGTGTAAAAATGTAAGGTAATGCACTTGGGTGTCAGAAATACAAACGCAAGTTACTCGCTAGGCGGTGATCCTATGGGTGAATTTAGGGTGGAAAAGGACCTGGGGTTCTTTACTGTCAGAGCGGTATGGATGTGGAATTCTCTTCCACAAGCAGTGGTATCAGCAGGGAGCATCAATAGTTTCAAAAAGCTATTAGATGGGCACCTTAAATACCACAACATACAGGGTATACACACACACATCATAAGTTGAACTGGATGGACTGGTGTCTTTTTTCAACCTCACTAACTATGTAACTATGTTGTATTTGCCAGCATATAAGATGACTGGGCATATACTTTTCTAATTTTCAGGTCTCAAAGCGCTGGCTGGATGTGCGGGAATACTGTACCGGAGTATGTACTGTAGCTTCTGCTACATACAGTATACCACGCTGAACCAATCACGGTGAGCGATGTATTCTATTATTGAATACAAAGTCTTCTCGGATTGGCAGAGTCAGAGAGGTGGGCTGATGATGTTACTCTCTCTGACTCTGTAAGCTGGCTTTGTATTTAATAATTAATAAATCATTCACCGTGATTGGCTCAGCACGGTATACTGTATGTAGCCAAAGCTATGGTACATACCGGTACAGTATTACTGCACATCCAGCCAGCCGCATTGAGAGATTACACCCTGTGTACTTATCTTGGAGATTATTAGGGATGTTTGTGTACTTACCTCTTGATCTCAAATAATGATAATGGACGGGAACTAGTAGCCAATAGAGCTTCAGGAAACATGCAGAGGGTTGCCCTCAGAGACTCTCATAGATCACCATCATGACGTACGTTTCGTCAAAAATGACGTTTTTGACTAAACGTACGTCGGGTCACGGCGTGCTGACGTCATCCTTGCGTTCCAGGAAGTGAGAACGGGTGGACTAGCCGACCGGGCGGATGAGCCGACCGGCCGGCGGCTCATCTGTATCTGCGCTTCCATTTGCGTTTTACTCTGCATTTGTTGTAAGTGCAATACTTTTATATATTATTTAATAAATTAATGGTTTTACGCTATGGAGCATTTGCAATTTACTTTCATGATGGTGATCTATAAGAGTCTCTGAGGGCAACCCTCTGCATGTTCCCTGAAGCTCTATTGGCTACTAGTTCCTGTCCATTATCATTATTTGAGATCAAGAGGATTCTTTGGATGTCTCCTTGGTAGTCACCCTGTCTTTCATACTACAGGCTTGATTTACCATATATCTGGTAAGGAAGATAATCTCACTGGTGGTGGATACACTACAGTGTGGTGTCAATTATTTAGCCCTCTTTTTTCCACGGATTGGGATTGATTGGACTTTTTTTATTCAAATCAACACTTATTTTTATTACCCATTTTTATTGCATATTTTTCAATTTAGCATGTTATTATAGACATTTTTCACTTATTTAATTGGTTTGATTCACTTCATGATTTATTGTTATTTCACATAAGCGTAGCTTGTGTTTTGTTTATTTGATTTGGTGCTGTCACACTGGAAGCTGCAGCTATTTAGTTTTTCACTTGAGCGTGGTTATGAATTGGTTTTATATATCATTGCATTAGGAAGGGCCTATAAGGACAAGACAGGGCTGCCAGCTCAGAAACTCCACAAGCCAGAAGGCTTACAGTGAGGAAAGCAACCTTACAAGTAAGGACAGAGAGAGGAACACTCCTGATGGTTCTTCAAAAAAGTCCTTTTGAAATACACAAAACAAGTTGAGAACCCACAAGGAACAACATAAGCCTCTGCCTGTGTGAAAGCTTTCACCAAGAAATGAGGAGCACTGGGCCTCTGAAAGAGAACTGCTAAAACCAAGATGTGGCCCTTAATTGTACTTGAGACCAAAGACTTTTCCAGAACCGACTAAAGAAAAGATAGAATTAACCCCACAGAGTAGTTCTCACACCAAACAAAATACACCTTCCAAATGCAGTGATAAATCTTGCGGGAAGATGACTTCCTAGCGGACAGATCGGACCCTTGACTGACATTTTTGACACTTTTGGGGTTACCAGTGACATTACTGCAGTAATCAGTGCTATACATATGCACTGTTACTGCAAAAATGACACTGGCAGGGAAGGGGTTAACTGTATTGGAGAGGGAGGGGTTAAGTGTGTCCTAGGGGCGTGTTTCTAACTGTAAAGGGACATGGCTATTGGTGTAAAAACAGAGATAAACGGTCCTACATAGTAGAACCATCTGATCTTAATTTTTACACCAGGGAGAATGACAGGCGGCTTGTTTACATAAGCCGTCCGCCTTTCTCCCTTCACCGGAGCGATCGTGAGTGACCGGTGGACGATCGGGTCCGCCGGTCACACGCACTGACTTGTCAGTGAACGAGCCGGGGCGGGCGCGCGCCCGCCCGCAATTGGCTCACAAGTCAGTAACAGGCGAGTGACGTACCCCTACGTCACTCTGCCTGGCCGGGGCTGACCGCCGCAGTATATAGTCGTGCGGCGGTCGGCAACCGGTTAATTGTACTTGAGGCCAAAGACTTTTCCAGAACCGACTAAAGAAAAGATAGAATTAACCCCACAGAGTAGTTCTCACACCAAACAAAATACACCTTCCAAATGCAGTGATAGATCTTGCGGGAAGATGACTTCCTAGTCTTCAAGAGGTTTGATCATCAACATTTAGACCAAATAAAGTTTAATACATCACCTGGACCAAATGGTTTACAACCCCATGTCCTCAAGGAATTGAGCTCTGTTATTTCCACTGTGGTTATAAAACAACTGTCTCTAATTTTTAGAAACTCTTCAATGACTTGGTTGGAGCCACTGGATTGGCAAATGGTGCGTTTCATGTCTATATTTAAAAAGGGATCTTACCTAGTCTTTACCTTACCCAAGTCTTTACCTACAATAGTAAATACAGAGCAGTTAGTTTAACTTCTATAGTTGGTAAAATATTTGAGCGTTCTATAAAAAAAAACAGCATGGATTCACTAAAGACTAAAGTTGTCATACAATTCTGCTTTCTTTTTATGAGGGAGTATGCAAAAAACTTAGGCAAATGAGTGGCTGTGGATATAGCATACTTGGATTTTGCAAAAATGTTGAGACACTTCTCCAAACACGGATAATGTGTAAGTTAAAATCTATAGGCTTAAAAAAATACAATATGTAAATGTGTGTTCAGTGTTGTGAAGCTTACTTGTTAACATATTTATAAATTTCACAGAATTTGGGATTAAAAGTACAATTTCAGTGTTGCAAGAGACAGAAAGCTTTGCACTGTAATAACAGGATGACTGATTTACAATCTGTATTTAATTCACTGTTTAATTGGGCAATTATGTAGCAACCAGATTAAATGTTTATAAATGTAACATTATGCACTTGAGGTCTAAATATATGCATGCATCATACTTTCTACGAGGAGTACAATTGGGGAATTTCATGGTAGAGAAGGATCTGGGTGTTCCAGTAGATCTTTTAATTATAAACCTAATAATAATAGCATGCAATCCTAAATTGCAGTTTCTGAAGTTAGCAAAATACTTTCATGTATTAAAAGAGGTATAGTATGTACTGCAGATAGAGAGAAATATATAATTTTGCCATTGTGTAAAGCATTTGTAATACCTCATCTAGAATATGCGGTTCGGTTTTTGCCACTAATTCAAAAAAATATATCACGGAACTGAAGAAATGGCAGAGAAGGGCAACCAAACTGATAAGAGGTGTGGAGCCTCTCAGCTATGAGGAAAGATTAAAAAGTGTATATATTTGAATCTCTATTTAGTGAATAAACTAGAAATAACAGTTAAATGAGAATGTAAACACATGTGATGATAAAAAATTAGTCAGTGAATACCATAAAATAATATTATAAAATAGTTGAAATGTCCATATAAAACAAGTGCCTTGGACCACTAGAGATGATGAGTGTTCAGAATCTTTCTTAACCACTTAAGCCCCGGAAGATTTTACCCCCTTCCTGACCAGGGGGTATTTTGCGATTCGGCACTGCGTGAATTTAACGAACAATTGCGCAGGCGTGCGACGCTGTACCCAAACGAATTTGACATCCTTTTTTTTCCCACAAACAGAGCTTTCTTTTGGTGGTATTTGATCAACTGTGCGATTTTTTGATCATGCACTATAAACAAAAAAAGAGCGACAATTTTGCAAAAATAACAATATTTTTCACATTTTTTTAAATGAAATTCCCCCCCCCAAAAATGTAAAAATCAAAATTTTTTAAAATTTTTGGCCAAATTCTGCTACCTATGTTTGGTAAAAAAAAAATCACAATAAGCGTATTTTGATTGGTTTGCGCAAAAGTTATTGCGTTTACTAACTAAGGGAAAGATTTTTGTCATTTTTGTTGGTTTTTTTTTAACGCGTAATGGCGGCGATCTGCGTTTTTTTTTGCGGTACTGCGACATTGCGGCGGACAGATCGGACCCTTGACTGACATTTTTGACACTTTTGGGGGTACCAGTGACATTACTACAGTAATTAGTGCTATACATATGACACTGGGAGGGAAGGGGTTAACTTTATTGGAGAGGGAGGGGTTAAGTGTGTCCCTAGGGGCGTGTTTCTAACTGTCATTGGATGTGGCTTGTGATGTAAAAGCACAGATCAACGGTCCTACATAGCAGGACCGAGTGATCTGTGCTTTTACACAGGGGAGAATGACAGGCGGCTTTGTTTTCATTAGCCGCCTGCCTTTCTCCCTCTCTACCCGACGATCGCGAGTGACCGGCGGACATCGGGTCCGCCGGTCACACACGCTGGCTTCGTCGGGTATGAGCGGGGGCGGGAGCGCGCCTCCGGCGGCGCGCGCTCGCCCCCTATTCACTCCCAGGCTAGTGACGTACCGGTACGTCACTTTGCCTGGGAGGGGCTGACCGCCGCCGTATATAGTCGGGCGGCGGTCGGCAAGTGGTTAAAAAGTGCTTGTAAATAGTGCTCCTCCACGAATAATCACCCAATAGTATCCTGATAGCCAAACCGCAAAATGCATTGAGGTTAGTTACAGTGGCAACTTCCGGTAATGTCACATCCGACCTGGTGGAACATAGTTGGAAAGTATGCCAGAACAGAGCGTCGCTCCAAGCCACATTCAAGCTGTACCAAGCAGTGCTGCTGACAGGCACCAGCATTTGTAAGTGCGCATTTATTTGTATTCTATAATCCACATATTAAAGATGTTATTGTGTGATTATTCGTCTATTTTATATTTTTTGGGGAATTCCTGGCATCTCTCCAATCCCTGCTGCAATAACAAACAACGAGCCTAACACTTCACTATAGCCCAGTGGGGGCAATATCACTGGCCTGGTATCAGCACTGGAGGCTTATAAAGTTATCCATAGAACCAAAGGTTTCAGTTAAAGTGATCTGGGTCCTGGAGGCCTTTAGCCTTCTGGTGAGTGGCTTTTTTGTACACGGGTGGAGGAGCACTGTTTACAAGCACTTTTTAAGGAAGATTCTGAACATTCGTCATCAATGGTGGTCCAAGGCACTTGTTTTATATGGACATTTCAGTTATTTTATAATATTATTTTATGGTATTCACTTACTAATTTTTTATCATCACATGTGTTTACATTCTCATTTAACTGTTATTTCTAGTTTATCCACTAAAAAGCGCCTCAAATATATACAATCTTCATTATTTTGGCATTCAACAAAATTGATGGCTGCTGTTACTAAGGTATAATTTATTAATTCACCATTGGGTGGCGCCATTTTTTTGTAATTATGATGAGGAAAGATTAGCTGAACTGAATTTGTTCACTCTTGAGAAGATGCAGATAAAGGGGATATGATTACCATGTATATATACACAGGTGAGCCATAACAATATGACCACCCACCTTTAATAGAGTATGGCCCCCCTTTTGCTAAAACAGCCATGATCCATTGAGGCATGGACAACAAAGTAACATCTACATGAATGGCAGGACCCAAGGTTTCCCAGCAGAACATTGCCCAAAGCATCGCACTGCCTTTGCCGACTTGCCTTTTTATACCGCATCCTGGTGCCATCTCTTCCCCAGTTAAGTGACGCACACACACCCGGCCATCCACATGTTGTAAAAGAAAATGCAATTTATCAGACCAGGCCACCTTCCTCCATCGCACCGTAGTCCAGTTCTGATGTTCATGTGACCATTGTAGACGCTTATGGCTGTGGACACAGGTCAATATGGGCTTCACAGCCCCATACACAACAAACTGTGATGCCCATTTGTTTCTGCTTTCACCACATCAACTTCATGGACAATATGTTCACTTGCTGCCTAATATATCCCACCAATTTTCAGATGCCATTGTAACGAGATATTCCCTTTACCTGTCAGTGGTCATATTGTTATGGCGGATCGGATGGCGGAAGTAGTGCATATATGCCTAGTTTCCACTGAGCGGATCGGTTTGGGTTGGTTCGGTACGGTATGCTAATTTGAGTGTTTCCATTATGAAAGTGGCCCATACAACCGAACCAAACCAAACCATTCCTGGTCCTGTTTCAGATGTAGGGCCATAGGAAATGGTACGGTACGGTTAGGGTGGAGCTACTGGCGTCACACGATAGATTCCACTGATTGGCGGACAGGAAAACTTCAATGCTCACGTCAAATGAAAGAGCAAAACAAACACCTCATTTGGTGTGAACCCTGCATGGTCCCTGGTGGCCCGAATTGCAGTGGAAACGCTCACCTGAATAGACCGGACCATTCTAACCCTTCCAAACTGTACCGACCCGAACCGTTCCGCTCAGTGGAAACGAGGTATTAGTGAACTTGGTGTAGAGTTATATTACGCCTGGAGTAGAACTGATTTAACAGCCACACATGAAAAGGCTTCTTCATGGTAAGAGCTGTGAAGATGTCCAATAGATTGTTTTAAAATAGAGTAGAATATTTACATGTACAGGTAATAACACCAGGGATTGTTGATCTAGTGCATATCCTATTGTTTTTCTGGGAAATCTGGAAGGAATTTTGTTTTTCCTCTGCTGGGACAAATTGGACAATGCTTTAGGGTAGATTTAGACATGTGTCTAAATCTCCCTTTCCTCTGAATCTGACTTTCGGATCATGTTTTAGAAGCTACTGAAAGGCGAGGAGGAAGTGGTCACTGCCTGTTTTAAAGTGGTTGTAAACCCTCTCATATCCCCAGTGAAGTGAATAGCCTCAGATGATACACAGAGATTAAACAAATCCCCCTACATATAGTAAGTTTTACTTGTTTATCTGCAGCCTTCTCTTCTCTACATTAATTCATAAAAGAATTGTGATAAAATCCTTCTTCATCTATAAGGAGCAGAGAAGAGGGGGTGGAGAGCTACAGTTACAGCTCTTATACACTGTGTGAGAGTTGATTGGAGGAAAGGTACACCCAGCGAGCAGCAATTGCTACATGTTGGGTGAATTTTGCTGTGGGCGTCAAGCTAAACACGTATCATGTAAACATCCATATCAGCATCATTTTTCAGTTTAACCACTTACCACCCACCCACCGTCAAATGACAGCGGAGTGGTGTGGCTCTCGTTCTGGGATTATGTCATATGACGGCGCCCCAGAACGGCCTCTCTCGTGCGCCCGCGGGGGCGTGCAATGCAGCGAACGTGGCCGCGCCGTGTTGCTAGGACATGGCGCGACCCTGATCTTGGTAAAGAGCCAATGATGTGGCTCTTTACCCATGTGATCGGCTGTGTCCAATCACAGCCAGTCACATGTAAATGAGTAAGTGCCGTTTATCGGCTCTCTTCACTCACTGTCAGAGTGTGTGGCAAAGAGAGCCGATCAGCGGCTCCTCCTCAAAGGGAAGTCTAGGACAGGTAATCAGGGCACTGATCCTCAGTGCCCTGACTACAGAAAAGTTCAAAAACAGTGCCCATCAGTGCCCACAGTGCCCACCATCAGTGCCCACCATCAGTGTTCACAGTGCCCACCAGCAGTGCCCACAATCAGTGCCCATAGTGCTACCAGTCAGTGCCTGCTCATCTGTGCTGCCCATCAGTGTCCATTAGTGCCACCCGTCAGTGCTCATAAGTGCTGCTTGTCAGTGATCATCAGTGCCGCCCATCAGTGCCACCTTTCAGTGCCCATCAGTGCCACCTATCAGTGCTCACCAGTGCCACTTATCAGTGTCCATCAGTGCAGCATATTAGTACCTCCTCATCAGTGCCCATAAGTGCCACCTCATCAGTGCCCATCAGTGCAGCCTATAAGTGCCCATCAGTGCCGCCTCATCAGCGCACATCAGTGAAGAAGAAAAATTACTTATTTTCAAAATTTACTGATAGAAAATAAGAAAAACTTTTTTTTTTCTAAATTTTCTGTCTTTTTCCTTTTTTTTTTTTGTAAGAAATAAAAAACCCAGTGGTGATTAAATATCACCAAAAGAAAGCTCTATTTGTGTAAAAAAAATGATAAAAATTTCATATGGGTTCAGTGTAGCATGACCGCGAAATTGTCATTCAAAGAGTGACAGCGCTGAAAGCTGAAAATTGGCCTGGGAAGGAAGGGGGTTAAAGTGCCCATGTATTGAAGTGGTTAAGTGGGGCAGTTATCGGATGGCAAAACTTAGCTCAACCACACATTTATGCTGCCCCCCAAACACAAGTCTAAATGAAGCCTTATACATTATTTTTTTTTGCCTTCCTCTCGATCAACTGTGGGTATAGGATTGTGTATGTGGAGCTTTCCTATTGTAGCACCCTCCTAGATAGATGCTAGGTTAGGTAACTTTAGTTCTGGGCTCACTGTGGTCAGTGTGGCTGTGTTTAATTATTTAGGTCTGTTCTGTGTTTCACAGGCTGCAGTTTTGACTGCTCCTCCCTGCACTCCAGAACTCTTTGAGTGTTGCTGGTACATAGGTGTGGAGCAAGACAAACGGGCAGAATGAATATTTATACTGTCTCAGCCAATCTCTGTGGGAGACTGCACAAATGGTTGCTAGGAGGGTGTATAAATAGTCTGAGACCTGGAACAGAATTGTCTTGTCCCTGAGGAGGAGACAAGGGGGGGGGGCTGTGCTTTGCTCCTAGCGCAAGCCTGTCATGTGTCTGCTGTTTATCGAGGTTCAGCTGGGAAGGCTAGACTTGCTGCTCAAAGTTGCTGGAGCTGACTGAGGGATTTTTTGTCTGCCGATCTATTCTGGTATAGTCTGGTATCACTGGAAAAGTGTCCGTAAGATATTGGAAGGAGGCAACCAACTATCTGAGAACATTAGTGAGTACAGGCTGGTTTGAGAGATCCCTGAGACAGTTTGCTGCTGTTCTCCCTCTTGTGCTAGAGTCAGCTGTGTTCAAAGAAGACATTGTGCCTTGTGTCCAGGAGAAGCTCAGTCCATTAACAATGACTCTGCTCAGATCCTTAAGAGAAAGTTTAGCATTCTGAAGTGCTACTACAAAGCTCAGTCCATTTGCTGCAAGCAAGTGTAGCACCCTCCTAGTCAGGTGCTAGGTAAGAGAGTGCAGTTTTTGTCTCTCTCTGCTTATCAGAAGAGCAGCAGGTAAAACATTGGTGCACTCTGCTTATCAGGGAGCAGGATTGATAGTTAGATCTACTCAGTGTGCCAAGTGTGTGATTCATCTGGTCTCAGGGAGTGTCCCCAGCTGATCCAATAGGGAGGTACGTTGGAACCTGGAGGAAACCTTACCAGTGACACATAGGCATTTAGTACTGTCTCAGGGGTTGGCACGAATAGTGGTGCATTATGGGACAGGGTAAAAAAAGACACGGGCACATGAGGTAGAGGTCTTTGGGTGGAAAGCCAGGTCCCAGAAGGAGGGTGGTGGCTGCCTCCTCTTCTGCAGCAGTTGGTGGTGGTCACAGGCAGCCGACCTGGTGCACCAGGGGCGTGAGACTGAACCCAGAGGTCCAGGAGAGCTGACTACAGGAGTTGGGGCTCAGCACTATCTGGAAAAACAGTGTCCGTGAGTACAGAGCAGCTTGTCCAGGGGTCTGCCCAGAAAGGAGACCACTCCGGAGTGTAGAGTCAGTGGACGAGTGTCAGCTAGCCCAGAGAGAAAGGGGGTACTAGGGGAGTACCCTGAAGAGAAAATACCTTAGAAACATTTACCTCGTCTTCATTCAAGTGGCAGGATGAAGTAGCGGCCTTGCTGCATTCTCAAGTTTAGAGTCCTCAGCATTTTGAATAGTTAATAGTTGGAGTATCCCACTCATCCCTTCTCCCATCCAAATTACAATAAAACCACAAAAACAACATCCCCTGGACTGATCATTGACTGAGCCAAGAAGTTAAAGTGATACGTTTCTGCAACCAGTTGCTATGGGTAACCCAGGGGAATCCTTAAAGTGTAATCTTCAGCAGCTCTCTAGGTGGCAGTGCTACACAAGTATTTTTGTTCACATTACTGCTGCTGCTTTTGCAATAGAGTCAGTTCTACTACCTAAAGGAAATTCATTACTAAAGTGTTCCTGAACAACTCAGTTGAATATTTGCTGCAAACAAAGACAATTGCTCGCTTTACTTAAAGAAAGCTTAGTGTCCCCAAGGTCATTACTAAAGTTACTGGGGATTCCTACATTTACCCTGAACTTATCTAAGTTAAAGTTTTGCAATAAAGCATCAGAAAAAGCATACCCCTAGGCTGTTCATTGAGACACAGGAGTGATTGTGACTGTGTGCCAGGCTGCAGGGCATCTACTGAGAAAATAACCCTGGGTATCTGTTCAGCAGCTCCTGTGGGGATAGCACTATACTATTTTTATTTTCTGTGTATTCATTTTCTTTCTATTTGTTCAACTAGACGGACATGCGTCTTTTTTCAACCTGACTAACTAGGAATGAATCCAAAAGACCCCTGTCCTTCAGAACGTGGATATCAACAGCCATGCTGCTAAAGCCAGCAATCGTGAAGGGGTATGAAACTGGGTGGCAGTGTGGAAACCTGTCTAAGAATAGACAAAAGGTGCCACGTCTGACATCATTGTACTAGAAAATAATTGCAACCATGGACTTTATAGACACCACACAGACCTCATGTTGCATAAAAAACTATAGTTTTATTAATATATCACTTTAAAAATAGACCATAAAAGCAAAGGTAATTATTGATGTACCATATCATATACGGAGGGACATCTCCACTTAGGCATTTACACTATATTTCCAAATGTATTGGGACACCTGCCTTTACACGCACATGAACTTTAATAACATCCCAGTCTTAGTCAGTAGGGTTTAATTTTGAGTTGGCCCAACCTTTGCAACTATAACAGCTTCAGCTCTTCTGGGAAGGCTGTCCACAAGGTTTAGTAGTGTGTCTATGGCTTCTTCCAGAAGCACATTTGTGAGGTCAGGCACTGATGTTGGTTGAGAAAGCATGCTCGCAGTCTCTTCTCTAATTCATCTCAAAGGTGTTCTTTCGGGTTGAGGTCAGGACTCTGTGCAGGCCAGTCAAGTTCCTCCACCCCAAACTCGCTTATCCATGTCTTTATGGACTTTGCTTTGGGCACTGGTGCGTAGTCATGTTGGACCAGGAAGGGCCAAACCCACACTGTTTCCACAAAGGTGGGGGCATGAAATTGTCCAAAATGTCTTGGTATGCTGGTGCCTTAAGAGTTCCCTTCACTAGAACTACGGGGCCAAGCCCAACCGCTGAAAAACAACCTCACACCATAATCCCCTCTCCACCAAATGATTTGGACCAGTGGACAAAGCAAGGTCCATAAAGACATGGATGAGCCAGTTTGGGGTGGAGGAACTTTATTGACCTGCACAGAGTCCTGACTTTAACCCAATAGAACACCTTTGGGATGCATAAGAATGCAGACTGCAAGCCTGGCCTTCTCTCCAACATCAGTGCCTGACCTCACAAATGTGCTTCTGTAAAGCCCCGTACACACATACCGATCGTCGGCATACAAACGTTCGTCTTTTCTCCCCGGGATGTCGGTGTCTGTTGAAAAGTGCAAAGACTGCCCAAGAATTTTGTCCGCCGACTACAGCCGACTGCAGAAGTGATGTCATGTAATGGTTAACTTTCCCTGTGTTTTTTCTTTTCTGAGCATGCCCAGTCTTGCAAATCTGCGGTCTGTCGGCAGAATTCTGTACTGACTGGCGAACAATCGTCTGTTCTGGTGTCGGCATACAAAAATTTAAATGCTTGCAAGAAAGACTCTTGTCCGCAGAATGTGCGCAGACAGCTGTCGGAGGCACCATACTAACAAGCGTACAATCGGCAGATCTTTCGTCCGCCGACGTTTGTATGCCGACGATCGGTAGGTGTGTACGGGCCTTTAGAATGGTCAAACATTCCCATAGACACACTCCTAGACATTGTGGACAGCCTTCCTACAAAAGTTGAAGCTGTTATAACTGCAAAGGGTGGGCCAACTCAATATTTAACCTTACGGACTAAGACTCGGATGCCATTAAAGTTTATGTACGTGTAAAGGCAGGTGTCCCAATACTTTTGGTAATATAGTGTATATTCTCAATGTTTAGGATAACCATTTAACTTCGTACTAAAACAAGAGATGTCACCATCCTTTGGTCATAGCAGTACAGGTTTTGTGGTGAGCAGTCTCTTTAGGAGCATGGGGGGGGGGTGCAAAAAGTAATCCTGTTGTAAGCATAGACAAAGAGCATATATTAACAATCTGAATTTACAAAAATCTACATGATATAAGGGTACTATTTAATATATACTCACAAAGATACCACAGGTATTCAAAGAGATATGCAATGCATCAATAGCACAAATTGTGTCCTTGGGCGGTGTGGGAGCAACCCAAAAGAAAGAGAGGAAAGCAACTTCAAGAGGCAAAAATCAGCACCTATACCGCATTAGATAAAGGTCTATTAAAATATCATCCTAAAGGATCACTCTATATCAAAGACCCCCAAGGTGCACTCATCTGGCTAACAGCCCTTAGCCTGGAATCTATCATTTGTAAAAAAATTTACTAGAATAGGGGTGCCCAACCTTTTGAAGAGTGAGGGTCACTTAAGCGACTTGGCAACGTGAGCCACAATGAGCAGATGACAGGTCCGTGTCCACTCTGCATATGCAGAACGGACACAGACACAGTCCACTTCACTCTATGGGCCCTCCAATATAATTTGCCCAGACGAAAGGGAAGATCCCCTTCTGTTTTCTTAAGTGGATCGGATTGGACGTAGGTGATTGTAAATGGATACAAGTCCACCATAGATGTGAATAGAGGGAAAAACAGACTGGTGAATGGACCAATCATATGAAAGGGACTTAAGGCTACTTTCACACTGATTCGCTGCAGTTTACCCGCACTGCGGGTGCAGCAAAGTGCACATGTGGTTTTCCTGCGGATTAGCTGCACTTTGCCATAGAATTCTATTATATCCTGAAGGTGTGGTACACTTTCAGAAAGCGCACCCGCAGGTTATAACAGAAGTCTATAGCTCAGTGCAGGTAACCCGCATATGCACTGCGCTATACCTGTGGATCAGTTTGAAAGCAGCCCAGAGTAACCAGTGCAGAACTAAAACAGATTTGCCCTTTGCTATGTGATTTTAATTTAAAAAAAAAAACAACTGACTTTTATACACAATCTTCACTTCAGGAATCACCCTGCAGGTATCCCCCGCCTTTTGCTGTCCCAGGCGGAGTGTATTTGCTATCACTCTGCCTTTGACAGGAGCCAGGGCCATACAGAAAGCATCGGCTCTGCTCTCTACTGCAGCTGCACGCTTCCTCTACTGCTGGCTTCGTTCTCCACACTGATGCACTTTATAGCCATGGGAACACTATTAGGTATGAAGACATCAAAGCCTACCCTACTAGGTCTTAACCACTTTACCACCGGAGGATTTTGCTGTCTTACGTCCAGGCCACTTTTTGCGATTCGGCACTGTGTGATTTTACCTGACAATTGCGCAGTCATGCAACGCCGCACCCAAACGAAATTTACTTCCTTTTCCCCACAAACAGAGCTTTCTTTTTGTGGTATTTGATCACCTGTGCGATTTTTACTTTTTGCGCTATAAACAAAAAAAGAGCGACAATTTTGAAAAAATAACAATATTTTTCACATTTTTTTATATGAAATTCCCCCCCCAAAAAATGTAAAAATCTAAATTTTTTATCATTTTAGGCCAATTTGTTTTCTGCCATATATGTTTGGTAAAAAACAAAAAAATCACAATAAGCGTATTTTGATTGGTTTTTCGCAAAAGTTATTGCGTTTACTAAGGGAAAGATTTCTGTCATTTTTTGTGTTTTTTTTTTTTTAACGAGTAATGGCGGTGATCTGCGTTTTTTTTTTGCGGGACTGCGACATTGCGGCGGACAGATCGGACCCTTGACTGACATTTTTTACACTTTTGGGGGTACCAGTGACATTACTACAGTAATCAGTGCTATACATATGCACTGTTACTGTAAAAATGACACTGGCAGGGAAGGGGTTAATTTTTATTGGTGATCAAGGGGTTAATGTATGCCTGGTGCTTACTAACGTGTGTGGGGGGAGGTGACTGAGTGACACAGGGACAGATTGCAGGTTCAGCTATGCTGAACCCTGCAATCTGACCCTGTCTGTCACTTAGGAAATCCGCCCGCTTTGTTTACACAAGCGGGCGGATCTCCAGACTCGATTCCCTGACGATCGGGGAAGAGCGGCGGTGATCACCGCTGCTCCTCCCCTGGCCCGACTCCCGCTGTGACTGAATACAGCGGGAGCGCGCCGCCCACAAGGGGAGGAGTCCAGCGACGTAGGTCTACGCCGCTGGATGGGAACGAGCCACTTTGCCGCAGTACAGTCAACATGACTGGTCGGCAAGTGGTTAAAGCACCTGTTTGAAAATTTGGATTTCTGATGAGGGAGCCCTCTACAAAACATCAAATACTAGAAACCCAAGGAAACTATGAATGTGGGCTCTATCTATCACCACCCTCCTCCATGGATGATAGGAAAGTAGGAAAATATTGGTATAGCATAGAAAATGTACTAATTACTCAATTCCAAGCCTATATGAGCCCCCGATTGTTAAAATGTAATCAAGACCTTTAGTTGAAAATGCTCCACAGACAAACACAAAAAAATACAGTATCTCACAAAAGTGAGTACACCCCTCACATTTTTGTAAATATTTTATTATATATTTTCATGTGACAACACTGAAGAAATTACACTTTGCTACAATGTAAAGTAGTGAGTGTACAGCTTGTATAACAGTGTACATTTGCTGTCCCCTCAAAATATCTCAACACACAGCCATTAATGAAATAAAGGTTGTTGGGGAAGCATGGACTTTATAGGCATTGATAGCTTAAAAAATAAAATTTTTATTGATTGACAATTAAAAAAGAACCAAAGGATTCAAAACATGAACACACATAGAGATGAATTGCCTCAATAGGCTTATGTAACAATAGTTCAACAATCACAGCGTTGATGCAAAATTAATTAAGTAAAGTAAATGACAAGGTGTATACGTCACATCATATAGGTCTCATAGACGATGACAAAAGTGGACCTCAGGGACGAATGTGTCGTCCCTGAGGTCCACTTGTGCGACATCTAATTTGTAGACGCTTCATGTAGCCAGACTGCTCTACCTGTTTCGCTTGGAGAACAGCTTCCTCTCGAGCTACTGGTACATTTATTTCTGTATAGTAAGATAGTGACATTTAGCTCAAGCATGGATATCATATATTGCATAAGACAGAGTGATTATGAACAAAGTGTGTTACTGTTATACAGAAACCAAAGAAAAAGGGGGATAAAACATAAATGCAAACCAAGACAAAGAATATATATGAATACAAAAGCCATAAAATATGGCAGTCAATCAAGTAGTTTGGTTAAGATGTAGAGTTATAGACATGGTGGACCCCTGAAAGTCACCACACAGGAGGGAACTCATATGGGGACTGGTACATGTAGGCTCTAAGATAAACATCGGTAAGAAAAATTAGTTTGTAATTACACATACCTGGGTAGATCCAAATGGTGATTCAAAAGAGAGAGAACCAAGAATAAAAAATAATAATAACACGTAACGAGGAGGTGGAGTATGTTGCCAAGGGATGCCTGAAGAATTGGTAATTAGTATTTCTTATAGGGTCACACTGGTATGGTTAAAATCACCTAGAATGTTAATTATGACATGGTAAATATATGCATCCCAGATCAAATATTTGACAGAGATGGTATAGGCCAAAAAGGGAGAAAGGATAAAGGCCTATAGTCCCAACGTACCATGAAGAGGAAACTACTGTACATAAATTTACAGCCTGCAATACAGTAATTCGGTAAAAAGGCACATGAAAGAAAAACCAGTGTGCAGGGTTAAGAACATGCAAGATAGTAGTTAGGTGAAGGAGCACTAAAAGGTTATAAAGTTACTAATTGAATATAGAAGTCTTGGTGCCTAGAGAAATAAAGACCCCATCTCATGAACCCTGGAGGGGAGCCAAAAACACCCATGAGCAGCTGACAAAGAATGGTAGCAGAGCATAGTATAGGTATATTTAAAATACCTAGGGGGAAATGGGTGCTCACCAGGTCATATGTGACCTAAACATGCAGGTCCAGAAGTAGGTAAACCTGCCTGTCCATATAATGACAAGGAGAGTTTTAAGGCCAGTACCTGAATAGATGTAAATAGAGTTGTAGGCATGAGCAGGTAATCTTAGGTTATAAATGCGATAGTATAAGGAGATGGTGTGAGGGCACTCCTAGAGTGTAAAGATTCTTACCAAAAACGGGTCTCCGGACAAGGCAAACTCCAATCCTCTCAGGATGTGGAAACGCCGCCATACAAGGGCTTGTGATCAGCCCTATTTATATGCGCCAGTCCCTGGCGGTGAGTCACAGGGAAATGATGTCAAACCGCCCCGGCCGGTACTCCTGCGCGTTCGCGGGTCCGCACGCCAATGCAGCAAGCACGTGGCATGCAGGAATACCGGACGTTCAGGAGGAACAGGGCGGAGATCGGTCCAAACAGTTCGGATCCAATCAGCACCAGTGCCACACATAGACCACGCCCGAACGGGCGGGGCACATTGCGTGGCTACCCGGCCGCATATGGGTCCCAGTGAGGTCCAAAAACCAGGGTGAAGCAGCCATGGCAACAATACATCAGAACAAAACATGACAAATAGAATGACTTAAAAAAATGAAAGGTAAACAGTCAATTGTAAATAAAGAGACCATATGTGTATGTGTCATCCAAGTGTCAAAAAAAAGAACAACCCGGTGAGACAACACAATAGGCTCAACGTATGAGTCCGCATAGACTACCTGTGTAACATTACAGGCATAGTAAGATAGCAATAATAAATAGAAAAGGTATAGAATCATTGGATAATGAAAAGAAGGAAAAAGGAGAAAGAAGGAAAGACGGAGGGGAGGGGGGGAAGGGGGGGAAGAAAACAGGGAGAAGGAAAAGGGAAAACAGGAAAGGAAAGGGGAGGGGCTGGAGGAAAAAAGGGGATGTAGAGGGAGAAAGAAAGAGAGGAGTATAGCCCATGGGTATGTTGTCTTAGGCATCAGGAAACAATTATATGTGTGTCCTATAGAAAGGGTTTGTAGGATTGGGTTTCATTCAACCCAGGGCTGCAAGTGGCATTCAAACGCTCGATCCAGAGTGATTCCCTCTGGAGGATGCATTGATTCCAGTTGCCGCCACGTGGGTCTTGTGGCACAAACCTCTAGGATGAAGAAACGGGCATGGTTTGTATTAAATCTGTGGTACAGAGCTAGATGCCTACTAACAGGGGTAATCATTTTGCCCCCTGAAGAGTAGTATACATGGTCATTGATACGCCGGCGAAATTGATGGATCGTTTTGCCCACGTAAAAGACACCACAAGTACAATGCATCAGATATATGACCCCTTGAGTATTGCAATCAGCTCTAAATGTGGGAGCAAATTGTTCGCCATTGGGCAGTGTAAATGTGTTTCCCTTGTCAACCCATGGGCATAAAGCACAATTGCGACATTTGTATGTACCCTTGGGTCCGGAATGAAGAGACTTAGTGGGTTGATAGAAACTAGATGTTAGCCGGTCTCGAAGGGAGGCTGTGCGTTTAAAGGTGATTTCAGGAAAGTTGTTGATATGTTTTCGAACTATAGGGTCTTCTTGTAGTAAATGCCAGTGACGGATGAGTATGTTCTTAAGAATGCCTTGATGACTCGAAAATTTGGTTATTAATTTGACTGTGGGATTATGGGAGGTGGGATGGGTTTTAAACAGAAGGGAATTTCTGTTTTGAGATAGAGCTTGGTTATAGGCTCTACGAAGGGTACTTTTTGTGTAACCTCTCGTTTTTAAGCGACTTCACAGTAAGTTGGCCTGCTTCTTGAAGTCCTCAAGGGAGGTACAGTTGCGTCGAAGCCTTACATATTGCGCGTAAGGTTTGCTCCGTACTAACGCAGGGGGGTGTGCACTAGAAGCGTGAAGAATGGTATTACCCGCTGTTGTTTTGCGATAGAGGTTAGTAGTTACTCGGCCTTCCAAATCCTTCCTAATTGTAAGATCAAGAAAATTTACCTCTGACTGATCAGCTGAAAATGTGAATTTCAAGTTGAAACTATTGATATTAAGATGTTTAATGAAATCAGCCAGAAGTTTGTGTGGACCTGTCCAAACAATAAACTTGTCATCAATATATCTTAGCCATACGGCTACCTAGGCGAAGTAATGTGATAAGGTGCCGTTTGAAAAAGTAGAACGTTCCCCCCCCAGGTACCGGTTGGCGTAGGCCGGTGCGCAAGAAGTGCCCATGGCCACGCCCTGTACCTGGAGGTAGTGGGAACCGTTAAAAGAAAACCAATTATGCGTAAGGATAAAGGTAAGAAGGCTAAGAAGGAAATCATTGAAAGGCCAGGTGCGATGGTCCTGTTCCAGGAGGAAGGTTTGAATCATCCTGACACCCTGCTCATGAGGGATGCTCTAGTAAAGAGCCTCGACATCCAAAGTCACAAGCAGGGCGTCAGGAAGAAGCACCATATCCTCCACCATCCTAAGGAAGTCAAGAGTATCTTTGACATAAGATGGGGGTCTTGTGACATGAGGTAAGAGGAAGAAGTGGATAAACCTACTTGCATTCTCTGTTAGATTACCTATACCTGATATAATTGGCCTACCAGGGGGTGACTGTATATTTTTATGCGTTTTAGGCAGTGCATAGAACGTCGCTTCCCTGGGGAAGCGAGTGTCTAGAAAGTTGTAGGTGTCTTGATCGATTAGACTCGACTGGAAAGCTTTTCCAATTAAGTCTTTATACTCTACATTCAATTTGGTGGTTCTAGAGAGATACATTTTCTTATACCAGGCAGAATTATTTAAGATGTCCATGCACATTTTTTCATAGTTAGCCTTTGTCATAAGAACAATATTACCACCCTTATCCGATGATTTGATGATCACATCTGGATGGTTTTGAAGATTGCGTATAGTACGTTGTTGTTTTGTGGAGAGGTTACAATGGAAAGGGGGTAACTGGCAATGCTTGATCTCACTAACACAAGTTGTTAGAAATGCCCATATTTTGGGGTTAGTGGTTAGATCAGTGAACTGGGTTGACTTAGGTTTAAATTGTTTTTTGGTTGTAGGTGGAATGACCTTAGACGAGGCTTGCAAGGGAGTCTGTATGACACTGGAGAGAGGTTTGGGGGGCTGCAGGGTCATTATCCTCCAGGAGGAGGATTAGATCTCACAGCGCCCGACATTCTGTAATAGTAAAACTTTTTATGGTTTCGGAAAGCTCTCGTTCTTGGGCTAGACGGGTGTTAACTTGGTCAAATATGTACCTATATGTAAGATTTCTAGCAAAAAGGTACACATTTTTTATAGTGTCATATTTGTCGAGTGAGGCAGTGGGACAAAATATTAGGCCTAATTTAAGTACTTCGCATTCCTCAGGTGCGAGGTTATAAGGAGTGAGGTTAATAACAGATAGATTTAGGTCGGGAGTGTGGGTGTTTGGCTCATTGACAAATGTAGTGGTTGTGATGTAGGTGGATTAAAATGTGAACCAAAGTAGTTTGTCTAGCACCAGGTATAGGTGGTGCTGTTGAGACAGATTCTGTAAATGGGATCCTTGTGAGGTTTGTGTTGGACCAGTGGGTACGCTGGGGTTAGGACCAGATTGGGTGTTACTGCCTATATTCAATGGTCTATTACCATTGTTAGGCATAGTGGGCTGTAGCATTTGCAAAGCCTGAATCGCAACATTCCCTAAATAGGGATCCTGTGTGTTGGCCTGCATCTCAAGGGCTGGTGGATGTTAGAGACCTTGCGCTCCTCCACCTTCCATTTGAGGATGCCCCACAGTTGCTCACAGTTGCTTAATAGGGTTTAGGTCTGGAGACATGATTGGCCATGCCTTCATCCTTACCCTCCACTTCTTTAGCAAGGCAGTGGTTGTCTTGGAGGTGTGTTTGGGGTTGTTATCATGTTGAAATACTGCCCTGCAGCCCAATCCCTGAAGGGAGGGGATCATGCTCTGTTTCAGTATGTCACAGTACACATTGGCATTCATGGTTCCCTCAATGAACTGTAGCTCCACATTGCCGGCAGCACTCATGCAGCCCAAGACCATGACACTCCCACCACCATGCTTGACTGTAGGCAAGACACACTTGTCTTTGTACTCCTCACCTGGTTTGCATTGACAGGCTGACCCCCTACCCCTTCAACCTCTGCAGCAATGCTGGCAGCACTCACATGTCTATTTCCCAAAGACAACCTCTGGATATGACGCTGAGCATGTGAACTCAACTTCTTTGGTCGACCATGGCGAGGCCTGTTCTGAGTGGAACCAGTCCTGGTAAACCACTGTATGGTCTTGGCCACCATGCTGCAGCTCAGTTTCAGGGTCTTGGCAATCTTCTTATAGCCTAGGCCATCTTTATGTAAAGCAACAATTCTTTTTTATTTTCAGATCCTCAAAGAGTTCTTTGCCATGAGATGCCATGTTGAACTTCCAGTGACCAGTATGAGAGAGTGAGAGTGATAAAACCAAATTTAACACACCTGCTCCCCATTCACACCTGAGACCTTGTAACACTGATGAGTCACATGACACCGGGGAGGGAAAATGGCTAATTGGGCCCAATTTGGACATTTTCACTGAGGGGTGTGCTCACTTGTGTTGCCAGCGTTTTAGACATAAATGGCTGCATGTTGAGTTATTTTGAGGGGACAGCAAATTTACACTGTTAAACGAGCTGTACACTCAATAATTTACATTGTAGCAAAGTATCATTTCTTCAGTGTTGTCACATGAAAAGATATATTAAAATATTTACAACAAATGCGAGGGGTGTACTTACTTGTGTGAGATACAGCATGTATATATATATATATATATATATATATATATATATATATATATATATATATAGCAAACCCTCCTAGGTAAGTGCTAGTGAGAAAGTATAGCCTTGTCTGCTTACCAGAGGGGCTGCAGGTAAATCTATATTGTTCTCTGCCTACCAGAGAGCAGGATTGGTTGGTAGGGTCTGCTCAATGTGCTCACTATGCAATTAATTATGTCTAGAGAAGAAACCTGATGAATGGATGCATAGGCTTTGATACAGTCCTGGTGATTTGCAGGGGGTAGGTCGCCTCGGTGCATTCTAGGATACTGTATAAAAGCCAGGAGCACCTGTGCTGTGAGGTCTTTGGCTGGAGAGCAGAGTCCCGGAGGGACTGTAATTTTTGTATGCTGGTAACTCAGGGGGACCCGAAAAGTGTGATTCTGGCAGTCCTTATGGGGGCAGTGCTACATTTGGGGGTGTCGTCCGGGATACACCCCTGGGTTACAGCCACGGTTGCTAACAGCAATGGCCAAGAAGTCCCGCTAAATAATGCCATGATTTTCCTAAGCAATGTGCTGGAGTGTCAGTGAAGAAAGTAATGTCTGCTTTACAGTGACCAGTGAAAGTGTGCTGACAAGTTGTGTTTGCAATGATGGTTGCTACGGGCAACGAACAGACATTTACCCAAGAAACAGTATGTTTTCTCAAGTAAAATGCTGGAGAGTTGATGGAGGAGAAATGCACTGTATTGTACAAAAGGACTGTGTCTGCTTTACAGTAATCAGTGCAAGTGTTGATTGAGGGAATAGTGACCCGGTCTGCAGGGATCAGTGTGTCTTCCTGTTCAGAAAACTTTAGTGGATACTTAGTTCTATGCTTTAGTTGCTACAAGAAGTTTTCTTTATTGGATGTTCCATTAAGATCCTTTGGGCCAATGGGCCAGGATAACTTATTATCACCATAGACATTTTGCGAAGAAATTGGGCCAACGGGCCAGGAGAATTAAAGTGCAGAAAGAAGAGGACCCCTTTATAAAGATACTTTACTCAAAGGACACTTTGTGAAGATCCTGTTAGGCCAGTGGGCTGGTTGAAAGAACTGTGTGTGAGTTGCTACCTTGGGAGAGGAGGTAGTGGTTCAATGTCTCTTCAAAGTAGGGGATGCTAGAGTAAAAGACCCCTTGAAGAGATTTGCAAAACCCAAAGGTGGACAAGTTTGCTCAGGCTCTAGCAAAATAGCTGGTCACAGAAGAAGATGTGTTGCCTTGGTGTTACAGAAAAAGAGGACACTGTGAACACCAGTCGGATGGACTCCGCATTTCTTTATTCTGAACTTGTGGGTCAGACTATAATAGGAGAGACAATAACAACAGAAGTGAGCACCGCCCTTGTGCATTACCACTAAAGATTTTATTAAAATCAAATGGGTAGCATTCAATGCAGAGATCAGCGTGCGTGCCCCCTTCAATGCAGTGACCAGCATACCATTCCCCGAATGCATAGATCAGCGTATATGCCACCTTCAATGCAGTGACCAGCATACCATTCCCCCAATGCAGAGATCAGCATACATGCTTGGTCCGCCTGGTGGTTGCGCCGGCCCTGTCCATCACTAGACACTGACTCTCTCCTGTTATAAAAAAAAACATTACCACTAAAAAGTTTATTCAAATCAAATGGGTAGCATACAATATACTCACAAACATAAGATATGTACAAGCATGTAGGAAATGGGAACCCTCTCGCCTCCAGAACACTCCTCTACTGCTGGATAGCGTGATGGCATCACACTATCCAGCAGTAGAAGAGTGTTCTGGAGATGAGAGGGTTCCCATTTCCTACATGCTTGTACATATCTTATGTTTGTGAGTATATTGTATGCTACCCATTTGATTTGAATAAACTTTTTAGTGGTAATGCACATGGTTGGTACGCCCTTCTCTTGTTATTGTCTTACAGCGTTTTTGGATACCCTTGGTCCTAAGGGGGCAGCAAGACCACCTTACCTGTGCCTGAAAAAAAACACCTAGAACATTCACCTTCCCGCATACCACTTGAGCGCAGGAGAGATACTGTTTTTTTTATAACTGGAGAGAGTCAGTGTCTAGTGATGGACAGGGCCGGCGCAACCACCAGGCGGACCAAGCATGTATGCTGATCTCTGCATTGGGGGAATGGTATGCTGGTCACTGCATTGAAGGGGGCATATACGCTGATCTATGCATTCGGGGAATGGTATGCTAGTCACTGCATTGAAGGGGGCACGCACGCTGATCTCTGCATTGAAGGGGGCATGTACGCTGGTCACTGCATTGAAAGGGGCATATACGCTGGTCACTGCATTGAAGGGGGCATGTACGCTGGTCACTACATTGAAGGGGGCATGTACGCTGGTCACTACATTGAAGAGGGCATGTACACTGGTCACTGCATTGAAGGGGGCATGTACACTGGTCACTGCATTGAAGGGGGCATGTACGCTGGTCACTGCATTGAAGGGGGCATGTACGCTGGTCACTGCATTGAAGGGGGCAAGTACACTGGTCACTGCATTGAAGGGGGCATGTACGCTGGTCACTGCATTGAAGGGGGCATGTACACTGGTCACTGCATTGAAGGGGGCAAGTACACTGGTCACTGCATTGAAAGGGTTGAAAGGGGCAAGTACACTGGTCACTGCATTGAAAGGGGGCACGCTGGTCACTGTGCATTGAAAGGGGGCACGCTGGTCACTGTGCATTGAAAGGGGGCACGCTGGTCACTATGCATTGAAAGGGGGCACGCTGGTCTCTCTGCATTGAAAGGGGGCACGCTGGTCTCTCTGCATTGAAAGGGGGCACGCTGGTCTCTCTGCATTGAAAGGGGGCACGCTGGTCACTGTGCATTGAAAGGGGACATGCTGGTCTCTCTGCATTGAAAGGGGGCACGCTGGTCTCTCTGCATTGAAAGGGGGCACACTATACCTTAATTACTGAAGGCCCCTTTCTCACTTTTGCGACCTCAAAGTCACGCAATTTTTTTTATTTTTAGCAGAGTGGCAGATTTTTATGGGGCTAATAACATGTAGAGGGGTTCCAGTTGTGATATAGACTTTGAGTTGCCTGTTTTTACCATCCCCTGACCGCTCAGAAAAAAGTCTTAAATGGGCAAAATTATCTGAAAAAACTGACCCTTTAACTACTTCAGCTCCCCCTTAATGACCAGACCATTTTCTGCGATACGGCACTGCATTGCTTTAACTGACAATTGTGAGGTCGTGCGAAGCTGTACCCAAATACAACTGATGTATTTTTTTCCTACAAATAGAGATTTCTTTTGGTGATATTTGATCACCTCTGCAGTTTTTATATTTTGCGCTATAAACATAAAATTAGCGACAAATCCTTTTTACTTTCTGCTATAAAACATTCCCAATGAAAAAAATCTAATTTTTTCATAAATTTAGGCTAATATGTATTCTGCCACATATTTTTTGTAAAAAATCCTAAGTGTATTTTGATTGGTTTGCAAAAAAGTTATTACATCTACAAACTATGGAACTTTTTATTTTTTAATTGTTTTTTACTAGTAATGGCAGCGATCAGCGATTATTAGAGGGACTGTGACATTGCGGTGGACAAATCTGACACTAAATAACACTTTGTATATTGACCCCCCAAAATAATACCTTGCCACCCCTTTGCCACCCCTGTTTTAAAAGTCTAGCTCCGCCACTGGCATAATGGAAGAAGGAGTGGGGGAAGCACGGGGGATGGATAGCGGAAGCAGAGCAGGGCCCAGGGGGGGATGGATGATGGAAGAAGGAGCAAGGGGGGTTAATGGAGACGGGGTGGATAATTAATTAAAGCAGGAGGGCATAATGGAAGAAGGAGTTGGGGGGGGGAATGGCGGAAGCAGAGCAGGGCCCAGGGGGGGTGGATGATGGAAGAAGGAGCAAGGGGGGTTAATGGAGACGGGGTCGGGTGGATAATTAATAAAGCAGGAGGGCATAATGGAACTGGAAGAAGGAGTGGGGGGGGGAGGAATGGCGGAAGCAGAGCAGGGCCCAGGGGGGATGGATGATGGAAGAAGGAGCAAGGGGGGTTAATGGAGACTGGGTTGATAATGAAAGCAGGAGGGCATAATGGAAGAAGGAGTGGGAGAAGCACGGGGGATGGATAGCGGAAGCAGAGCAGGGCCCACGGGGGGGATGGATGATGGAAGAAGGAGCAAGGGGGGTTAATGGAGATGGGGTGGATAATTAATGAAAGCAGGAGGGCATAATGGAAGAAGGAGTGGGGGAAGCACGGGGGATGGATAGCGGAAGCAGAGCAGGGCCCAGGGGGGATGGATGATGGAAGAAGGAGCAAAGGGGGTTCATGGAGACGGGGTGGATAATTAATGAAAGCAGGAGGGCATAATGGAAGAAGGAGTGGGGGGGGGGGTTAATGGAAGCACGGGGGATGGATAGCGGAAGCAGAGCAGGGCCCAGGGGGGATGGATGATGGAAGAAGGAGCAAGGGGGGTTAAAGGAGACGGGGTGGATAATGAAAGCAGGAGGGCATATACATATAAAAAAATTATTGAAAGAAACATTTTTGCAAGGGAGGTGGGTGGCCGTTGGGGGGGGGCTTCGCTTGTGTAGGCAGAAATCCTTGCACCGGCCCTGGTGATGGAGAGGGACTGTGCCTATTGTTTAGTCAACAAAATGGTTCTCAGAAAGAACTATGAGTGAAGAGTTAGATAGTCAGCTTGATATGGTTGTTTGTTATCTATTTCAGGAATAACAACAGAACGTCGAGTCAAGCATGCCCTTAGGGGGCCTGTAGTAATGAAGATCTCTACAAGGATGTCGCCATTAGAGAGAAATATGGTGAGAAGGTCACCTCTGAGGAGAGGGCAGTCTCACCGTGAGTAGGTAACACAGTACATTGTACTTAACTCCATTTCCTTTTTAGGCTTGCTTAGGACTTCTGGGTCTGGATTATTCAATGCAGATTTCTATATAGTGTACATATTGTATCTAGTTAGCTAGACAGGGTAATGCCTTTTTACCTGTCAAGCAGATTTTGTTTGACGGGGGGTGCATTGATTTAAATGCACCTGCTATGTGTACATAAATGTGTGAATATTTGTACACGTAATATATTGTATCCACTGGCCACATATGGGGTGTGCCCCATGGCCCTGTACAATTTGTTACTTCCCTTTTCCCCTTTTCAAAGTTTGTGGTATACTGAAATTTTTGTGAGAAAATAATTTTTGTAGGGGCGGCTGCCCAGAGCCAGTGAGGACATGGCTCATTTTGGCAGGGGGTGAGTGTAGCACCCTCCTAGGTAGGTGCTAGTGAGAAAGTATAGTTTTGAGCCCTGTCTGCTTACCAGAGGGGCTGCAGGTAAATCTATATTTTTCTCTGCCTACCAGAGAGCAGGATTGGTTGGTAGGGTCTGCTCAATGTACTCAGAATGCAATTCATTATGTCTAGAGAAGTGTTTCACACTGGTCCAATAGGGAGGCATGTTGGACAGTGGGATAAAAGCCAGGAGCACATGTGCTGCAAAGTCTTTGGCTGGAGAGCAGAGTCCCGGAGGGAGGGGTGGCGGCAGTCTCCTCCTCCGCATCGGTGGCATGCGGTCACAGGAGGTCTTCCTGAGGGCCAGAGAAATGAGAGAAGCTGAGCCCAGAGGTCCAGGAGAGCTGACTGAGGGGGAGACACTGCAGACCCTGGGACCACAGTATCATGAGTACAGGGACTCGTGTCAAGAGGCCTGACCTGAGGGGGGCCACCCACGTGTAGGATAGTCAGTGGATAGGTGTCAGCAGTGAAGAGAAGGAGGATGCTAGTGAGAGTGTCCTGAAGATAATTGCTAGTTTACCAAGTCATCTTATCAAGAGAAAAGAGACTTAAACCAAATTCACCCAAGGTGGCCGGGTTGATTTAACAGCCTGGCGGTACCTGAAGATAGGAGTCCTCAACCAATTGTGCATACTTAATTTGGAGTATTCCACTATTCCCTTCTCCTATCCCTAATTTAAATAAACACAAAACAACCAAAAAAAACCCTGGACTGATTATTGGAGCAAGCCAAGGAAGAAGAAAGTAAGGAAACTGTCATTTTTGTATGCTGGTAACTCAGGGGGACCCGAAAAGTGTGATTCTGGCAGTCCTTACGGGGGCAGTGCTACACATACATACACACTCATCAGCCACTTTATTAGGTGCACCTTGCTAGTAGCGGGTTGGACCCCGCTTTGCCTTCAGAGCTGTCCTAATTCTTTAGGGCTTAAATTCAAAAAGGCTCAACAAGGTGACCAGGTGTTTGGTCCAAATTGACATGATAGCATCACCCAGTTGCTGCAGATTTGTCGGCTGCACATCCGTGATGTAAATTTCTCGTTCAACCACATCCCAAAGGTATTCCATTGGACTGAGATCTGGTGACTGCGGAGACCAGTGGAGTACAGTGAACTCATTGTCATGTACAAAAGAATCAGTTTCAGATGATTTGAGCTATGTGACATGGTGCATTATCCTGCTGGAAGTAGCCATCAGAAGATGAGAACAATGTATTCAAAAAGGGATGGACATGGTCAGCAACAATACTCAGGTAGGCAGTCATGTTTAATCGATACATTATTGGTACTAAGGGGCCCAAAGTTTGCCAAGAAAATATCCCCCATTCCAATGCACCACCACCACCAGCCTAAACCATTGATACAAGGCAGGCTGAATCCATGCTTTCATGTTGTTTATGCCAAATTCTGATCCTACCATCTGAATGTCGCAGCTGAAATCGAAATTCATCAGACCAGGCAACGTTTTTCCAATCTTCTATTGTGCAATTTTGGTGATCCTGTATGAATTGTAGCCTCAGTTTCCTGTTCTTAGCTGACAGGAGTAGCACCTGGTTTAGTCTTCTACTGCTGTAGCCCATCTGCATTAGATTTGATGGATTGTGTATTCACAGAATGTATTCTGCATACCTTGGTTGTCAAGAGTGGTTATTTGAGATACTGTTACCTTTCTATCATCTCAAACCAGTCTGCCTATTCTCCTCTGACCTCTGACATCAACAAGGTATTTTCCTTCACACAACTGCCTTTCACTGGATATTTTCTCTTTTTCAGACCATTCTCTGTAAACCCTAGCGATAGATGTGTGTGGAAATCCCAGAAGATCAGCAGTTTTTGAAATATCCGTCTAGCACCAAGAACCCTGTGTCAGGAAAATGGCCGTATGAGAACTGGCAATGTTGCCAATAGAAGAAATGAATGCATCCGGCGCATTACTGTGCGCCATAGCAAAGGATCGGTGAATAGGCCAACGCAAATGCGCAACTGTGCGAATTGGCGAACGTGCGTGTCAGATGCAGCCACTCTCTGGCCTATAAAAAACTGCTGTGGGTTCCTGAGCCTCTGTGTACTTTCCTTGGATTTCCGGTTGTGACCCGGCTTGTTTCTGACCCGTTTGATCTCCTTTTCCTGGCATTGATCCTCTCTGGCTTGCTTACTTACCTTGTTTAATCACCCGTGTATGACCCTGGCTTGCCTTAGAACTCCTCTAATACTTGCCTGCCTCCCTTCCTGTGTATGACTCCTGCTCACATTACGGACTTTGCTATTACTACCTGCCTGCTCTCCTGCTGTGACCTCAGCCAAGTTCCTGTTCCCGCTGCCTGCCTTCTCCCTGGAGAACACAAACAAATCACCAGGCCCGGATGGCGTACATCCGAGAGTGCTCAAGGAACTCAGTATGGTTATATCTAGACCACTGTTCCTGATCTTTGCTGACAGTATTAGGACAGGAGATGTACCAGGGGATTGGAGGAAGGCTAACGTGATTCCGATATTCAAAAAGGGCCAGAGACATATCCCGGGAAATTATAGGCCTGTCAGTCTGACATCAATAATATGTAAACTTTTGGAGGGGATGATAAGGGACTATATCGTAGAGTATGCTAAAGACAACAACATCATCAGTAGTAACCAGCACGGGTTTACAAATGGGCGATCTTGTCAAACCAATCTCTTAGCATTCTACGAGGAAGTGAGCTGTGAGCTAGATAGGGGGAGACCAGTGGATGTGGTGTACTTGGATTTCGCTAAGGCGTTTGATATAGTTCCCCACAAGCGCTTAATTTATAAAATAAGGTCTGCAGGTATCGACAGCAGGGTTTGCTCTTGGATACGGAATTGGCTAAAAGGCCGTGTCCAAAGGGTAGTAATAAACAGCGCATACTCAGACTGGTCTGAGGTAGTAAGCGGGGTGCCCCAGGGCTCAGTCCTGGGACCAACCTTGTTCAATTTATTCATAAACAGCATTGAGGAAGGGATCAGTAGTTCGTTATCAGTTTTTGCAGATGACACAAAATTGGCCAGGGCAATAACTGCACAGCATGAAGCAGATATCCTACAGAATGACCTGGACAAAATTACGGAGTGGGCAACGACATGGCAAATGAGGTTTAATGTGGAGAAGTGTAAGGTTTTGCACTTGGGGACCAAAAACATAAAAACACAATACACGTTAGGAGGGGAACCCTTGGGGGAATCAAAAATGGAGAAAGATCTGGGAGTCTTAGTTGATGATAGATTAGGCAACAGCATGCAATGCCAAGCGGCAGCTTCCAAAGCCAACAGAATATTAGCATGCATAAAGAAAGGGATGTATTCCAGAGATAAGACTATAATCCTTCCACTTTATAAAACTCTGGTCCGACCGCATCTTGAGTATTCTGTCCAGTTCTGGTCGCCAGTCCTCAGGAGGGATGTGTTGGAGCTGGAGAAAGTCCAGAGAAGGGCAACTAAACTGATTAGGGGGTTGGAGGACCTTACCTATAAAGAGCGGCTGCAATCGCTCGATTTATTTTCCCTGGAGAAAAGACGTCTGAGAGGGGACATGATAGCAATTTATAAATATCTTAATGGGGATCTCAGCTTAGAAGAAAAGCTGTTCATTCGAAGGAATTGCATGAGGACTCGAGGACATACAATGCGATTAGAGGAGAAGCGTTTTAACCTCAGGCAACGTGGGGGGTTCTTTACTGTTAGGGCTACAAGATTGTGGAATTGTCTACCACAAGAGGTGGTTTCTGCGGGTAGTATGGTGACTTTCAAAAGACTCTTAGACTTACATCTCAAGGATCAGGAGATTGAGGGCTATGTTAGATGATTACAGTCACACACACCTACACAGGTTGAACTGGATGGACTATTGTCTTTATTCAACCTCACCTACTATGTAACTATGTAACTATGACTGACTACCCGTGTTTAATCCTCAACCTAGCTTCCACTACCGCTCCCTGTGTGCGCAAGTTTGCCAAGTACATCATAAGTTCCCAAGAGACATCTGTCTTGCTGTGTATCCTGTCATCTCCAGCATCCACCAGGTGTTCGCTGGCCCAGCTCTTCAGCACCCTGTTGGCAACCCATGCTTCTTTGGGTGCGTGCTACACCTCCTGTACCACCTTCATGGGTGTGCCACACTTAGCCTCAAGGGGAGCCCTCTTAGTACCTTGGCCTCAGATCAGGTATGTGACACCATGCCACATTAAAAGTCACTTAAATCCCCTTTATCTGCATTCTGATTCTCAGTTTGAACTTTAGCACGCCGTTTTCACCACGTCTAGATGCCTAAATGCCTTGAGTTGCTGCCATGTGATTGGCTGATTTGCAATTTGTGTTACCGAGCAATCAAACAGGTGTACCTAACTCATAAAGTGGCTGGTAAGTGTATATATATATATATATATCTTTGAAACATCCAAAGGCAAAACTTTAGGTGGCCATCAAAGTCACTGCTCCATGCTGTGGAAATGGGATAGTAACTTCCAAAAGACTTGCAGTATTAGAGATGAAACCCTCTTTGTCAATTGAACTACATCAGATTGTTCCTTTAACCACTTGCCGTCTGCTCACATTGCTGCTACTGCAGCAATGTGGCTCGTTATCGTCCAGCGACGTAGACCTACGTCGCTGGACTCCTCCCCTTGTGGGCCGCACGCGCGCGCCGCTGGAGGCTCGCTCCCGCTGTGTTCAGTCACAGCGGGAGTCGGGCCAGGGGAGGAGCAGCGGCGATCGCCGCTGCTCTTCCCCGATCGTCGGGGAATCAAGTGTGGAGATCCGCCCGCTTGTGTAAACAAAGCGGGCGGATCTCCCAAGTGACAGGCAGGGTCAGATTGCAGGGTTCAGCATAGCTGAACATGTGATCTGTCCTTGTGTCACTCAGTCACCTCCCCCCACACATGTCAGTAAGCACCAGGCATACATTTACCCCTCCCTCTCCAATAAAATTAACCCCTTCCCTGCCAGTGTCATTTTTACAGTAACAGTGCATATTTATAGCACTGATTACTGTAGTAATGTCACTGGTACCCCCAAAAGTGTCAAAAATGTCAGTCAAGGGTCAGATCTGTCCGCCGCAATGTCGCAGTCCCGCAAAAAAAAAAAAAATCAGATCAGATCGCCGCCATTTTACCAAAAATGTAATGGATATATAAAAAGACTGCGCTACCCTGGTAATTTTCTGTGACAGTATAAAATAAAAGTGCAAGTGCAATCTTGTAAACAATGCTCATGTAATACCTTATTGCTGAATGTTCAAATAATAAAGCAATAAATAATCAATAAATAATTATTGTGGGATACCGTGATGACTCTAAAAGTGCACCGCATGAGTAATAAATAAACTATATGAAATTGCTTTCCATATATAAATGTACCACACAAAAAATTGAAATATAATAAATATATGTGAAAGTCCAGTAAGAATAAGTCCATAAAGTGAAATACAAAATGGTATGTGCAAAAACGTGCTCAGAAACTCTCGGTGTGGGGATAAAGTGCTGCGTGCCAGTGATCCTTGGGTTCTCACACTCTGTGCCCAGGGGTAAGGTAGCACACTTACCAGAAGGTGTGGATTCCAATGGCGTACGCCAAAAGGAATCGAAAACGCTTTGTCTGCTGCTCCTGTGTATGGATAGGTGGGTGGATGATCTCCTTGTGGTCCCAGCAGGGGATTTTGAGAATCGTGAGAGAATCATGATCTTCATTCTAAGCCAAAAAATTGTGATTCTTATTTTTGCCAGAATCATGCAGCTCTATGTACTATACAATAGATTCCTATTTTATATTTGGTAAAATGTATGCACAATAGACCTGTTCCACTGCAGCTCACCTTTTCATCATTAAGTAATGTAATGTATAAAAAAAGGTGGCAATTTTATTAGGTTACATAGTTAGTCAGGTTGAAAAAAGACACAAGTCTATTTAGTTCAACCAATAAAAAAAAAAAAAAAACAAGATACAATCCCAAATACACAATCCTTTACCCACAGTTGATCCAGAGAAAGGCGAAAAAAAAAAACAGCAAAGCATGAGAGCCATTCAGATATTCTCTGGATCAACTTTACTTATAGATGTTAGTGCTCAGTTATATTATGTACATTTAGGAAAGAATAAAGGCCTTTTTTTAAAACAATCTACCGAGCTGGCCAGAACCACCTCTGGAGGGACTCTATTCACAGCTCTTACTGTGAAGAAACCTTTCCGTATTTGGAGATTAAATCTCTTTACCTCTAGACGTAAAGAGTGTCCCCTTGTCCTCTGTGATGACCTTGAAGTGAACAACTCAACACCAAGTTCACTATATGGACCCCTTATGTATTTATACATGGTGCTCATATCCCCCCTAATCTTCTCCTCTCAAGAGATAATAAATTCAGTTCCTCTAATCTTTCCCCATAGCTGAGCTCCTCAATGCCTCTTATCAGTTTGGTTGCCCTTCTCTGCACTGAGAACTGGTACCCAAACTGGACTGCGTATTCCAGATGAGATCTTACTAATGATTTGTACAGGGGCAAAATTATATATATATCTCTCTCTCTCTGGAGTCCATGCCTCTGTTAATACAAGAAAGGACTTTGCTTGCTTTGGAAACTGCAGCTTGGCATTGCATGCTATTATTAAGCTTATGATCTACCAGAACACCCAGATCCTTCTCAACTTTGGATTCCCCCAGTTGCACTCCCCCTAGTATGTATGATGCATGCATATTCTTAGACCCCAAGTGCATAACTTTACTTTTACCAACATTAAACCTCATTTGCCACATAGTTGCCCAATTAAACAGTGCATTGAGGTCGGCTTGTAAGTCCAGCAGGTTTCTCTCTGCAAAATGACACAGAGCCATCACCACAACTCTCCTCCTCTGACGCCTTCTCAGCAGGTTAAACTGCAAAAGTTTGCTTCTAAAAAGCTCCATAGCTGTTAAGCCGCAAATGACTCTCTCTCTCTCAACTCCCTCCCAATCCAACAGGAAATACCGCACTGGTTACCGCGACCAAAAGGGTGGTGTTAAATACCGCACCCTTTTTTAAGTTCCTGTTCTGTTTTTGAATTGGACTTAAGAGCTTACCGCACAATTATTTGCGATATTTACCGACAATTTTTTTCCCCGTTGTTTACCACAAACTCTTTATTTTTTTAAATAAATTGGACTTTATTTACGTAGTTAAATACTGTGAGGTTGAAAAAAAGACACAAGTCTATCCAGTTCAACCAATGGTGTGTGTGAAGCTTTTCCCAGACTGGAAAGCTTTTTTTTTCTGGTGAGTGGGGATACAAGAGGGGAGTGTGGCACACCTCACGGCATATTTACATGAAGCACTTCAGCACTTTGTTCATTTGGAGCACCTGAGCACTTTAAATTTATTCTTGAAAGACTTTATATGAGTAACACTAATATCACATATGTTGTTATGTTATTTTTAAACCTTATGGTGTTTTGAGCAAGCGCTGTAATATTTTGATAGTTTATATTAAATTAGTGGGAAACCAAACTAGGTACCCAATTTTTTAGTCCAACAGAGAAATCGCATTGTACAATTTACCCATTCTGCCTCTTTTTCCAGGTCTATTCAATAAACTAGATTCAAAATTCTAACACACAGATACAATATTCCAGCATTTCTTCATAAGATTTTCCCTCAAATATCTTCTCAATGCTGGCAATATCACAATCACGAGGACACATACCTTTCCTTGTTTTGGAGTTGCCCGGTTCTACGGACTTTTTATTCTAAGGTGAGGTATCTAGTGTATAAACTTACTAATGTACAACTAAGACAGGATCCAGTGGCTTACCTGCTCCATCTGGCCCCCATGTCTTCCAAAAGATATATATGATCACTTACAAAACATCTGTTGAATGCGGCAAAGGCATGTATTATACAGGAAGCAGACCAACCCACCCCCCTTTGTGTGCAGGGCCGGATTAAGAGCATCATGGGCTTGGTGCTGAGGATTTTGAAGGGCCTTAAGGGCAGTGCCTTGGCATGCACCCAGAGGAGGAAGGGTGCAGCCATGCATGCCTAATTCAACATGGGATGCTGTCTCTGAAGCCCATAAACTCATCCATGCATCTGCAACTGTCCCTCCTTGTCCGGCCTTCGTGCTGTGTGGGGAGGTTCTGAGGGAGCTGCCTGGGGAAGCGAGCATAGAAGCCAGACTTCTGTGTTTACAAGTGACAGAAGAGCGGTAACAGTGAATATGGCCAACCCGGGGCCTATATTAAGGTAGGGGCCTGGAGCTGCAGCTCCAATAGCCCCTATGTTAATCTGGCCCTGTGTGGTGTGTGTGTGTGTGTGTGTGTATGGTTCCGCAAAATTTCTGAAACATAAAGGATGGAGGAAATAATTTCCTCCCCCAATAGTAATGTAGCACCCTCCTAGGTAGGTGCTAGTATAGATGTAAATTGTTTTTGGTTTCTCTGCTTAACAGGGAGACAGCCATGTAAATCTAGAAGCTGTCTGCTTAACAGGGAGCTGGGATTGTTAGATACAACATGCCCAGTGTGCTCTGATGCTGCTTATCCTGGGTTGATGACTGTGAGGCTGCATGCCTGGAGTCCGTGTGGGCATTGCAGAGAGATGCTGCTGAAGCTAGAGCTAGGATTCTGTATGTGAATTGGGAGACAGGTTTCACCACCAAAATGCTGACGCCTACTATTGCTACTACTTCTGAGGAAGGCAGGCATGTACTGAGAGCACCGCTGGGGGCCGGGACCAGTGGTCTACACCCGCACCACCATCTGACACACATCTCAAAAAAGGTACAGGGGTCAGGGCTGGGCATCGGCAGCAGCATGCATCGATTGCAGTCGCAGTAAGTCAGGGTCCGGCTCTTAAAGTGGCAGAGGGAAGCCAGAAGATCCAGAGGCCAGAGTCTGCAAGTTCCTCAGGTGAGGAGGGGCCGGGGATCATTGATGTGGGGTCGCACAGTTTTTATTGCCGCTTTGGGTCCATAGAGGAAGAGATTGCAGAGTGGGGGGTGAGAAGTCGACACTGAGTGGGACTTGAGGCTGAAGAGGGAGAGGATTCTCCTTGCTCTGTCCTGAGTAATGAGGATGGTGAGCAAGCTGTCATCCTCATTTGGTGTGCAAAGAGTTTAGGATTCTGTGAGGCCTAAGCTAACGGGGTTCCTGATTTAACTCCTCCTCGCACCTATGCTTGGGCTCGAGCTCAGAACAAAGCCTTTGCCTTGTTGATCAAGGAAGCAGAGACCCCCTATGCCTCGCCTGGCAGAGGTGACAAGCCGAAGTTACCTATGCTCTCTTGTTTTCAAAGGCTCATGCAGCTGAAGTAGACATGGAATATGGCTACCACTACCCCTATGCTTACAGGGAGATCATGAAGGCCAAGAGGGTTTCCTAGTGTGAGGAAGCAGTCTGGGACTTCATGTTCATCCCCAAGCAATACCACTGCTTGATAGGACTGCCTATCAACCAATCACCTGCTCTTTAACTAGCACAGTAACTTCTGCAGTTCCCGCCGAGGCGCCGACTGCTGTGTATTCAGGGCTCGGGAGTGACAGTGAGTCTCTCTCACATCCTCTGCTGTAAACAGTTCCTCCTCCTCCGCTCTCCTCCTAAAAAGGTGGGTGGGGGCGGGGGTTGTATTGTAAAGGGGTTCTTTGGAGGAGGGGGGGGGGCTTTGTATTGTAAAGGGGTTATTTAGAGGGGGCGGGGGTTGTATTGTAAAGGGCTTCTTTGCGGGGGAGCGGGGGTTGTATTGTGAAGGGGTTCTTTGCAGGGGGGGGCTTTGTATTGTAAAGGGGTTCTTTGCGGGGGGGGCTTTGTATTGTAAAGGGGTTCTTTGGAGGGGGGGCTTTGTATTGTAAAGGGGTTATTTTGAGGGGGGTGGCTTTGTATTGTAAAGGGGTTCTTTGGAGGGGGGGCTTTATATTGTAAAGGGGTTCTTTGGAGGGGGGACTTTGTATTGTAAAGGGGTTCTTTGGGGGGGCTTTGTATTGTAAAGGGGTTCTTTTTCTTGGGGGGGTGGCTTTGTATTGTATAGGGGTTCTATGGGGGGGGGTTTGTATTGTATAGGGGTTCTTTGGGGGGATTTATTGTAGAGGGGTTCTATTGGTAGGGGCTATGTATTGTAAAGGGGTTCTATTGGGGGGCTGTGTAATGTAAAGGGTTCCATGGGGGAGTGGGAGCTGTGCAATGTAAAGGGTTCCAATGGGGGGATGGGGGCTGTGTAATGTAAAGGGTTCCAATGGGGGCCTGTGTAATGTAAAGGGGTCCAGGGGTACAGGGGCTGTGTAATGTAAAGGGGTCCAGCGGAACGGGGGCTGTGTAATGTAAAAGGGGGTCTCCATACATTTTACACCTGACACGTCAATGGGCAGTTCGTCGCCTGGGGGGGGGGGGGTGCCAGGTATAGGATCCGCTCAGGGTGCCAAATGCTCTAGGTACGCCCCTGGGTAAACCCCTTTTTGCGAGAAAAGGGACAGTTTGCGAAGATCCTGCAATTGCTGGACATTTTGCAAAAATCTTTTGGCCAGTGGGCCAAGAGATCTGTCACAAAGTTAAGTCTGTGTGAGTTGCTGCCATATCATAGGGCAGTTGCTCGCTAACTTTCTTCAAGTAAAATGTTCCGGAGAAAGTACTTTTGCTAAAAGCTCCCTCAGTTGTTCTACAAAGGAAGTGTCTGGGGAAAAGGACTTCCCCTGAAAGCTTCTCCAGATTCAATTAAATCTGGATTGCGATGTCCGTTAGCAGGTAGGTCTTTGCTGTAGGCTCAGGCAGTGGCTTGCTACAAGAAGAAGATGTGTTGCTCCTGATGCTGCAGAGGTGGAGGCACTGCAGGTATCAGTTGAGTGGAGTTCATATTTCCTCATGATGGTTTTTGGGTTTGACTTACAGGTGGTCCGAACCCAAATAAAAAAAAAAAACAAGGGGACTTTTGCATTCAACAGAAATTGCTAAAAGCCAAGTGTTAGTTTTGAACATGCCTAGTTAGTTAGATTAGGTAGGATGTTATTTTGTCTTCGTACAGGAACACAAAGGCGTTGTGTCGAGAATTGCCCTTAGAAGTTATCTCTACGTGAATGTTAGTAGTAGATATATGTCAAGTGGGAAGGCTGCCTCTGCGGAGAGGATGTTTCCGCTGTTAGTCAAAAAGGATATGTGTGCATTTTGCTCTTTTTCCTTTGCAGGACTGCAAGGAGCTGATATGTCTCAGCTTAGGCATCCCATAGTGATATGCTGTAAATATGTGACTACATTATATTGTGTAGTATAGTTAGTCAAGATGTATTCGGTTATTTTACCCTACCAATCATTCTTTGTTTGGTGGGGGGTGCACACTGGGCTGTCGCCTCTCCCCAGCATAGGCTGCCATGCGACCTCAGGTGGTAGACCTGAGTGCCAGAAAGAGAGATGCTGAAACCCAGGGACTCTTGAGGGATAACTGAGGGAGGATGTCCATGAATCTTGTCTGGTATGACTGAGGAAAGTGACCTGCGGACATGGCCTTGACTTCCAACAGGGATCCTAGAATCTGTTGCTGTTAAAATCACGCTTTTGGTGCTAGAAAGTCAGCAGGCTGGGTCTAAAGCCTCGTACACACGTACCGATCGTCGGCCGAACGATCGGCCGTCTTTTGTCCAGGGCTGTCGTGTCTGCTGAAAACTGCAAAAGACTGCACACTAATTTTGTCGTCCAACAACAGCTGACTGCAGAAGTGATGTCATGTGATGGTTAACTTTCCTTGTCTGTTTTCTTTTCTGAGCATGCCCAGTCTTGCAAATCTGCAGTCTGTCGGCCGAAATCTGTACTGACTGGCGAACAATCGGCCGTTCTGGTGTTGGCCAACAAAAATTTTAATGCCTGCACGACAGATTCTGTTCGGCCGAAAATGCGCTGTCTGCTTTCGGAAGCATCATACTAACAAGCCTACAATCGGCCGATCGGTCGTCGGCCGAATATTTACGGCCGACAATCGGTACGTGTGTACGGGGCTTATGTTAAAGGGGATACTGGCTAGTGTCTTAAAGGTACAGAGTTCACTGAGTCTGCTGCTAACACAAGTAAAGGACTTGTTCTTCCAATGCAAGTGCTGTATGGTTCAGCAGCAGATCTGATATTCAGTTACACTAAGTGAGGCCAAGTGAGAGTTGTCCTCACCTGTACATTGTTGAATTTGGAGTATTCCACTAATCCCTTCTCCTATCCAAGTTCTCCAAATACAACACCAAAAACAAATCCCCTAGACTGATCATTTGAGACAACAAGCGAAAGCGTGTGTGTGCACCTGGCGGCGTGTGAAAATACTGTGTATTTGGCAACAGGATAATTAGAGGTAGACCCAAGATAGATCCATACTCACCAGTTCCTACGGGGGTAATGCTACAGCAAGGAGGAATGATTCCATAAAACATGGTTTTATTGGACAGAACACAACTTTTTCTCCAGTTACCGTACAGACCTTAATGGCTGATCTGTAGTTATGCATGCTTCTGGACTATAATATATCTGTAAACCCAGTGCACTATTGGAAGTTTAGTAATAGCCCACTGTGAGACTTTCTACACTTAGGCCCCTTTCACACGGGCGTTCCGTATGTCCGTATATCACCCCATCCGTTTGCGTGTCAATGGGATTGCAGATGTCAGCGGATGACCATCCGCTGACATCCGATTTGCGTCCTTTCAGTTCGGTTCCGTTTTTTGGAACGGAAGAGAACCCTATTTTTCTTCCGTTTAAAAAACGGAAGGGAAGCAAAATCGGATGTCAGCGGTATCATCCGCTGACATCTGCAATCCCCATAGACATACATTATGTCCGTATATCATCTGCAAACGGATGGGGTAATATACGGACATACGGAACGCCCGTGTGAAAGGGGCCTTACCTGAATCTCTGAAGGTTGTTCGGGAGGGGCAAGGACAGTGACGGCACTCGGTGGCTAGGTAGAACCAGCTTCCAGGAGTGTGGACTGACGGCGTGCAGGCCCGAATTAAACCACTGTTGGAGGATATTTTCTATGCTTAGTTTGGTGCGCTGGAATAAACTTTTGCCTTTAAGGGTATTAGAAATATTGAATTATTTCTTCATATGTGACATTGCAACGGTACTGTGGAGGAGTGGAGTGAGAAGATAAGCAGTACGTATTGGGGCTAACCGGATACTTATCCCCAGGCCGGGGAGATATAAAATGCCGTTTTAAGACTGAGCTTAGGTGCGAGGTCACATCATTTGAGGTGAGAACCCAACTATAAGGGGGGAGCACTCATCGTGGAGACACATGGATGTGTTCATTTAACTGCACGAAAGGAAGAGTGAGCATCCTGTGCAACACCGATGTCTGTGGAGGGGAGGATTATCGCAATATATTTATATAAAATTTGCATAGTTGTGGACTTTATGTTTTTTAAAAGAAGCATTTTATTGAATCACCAGTATTATTAACTCACATGTCACCTTTAGTATAGCACACTTGTCACAACTGAGGTTCCAACAGTTGTTTTATTTATCTATATATTTCTTTGATTGTTTTAGATGATATTATTTAGCGCAGCACTAAGGTTTGTCTTAGTATGGTGCTACGTATACACTTCAGAATGAGATGGTGATCTGTGCTTGCAGCTGGCTTGATTGAAGTAGTATTGGTCATAGTAGCTCACAGGAACCTTCGATATTTATATGGTTGAATATACTGTATAGGTTTTATTTTCTCTTTTCTGTACATATGAAATCTGAAATAAAGTATTTGAAAAAAAAAAAGTGATCTTGTGTTACCCAAATCTATCTAAAATGTATCCATAATCCAGCCACTTGTTATTGTCAAAAGGGAGCTAACTGCTTCTATAGGTCCCTGTGACCAGACTAAAGCCCCGTACACACGCGTCGAAAATTGGCAGGGAATTGTCGGCCAACGTACGATCTGCCGATTTTCGGCTTGTTAGTATGATGCTTCCGACAACCGACTCCGACTTTTCAGCCGAAAAAAATCTGGTGTGCAGACTATACATTTTTGTTGGCCGTCAACATAACGGCCGATTTTCGTGCAGGCAGTACAGATTTCGACAGGGAAAAATCTGATGAGCAAGTCTGGGCATGCTCAGTGAAGAAAGAACACAAAGAAAGCAAACCAACACATGACATCACTTCTGAAGTAGATTTTTGTTGGGCGAGAAAATTTGTGTGCAGTCTAGGCACATTCCAACCAACAAAACCCCACTCTGGATAAAAGTCAGACGATCGGTCGGCCAATAATCGTTGCGTGTGTACAGGGCTTAAGCCTAGGTTCACACCGAGGGAAGGTTTAACCACTTAAGCCCCAGAAGATTTTACCCCCTTTCTGACCAGGGGGTATTTTGCGATTCGGCACTCCGTTTAACGGACAATTGCGCGGTCGTGCGACCCTGTACCTAAACGAATTTGATGTCCTTTTTTTCCCACAAACAGAGCTTTCTTTTGGTGGTATTTGATCACCTGTGCGATTTTTTGATCATGCGCTATAATCAAAAAAAGAGCGTCAATTTTGCAAAAATAACAATATTTTTCAAATTTTTTTATATGAAATTCACAAAAAAAATGTAAAAATCAAATATTTTTAAAATTTTTGGCCAATTTGTTTTCTGCTACATATGTTTGGTAAAAAAATTTATTGCGTTTACTAACTACGGGAAAGATTTATGTTGTTTTTTTTTTTAACGAGTAATGGCGGCGATCTACGATTTTTTTTGCAGGACTGCGACATTGCGGCAGACATATCGGACCCTTGACTGACATTTTTGACACTTTTGGGGGTACCAGTGACATTACTACAGTAATCAGTGCTATACATATGCACTGTTACTGTAAAAATGACACTGGCAGGGAAGGGGTTAACTTTATTAGAGATGCAGTGACTATGTGTGTCCCTAGGGGCGTGCTTCTTACTGTGCAGGGATGTGGCTGTGTGTGTAACAGCACAGATCAACGGTCCTACATAGCAGGACCGTTAGATCAGTGCTTTTACAAAGGGAAGAATGACAGACGGCTTTGTTTACATTAGCCGCCTGCCTTTCTCCCTTCACATCGGACGATCGCGAGTGACTGGCGGACATCGGGTCCACCGGTCACACGCTCGGAGGTGTCCGTGAACGAGCCGAGGCAGGAGCGCGCCTCCGGCGGCGCGCACCCGCCCGCTATTGACTCCCAGGCTAGTGACGTACCGATACGTAACTTTACCTGGCCGGGGCTGACCGCCGCAGTATATGTACTTGCAGCGGTCGGCAACCGGTTAAAATTGTGCGAGTTCAGCTGAATTCGCACAATTTTAAACTGGCATTTCAGTCCAACTTCAGGGGCAATTTGACAGACATCTGTGCGGGTTCCTGCACAGATGTCTATTGAAATTGCCCCCTGAAGTCGCCAAAAGTAGTGCAGAAACTACTTTTGGGAATCAGTGCGGCGCTGCAAAGTCGACATTGCACCGATTCGCAATAGGTTCCAATTTGGCATTTGATTTGATATGTCAAATCGCATGTCAAAGCGGCTCAATGTGAATGTGGGCTAAAGGTGTACCCAGTATTACTAAGCACTCCTAATTTAACTTGACGTACAGTATGTTCACAATCTGTGAAAGAACAATTAAATGAGGCATCACATGCATAATGATTAAAGGAAAAACTGTGGCACGCCTTATTATACACAGAAGAAGAAATGGAATATTGTATGACTTATCTATTGTTGGCATCTACCAAATATTTACAATTATTTTTACTGCAGGACCTGTTCTTCCCATACTGTCAATGCCCTCCACCAGGTGAAGCTGTTAAAGGCTCACTATGATGCAATGCAAGAAAGCAGAAATAAGTATTAAGCTATTTGGCTTAGTATACGCTTTTATAACCTATGGCAGGTAGATATGAGAAAATAGCAAAGCATGCATGGGCACAGTATAACCAATCTTCTGTATAAAATCTTATTGTACCAATCTTAATGTATAAAAAGCAATAGTATGCAAAGCAATAGTAAAATTCTTGCAAGGCTGGCATGTAGGAAGTCACGTTGTAACAAATAACCACCACTTGTGGCCACTAGCATTGGCATTCATCTCTTTTCAGCCATGATGTGCAATTAGCTCCGCTGTACAAATATGAGAATGCTATTCCTTAGGAATGCATTTTGGAGAAACAATCCCCTTGCTCAGTCTGGTAACAATACAGACTAGATATATCTTAAAAATGCAACAACCATTGCTGATTGGTCATTGTTATTCAACTGATTAGCTGCAACAAATTCATTGGGGTTTTTTTTCCAGTTTTGGCTTTATTTAGCTTAGGGCTGATTAACACTAGGAATCACACAGCAATGCGCAGCACGTTCCTGTGCACTTCATATACAATCCGATGCAGTGTGATTTGAGCCCAATTATTTTGAATGGGCTTAAATTGCACTGCAATGCACCAAAAGTAGTGCATGTACTACTTTTGAAAACAGGCTGCAGTCGGATCGCATGGTACTTCTGTACCATACGATTCAGTGTAGGCAAACTCATTGCCTTTGTTACCTGTGTCTGAGGTATTGTTAAATTAACATTGACACCCGCTGCAGTTCGCTACGGCCATGTGTTTTGAACACGGTGTGGGAAACGCACATGGAATGTGGATTTCCCACACTGGGTTATGGCGTGAACGGGGCCTAAATGTGAAATAAGAGCAACATCTGTAAGCTGATTAACTATACAAAAACTAGCCCAATAATAAAAAACTATATGGCTAAGTAGGGGATCTCTCCACTGAGGAGGTGGATGACAGGTCTGTTCCCGCCCTGCTGATGCAGACACGGACACAGACACTAAAGGCCCGTACACACGTACCGATCGTCGGCAGACAAGTGTCGGCTGACTAACGATCTGCCGATTGTGCGCTTGTTAGTATGATGCCTCCGACAGCCGTCAGCGCACATTCTGCCGACAAGAATCTGTCTTGCAAGCATTAAAATTTTTGTATGCCGACACCAGAACGGCCGATTGTTCGCCAGTCAGTACAGAAATCTGCCGACACACAGCTACAAATCCCAACACGCATGATCAAACCAAATAAGGTCCCGGAAGAATTTTCACAAGTAAACTCAACATTTTATCCAGAAAGAACTTTCGGCTCGCGGCAGTCCAAAAAATAGGTGAAATGCGGAGCACATGCTCATCTTGATAAATGTGAGAAGAAGGAAGATGCAGCTCATAATGCCATACTTTTCTAATAAAAAGGCATGTGTTCTGTTATGATGAAGATAATGTTTGTCTATTCTATCTGTTCTATCAAATTTTATAATTAAATAATTTTAACTCTTCACCATTATTTTTGTATTTTCACACCAAAGATCTAACTTGATATGACCCTTTATTCTTTTATGAATTTTATGAATTAATGTATAAAACATATTTTTCAGGTTATGCACAATATTAAACATGTTAACAAATTCAGATAGGCCATTTTTTTCCCCCAATTTTCTTTATTTTTGGATCTCAGAAATAAACAAAAGAAAACATTAATACTCTCCCTATTTAAAAAATAAACATAAATTAAATTAGAAAATGACAAACAGGGGTAAAATAAATAATAGGGGTTTACAAAAATCAAAATTGATGATAAGCATAATCAGGCTGCCATGAGGGCAGGTTTGGATCCTGCTGGCCATATTGCCACTGGCCATGTGGCATTTGGCGAGGTGGTGGTTGTTGTGGAGGTGGAGGTGGAGGGCATGGGTGCTCCTCGCACGCGTGGCTGTGCTCAGTAAGGACGCCGTTTTCCGCCTTGTGCAGGACATCGATAATAATTTTTCGGGCATACTGACACTGCCTGAGGTCCACCTGGTCTAAAATTTTGCCCGTCATATTCCCGAAGGACTCATTTGCCCCCGGTTTCCTACGGAGGGCTATGGTGGCCTCATGTATGAATTAGTCGGTGAGATCATCCACGTGCTTCCTCTTTTGCCTCCGTTTGGCAGGAGGAGGTGGTGGAAATAGTTCCGCAGGCTCCGCAGGCTCCCCAGGCTCCTGGCTGCAACCTGGCTCCTCCTCAGTGATACTTCCCTGTTGATGAAATTAACAATTGATTAGAATGTTATAGTGTATCTAAAAAGTCATGTTTGTTATATTATTGTGAACAAATAGCAGACTTTACATACAGTGGCATATCTAGGGTCTCCAGTGCCCTTGTTGAGAAGCTGTATTTGGCAACAACCCCCCCCCCCCCCCCCAAGATCAATGTAAAAATGTAACCCCCCCCCCCCCCCCCCCAAAATATAAAAGGGCATTAAATGTTTCTCATTTCTCCCTTGTTTGCCCAGTGTAGAGCTCTCTAGTGGGCAATCATTGTCTCAGGTGTGAAAAACAAGAAAGAGAGGGGTGAGAGATAGAGAGAGGGAGAGAAAGAGGGGGTGTGAGAGAGAGAGAGGAGGGGGGTTGCAGAGAGAGAGGGGCCTGAACTTGCAGAGGGCTTGATGTAGGGCATTGAGGGTGAAGTGTTGCAGGGAAACAGGAATAAGGAAGCCACCTGCCTTGCTGACCCAGAATGAGAGACCAGAGACATGGAAGCAAGGATAGATGTATCATTTGCAGGAGCTGTTAGTTTGTTAGTTTTGTAAAAAAAAGGTTGAGCCGGAGGAATGCTGAGTCTCCAGCAGTGTTTGTTAGGACCAGAGGTGTGCTGGGGATTCAGCAGTGTTTGTAAGACCGGAGGTGTGCTGGGGATGCAGTGAGAGGCAGTCTCAGTCTCCTGGTCTTTTGGCTCAGCTGCTCTCAATGTTTTACACCTGCATGAAGCAGCTCCCAATGTTTTACACCTGCATGAATCCGCCTGCAAACTGGGGGTTCTGGGGTGTGCAGGCTGAGTGGATTGTTCTAAAAATCACTAAAACAATGCCAATGTTTTTGCGACCCACCCCCCTTGGCCTGCGCCCCTGGCGGTTGCCTGTCATGCCAACCCCTTGCTATGCCAGTTTACATAAAGGGTCAATTATGGTTTAGCTTATAATTTTGTTACATGATTACATTTTTAGCAGACAATATATAGTGAAATGCCATACCTGAGTCAAATTGCCCTCTAGGATATCTTCATCCTGGCTTGGATCTACAGACACTGAGCCCTCTGCCGAAGTCGAAGGCAGCGTGGAAATTGACGGCCTCGATTCCAATGTGTCTGCCAGGAACCTGAGGTTATCAAAATACCACAGCCGTGGTACATGTACATTCTGTGCAGCTGCTCCAGACTGGGTGGACTCTTCAATTTTTTTAACCTCCCGCCTGTAGGCAGTGTGAATACTGTTTATTTTTTTGCGGATATACTCAACATTTGCCACAGGACAGACGGGCTTGTAGAAGGCCACTAAATGTTCAATGGCCTGTTTTTTTAGGTGCTTATTTTTATATTCAGCCGACTTGACTTTCCACAAACAGGGCAGTTGCCTGAATTCATCAATGAAACTGATGAGAAAATTATGGCTGGTGTAATTGTCCACCATTTTGCAGGACAGTATATGCCTGCAAGACACAACACAACACAAAACATATTAAAATAGCATGTATTTTGGGACATAATAAATATATTCATAGTAAAAGCTGTATAGGGCCCAAAACACACACTTTCTAATAAAATAGTCGTACCTTGTACGATCGTGCTCCAACCCTCGATATGTCCGCTAGCGAATCGTCGGCCGAAAGATCTGGCGTCCTTTAAATACAGCGCATGGGTCAACTCCTCCTCCAGTGGCGGGCTTGTGCAGGGGTGTGTACATGCTGAAGATCAGGCCTACATGCGACACTCACACCTGAAGCAGTGGAACAATCTTTTAATCAAGAATAATGTCTCAACGATCTGAGAGCTCAATTAGTGTGGGCAGAAGTGATTGGGCCACCAGAAAATCCAGGGCTACACCCATGACAAAGGCAGAAATGGTGGAGATGGTCTCCATTTTAGAAAAAATGGACTATGATGTGAAGTTGGCAAATTATGATCGGCCCAATGCCAGGAAAGATGGCATCATGGATAAGGTGGTGGCCTGTTTGCAAAAAGAATTTGGTGTGGAGCGATCGAAAGATCAGATTAGGAAACGGTGGTCCGACCTGAAACACCGTGAGCAGGATCAGCTGGGCCAAATCCATCGCATTCTGAAAAAAAGTAAGTTTTTTTTTTTTTTTTTAAACATGCAATATGTTTTTTATAATTTTGTGTATGTTGTATTAACATGTCTAGATTATAATGTCTATGTAAAAAGTTAGATTACTCATTTTAGTTGTCATGTCGTGATTAGATCGATCTATTGTTGATGTTTTAGTATATGACATTAAAAGTCAGGAAGCCATAGTTAAAAATATATGTATTGTGTTGCAACGAACGTTCTTTCCTGCACGAATCTTCTCTGCAAACATTCCTATTAATCACAGATTATTATTCAAACCTTTAAATAGGAGAAAAACGAAAACTCCGTGCCAAACAATGGGAAAGGAGGAGGAGAGGTTTGGCAGCTCCATCTGCAGTTGTAAGAGAAGATGAGGACATGGGCCCAGATGGTGGCACAGATTTGACTAAAGGTAATTGGTTCCTATGCACTGTCAAACATTAATGTACCATATTTTTCGTAGATAACCATGTACATGTCTTCATATTTGTTACTAAAAGAGCTATCAAGCAGGGCACCATGTCCTAACAAATGTACCTCTTGTGACTTTTATGATATGGCCAACTTTTTGTATTATGTAGATGAAGACATTATTCCGGAACTTATACTGGTGGAGCCAACAAGTGACCAGACACCAGAGCAACAAGAAGGTTGGTAGGCACAGATTTTTGTGTAGTGGGATCATAGAAATATGTGTATTTGCAATGATTGTTTAACCTTATATTCCTATATTCCCTTACAAATTTACATTGCAGATGTTGCGTCATGCGAGGATGTGGCATCCCCAGCCAGGTCAGAACCCAGATCTCCTGGCAACTTGCCAAGCAGCGTGGAAGCCACTTCCGAAAATGTGGAGGATCCAGGACCAAGTGTCAGAGAGCCAATTGTGTGCCCACGTAGGTTTTTTCATAATGATTTTTATCAGTGTTATTTTTAGCCTCCAATTGTCAACACTAGTTCCCTATGGGAGCCTCTTTATTTGAATGGAAGTGGCACCGTAAGTCGGATCAGGATGCTCTGACTTGCGGGGCCACTTGCGCTGTGAAGATGTTTGAGGGGGAACTACACAGAAAAATTGAATAACCCACCGTGGGTGTCCCCCCCAAGTTCACAACCAGGCCTTTTGTGTGTGGTATTGAGTTTGAGGGTATGCTCACAGCAAAAAGACAGCATGGGTTACCCCCAAAACCCCTACCAGACCCTTATCCAAGCATGCAGCTTGTCAGGCCAGGAAAGAGAACGAGCAAGCGGACCAAACACCCCCTGGAACACAGCAGGACACATGCCCTCAACATGGGGGGGTTTTGTTGCTTTGGGCCAGGGGGCCTCTGCACCGCACACCCAAAAGCACCTTGCTCCCATGTAGAGGAGGAAAAGGGCCTCATCCCCACAACCCTGTCTGGTGGTTTTGGGGGGTCATGCGGCCAGGGGGTTCCTAGGACTTTGGAAGCAACCTTTAACAAAGGGTGACCCCCAGATCCCAGACCCCAATCACTATGTGAATGGGTATGGGGTACATAGTACCCCTACACATTAACCACATAAATGGAAGTGTATGTGAATAACGACAGGAGACGTTTATGAAATGTTCTTAAATATCTTCATCTGGTCTTCTCCACTCTGCTCTTTGGATCTTCTCCTCTCCACTCTTCTGCTGTCCAATATTCTGCTCTTATGTTGTCTGCTCTTTTGCCCTAGGCTCTTCTTCTTCCTCCTGTCCTCCTCCGATGCTGTTGCCGTGCATTCTGCCCGTCTCTGGTCTCTGCATCTTAATATATATACATTACGACCATGCCCTCACAATGACGTCATCATGCGTTCACACCCCTAATGAATATATAGTAAGCTCAGGAGACCGGCAGAATCATCAGCAACAGGATCAGAGGAGGACAGGAGGAAGAAGAAGAGCCTAGGGCAAAAGAGCATAAGAACAGGGTAGGTATTAACTCGAGAGTAATTTAAAATAACCTGGACACCAAATGTTTCTCTATTATGAACTCATGTAGGTGATTCACATTGACTCAGTTGTATATTTTTTTCCAGATCATGATTTACCTACTTGCACTTTAGCAAAATTAACACGTGAGGCTCTCCAATGTTGCTCAGACCTCGAGCAAATCAAGGAAACAGCAACGGCATTGCAATCAAAAATGCGTGATTTTGTGGACATGATTGCCAAATTTTAAAAAAATTTTACGTTTTTTATGTTTTTATTGGTTCCTTTTATATAAACTCATAGTTTGCATTAACTATGGCTAGCATGACTATACTAAAAAAAACCTTTATAATTATAAAAAAATGTGCAGGAATTCGGAGGGGGGACAATGCGGACATGCTTCCCATCAATAGCACCCCCACAATTGGGAAAATTCCACTTCTCCAGAAATTGAGCAGCAATCTCCAGCCATTGCTCTGCGTTTGAAGGGAACTGTGGGGAAAAAAAAAAATCTAAATTAGTGCTTGAGCACATCACATTATTAATTACACACACAGTTGTCTGTAAATGCTTATGCAACTTGTTAAAAATATAAACAACAGGAAGGCAAACGTTTTGATTTGGGGATGTAACATATACATACATTTATTTTCAACCTCCTATTGTTCTTATATTGTAAAGGGCCATACACACTATAAGATTCTCTGAAGACTTTTTCGTGCAGATTTACCTTTTCTATGTAGTGCAAGTGCCTGCCAGATTGCATAGGATTTGAAAGTGTTTGTTTGACCTCATATTATTTGGTTGGGGTAAATCGGAAGGATAAATTGTTCTGACAATCTTATAGTGTGTATGGCCCATTATACTCACCAGCTAGAGCTGAAATTTACAAACTACGGCCCTCCAGCTGTTGCAGAACTACACATCCCATGAGGCCTTGTAATTCTATGACATTCACAGACATGACTAGGCATGATGGGAATTGTAGTTCCTGAACAACTGGAGGGCCGTAGTTTGAAGACCTCTGAGCTTGAGCTTTGGTATATGCTGACTTTGAGATTTAGCATGTGGGTGGGGGGATGGGTAAGTAAAACTGGGCATTTATACATCAATAAGGGCTTGTGGTCAGTGAAGGTTTTAACATCATTACATAAACATACACAATCATAGGTGGGAATGGATGGACTGATGTATTTTAGATAAATCATAAACTAGGTAATAAAACATTGGCCAAGGAATAATTGTTTGAGGGAAAGTAATAAAATGACACAAATTCAAAATACTGTGAACAGGCAATGCGTTTAGGGACACATAGGAGAGAATGGTGGGGTGGTTAGTGGGTAATTTTACAAATGGTTAAGATAATCTACATCTTTACTACTATGTGCATGCGGACAGAGGGTAGTTTACAAATAATGGCCTGTATCAATTGCTGTACATCCAAAAACATCATAATTCGGGTGAAACGACTAATACATGTAATGTAATGTAAAAAATCAAACATACCTTGATATAGTCCTTCTGCAAGACCTTGATGATGGCAGAGCAGGTCTCAGGGATGATGATTCCAAGTGCTTGGGGGGAGATGCCTGTGGTGAACTTCAGATCCTGCAGGCTTCTCCCTGTTGCAAGATACCTCAACGTCGCAATTAACCTTTGCTCAGGAGTAATTGCAACCCGCATACAAGTATCCTGCTTCAGAATATAGGGGGACACCAGGTCAAGAAGACAGTGAAAGATGGGATCCGTCATCCTCAAATAATTCCTGAAGTCATCAGGATTATTTTCCTGGAGCTCCCTCAGCAAGGACATATGAGAAAATTGATCACGGTTAAGCAACCAATTTTTCGTCCAGGAGGTCCGCTTCTTCTTCCTATTGCTCGTATGTCGTCTCAGAGCCAAAACTCCAACACTAACGACAGCAACGGTCGAATTCACGGTCGCCATAATAAATTCTCGAACGATGTCTCGGAAAATAGCGAAATGTCGTCAACCAAACAAATGCTACCGAAATCAGCGCGAGATGCCCAGAAGGGTCACGGCCAAACACTCACTTCCTCTTTTGTAGCGGCGAACGTGCGTGGAACGTAGTGACGTCATTTTCTGTCGCCATGTCCTGGCCAAGTTTTGAGCACTTTTCAACAGACAAACAACAAACACGCCAGCCGCGAACATTTGTCGGACGTTCTGTCGGCCGACGATCGGTACGTGTGTACGGGCCTTAATACCTCGTACACATGTACCGATCGTCGGCCGAACGATCGGCCGTCTTTTGTCCGAGGGCTGTCGTGTCTGTTGAAAACTGCAAAAGACTGCACACTAATTTTGTCGGCCAACAACAGCCGACTGCAGAAGTGATGTCATGTGATGGTTAACTTTCCTTGTCTTTTCTGAGCATGCCCAGCCTTGCAAATCTGCTGTCTGTCGGCCGAAATCTGTACTGACTGACGCACAATCGGCCGTTCTGGTGTCGGCGTACAAAAATTTTAATGCCTGCAGGACAGATTCTGTTCGGCCGAAAATGCTCTGTCGGCTGTCAGAAGCATCATACTAACAAGCCGACAATCGGCCGATCGTTCGCGGCCGAATAATTTGCGGCCGACAATCGGTACGTGTGTACGGGGCTTTAGTCAAAGGACTCAAGCCAAATCTAATCAAAGCAATTATGAACAAAAGTCCCCACCAGCCGGGACTAGTTATCAACAAGGACTGGCCCACCCAAAACCGTGGCCATTTCTATACAGGATTGTAGACCCAGATTAAATATGTCTAAACCTATGTCGGAAAGGTGCACTCCATCCTGCCTGTAAAGACCAGGAAAACCACCTTCCAAATCCGTATGTCTGAAAGAAAAACTGTCAATTAGCGGCATAAACCTTTCTAAACTGTGGTTAACACGCCTCTGAATCTTTTTGAGGGGTTTAAGTACCTTAGATGACAACCATGTAAGGCGCGGAACAATTTCTGATAAAACAATAACGGTATCAGGATATAACATCTTAAAATGATGTAGATCCCTCTTCATCATAAAGAGCAAATCTAAGGTCTGTCATTTCCACCCACATGAAAAATCAAGATGGATGAAGATGGCCATATCTGAGATAACTTAGACATATACAAATGAATATTACACCAACTCAAACCTCTAACACCCTTCCAGTAAATGCGAAATTGAGCAGAATTAAAAGTTAAATTCTCTGAATAACAGCGCTGGGACGCCCTTTTCCGTGCCCAGTGAACAAAAGAATGTCCGAATATCCAAACTGTATATTTCTCACCTAAGGGAATCAAAAAGAGAGGTTAGGACGAACATAAATATTAAACCTATCTGATTCCCACCTCCCTAACCTTCTGATTACTGAATCATCAAGGCCCAATCTGGCTGCCTCTGTAGCCGCTCCTATCCTGAAGGAGTGGGATGTAATTCTGAGATTTTGCAAACCCAAGTGACTTAAACAGCGCCTAAGGATTGATGAGAATTGAAATCTCGTCACAGGAGCATTGTCTTGATGTACAAAAAATGCACCCGTGCCAACAGGCCTGGCCAATAAATATTTTGTAGTCATTCCCAAAGGACATATGACGGGATCGCCACAGGCAGCCAGATATAGCCATTGACCTCTACCTAATTGTTCCGTCTTAGATCTCCGTACCAACACTTTAACCCTGGAATCATCCTTTATCACATCACCAAATGCCCGACCCAGTTGACCACCCTTACTAGCAGCCACTAATTCGGATATTCTGAGCGCCCCGAAGAAACATAAGACAAAAGCTGTAAAGAACAGCAAAGCCTCATTCTCCGAATAACACACTTCAGACGTAGCCAAACACAATCTTTTCACCAGGTCCGCAGATATCGGCCTATGGGTATCAGGACAAAACTGTACCTTCCTATAACCTTTCAAGGCCTGCCTAACTGTAAAAAACCTATTACAGCCAGGCAGGCCATTCATTTTCATAAAAAAATGAAATTCCTGCTAACGTTTTATTGATATAGTTATATGAAAGCCGGGCTTGCATCATTGAACCAAGGAAAGCCAGCACGACCTGTTCTGATGCCAACAAAAAGGAACATTTGGATTCTATACAATATGAAACCCATTTCTTCCATGCGGCCACATAGTTGGCCCATGTATGAGGTGCTATAGATTTTCTGATAGCGTCAACAATAGGGGTTAGATCAGATCCCATAGGTGACCTGGGCACTGTTGTCCCACCAGATCCGCACTTGGAAGAAGCTGCCTGAAGCGAGAAATCTGCAAACGAGATAATAAGTCAGCTATGTCATTCCGTTTTCCTGGCACATGCTCGGCTTTTACCCAAATGTTCAATTTTAAACACAAGAAAACAAAATGACGGAGCAATTTTATAACTGGTAATGATTTTGAAGACAAACAATTCACGGCATAGATGACACCTTTATTATCAGAATGTATCTTAATCCGTTTGTCCTGGAATTGTTCTCCCCAAAGTTCAAAGGCTACTACAACTGGAAAAAGTTCCAGCAGAACTATGTTCCTTGTAAGCTTCTGCTCCACCCAAGCGGGTGGCCATGAACCATAACACCAATGTGTTTGCCATATTGCGGCAAAACCTTTTGATCCTGCCACATCCGTAAAAAGTTCCAGGTCTGCAGCAAATACAAAGTCACTCTGGAAAAAAGAGTGCCATTGTATTCCTGCAGAAAATTCGACCATACCATAAGATACTCTTTTAGAACTGCAGTCATCCGAATATGGGAAAACGGCGACTTAAGCCCTGACATCGCTAGATATAGTCTTCTGGAAAATATTCTGCCCACAGGTATTATACGTGACATAAATGCCAATAGGCCCAATAAAGACTGAAGCTCTTTTAACAAAACTTTCCGTCTTCTCAAGAAAAAGGATATGAGAGACTGAATCTTCGAAATTTTGACACCCGGGAGGCAAAATTCACGCAACCCCGTATTTATTGTAATACCTAAAAATTCAATGGAAATGCTTGGAAAAACAGTTTTCTCTACCGCTAAGGGGATCCCGAAAAATTTGCAGATTTTAAAAAATAATTTCAATAACAATAAACATATAGGAGAATCAGGGGGGCCTATGAATAAAAAATCATCTAAGTAATGCAGTATGCCTTGAAAACCAGATTCATACTCCATTACCCACTGCAAGAATTTTGCAAAGGTTTCAAAATAGGCAGTGATCATCCCATGGGTAGACACCGGTCGTAAAAATAAAAATCTTGAAAGTAAAAACCTAATGCATTAAAGCACTTCGGCGAAATCGGGAAGAAGCCTAAACGCTGACTGAATGTCTGATTTTGCCAAAAGAGCCCCTTTTCCGCATTTTTTTAATTAACATAATAGCATCATCAAAGGTGGAATATGACACGAAGATAAGGCTGGGTCAATTTCATCATTTAACAATTCCCCATGAGGAAAGGACAAATGATGTATCATACGGAAAGAGTTTGGTTCCTTTTTAGGCACTAATCCTAATGGGGATATTCGAAAATTGTCAAATGGAGGGGAAAGAAAAGGACCCGCTACCCGGCCAGCTTCTATTTCCTTATAATTTTTTTCCCTGACAACATCAGGAAACTGGTCTGCCGATTTTAGGTTATTAACTAATCTACAAACCCAGACCAGTAAAGACGGGAAGTTCAAAACCTGACAAAAACCCCTCAATTATTAGCCGTGCTTTCTCCCTGTCTGGGTATTGAATGAGCCAAGGATACATTCTTTCCAGCCTCACTGTGGTGCAGGCCTTTGGGAAAAAACTCTTTAGGCGTCTGACTAGGATTACTTGCTTTCTTGAAGCACTTCAATACGGGATGAGTACAAAAACAGAACGAGCACTCATGCCTATATTTGCACGCTGAAGCCCACTTGCATTGTGCTTCGTTAAAAGCATAGCATATACCCTTTCGGTATACTGAGGAAATACTACTATTACTAATCTGTTGTTTAGGAAGCCCTGATTTTTGGGGGAGTATCAAGTTTAGCCAAAGGCCCTCATCTTTTATTCCCCACTTGAGGCTAGGATAAATCGCTAACTTCTGTCGGAATGATTCATCATAATAGAACCATCCTAGTCCGCCAAAGTTCTTATATGCCTCTAGAATATGTTCTACATGCTGAAAGAGACCACTGCATTTTTCTGGGAATTTTTCCCCCATTACCACAGCAAAGATGCAGAATGACGGCAACCAGTTTTGAAAGGATCTTGCCATCGTTCTCCTTTTACCATCATCTACTGGATCATCAGACTTCTTATCTCCTTTAAAGGCATAATCCTTAGAAGATGGCAAAAGAGAAAGAATATCAACGAATTTGCTTCTCCATATTTTCTCCTTTACTGTATTACTCAAATGGTAACCTAGTGGAGAGACTTTACAAGGTAAAACTTCCTTAAGGCAATTTCAGGAACTGAATGTGACATTGGGCTAATAAACCTATGTGAATCCGTGTCAGAAAGTGAAGACACTACCGGTGACCTGTTACTTACCACCGTCTCCGTCTGCGAACTAGCTGTGGACCACACATTAACAGGAGAAGAAACACTAGCTGTAACATTACTCAAAACAGAGGTGTTAGTAACATTAGAAGTATTAGCAATTTTTGATAATTAGACAATTAAATTATTAAGTACATGTAACTGGGATAACTTCCCAACTGAGGGTGGTAGCATATCATTAGATACTGCCCCTAAAGGTTTAACGAAAGGCTGAGTTGCTGCTCTCTCCTCAGGAAATGTCTGTAACAGAAAAGGCTGCTGGGCTGCTGTTACTCCTACATCTAGCATATGCTGCCCAGATGCTGGCTCCTCTGGCTGACTGTTAGCTGCTGTAGTAGCTGATGCTGCTCTGCTATTTGTATGAGCCCGCCTAGCTCTGCCTTCCCCCACGCTTCTGCGCTGTGGAGAAGGGGAAAAAGTCTGTCTCCTTTTAGAAACTCTCCTCCTCTGCCTGCTGCCTCCAGAGCCCTCCCTTTGTTCCTCCTCTTCTTGATGCTGACTGTCCTCCTGGCCTGACACCGCTGAGGTATTGCAGCAGCTTGAAGGGAGACTCCTCTGAGGCTGCCTGGGCTGACTGCTCCTTGTGCCCTGCCTCAGTGAGACCTGAGCCATGTCTGCCCCGCTGACCTGCCTGGTTTCCTGGCCTGCCTCCCGCGCCGGTAATTGTGACCTATCTTCACTCCGCTCCGGAGTTTCTGCTTCCCCCTCTAAACATTTGCACAGCCAGTCCTCACCTCCTTCCATCGCTGCTCTCTCCAATACCCTGCGCACCAGGCTCTTCATGACTGACTCTGGCTGAAGGGACAAGCAGCAGCAGCAGCAGCTGTGAGCTCGTCAATGTTCCAGTCAGGTGTGAGCAGACTCTGACTGGACAGCCCTTTATATAAGGTAGCCCAGAAGCTTCTGGAAAGATGCGGTAGTATACCGGGATGATGCCTCTAGCTAGAGATACCATCCCGGTACTGTGGTTTAGAGCTGACGGTCGGCTTTCCGTCGGTAACGACCGATGCGGCTCGGGAGCCGCTCGATCGTTACCCGGGTGAGCGGGAGGGGACGTCCCCCCCCTCCCGCTGCATTCCGTGACTTTGCTCGGGGCTCCCGTCCCATCGGGAGCTCCGAGCACCCAGCCAGCACGTCCCCCGGCTGGATGGAGTCCCGATCAAAGCCGGAAACGGCTTTGATCGGGTCTCAGATGACGTAACACGGAGGCGGCGTCCATGACGTCACTTCCGGGTTATTGTGCTGCAAAAGGCGGTAAATTTAAAAAACAGCTGTATGCAAAAACGCCGTTTTCGGCGTTTTGCATACATGGAAGTGTAGTGGAGGGGTCTAGGGTCTTTTAGACCCTCGATCCCTCCATAAAGAGTACCTGTCACTACATATTGGTGTCACAAGGGATGTTTACATTGCTTGTGACAGCAATAAAAGTGATCAGATTTATTTTTTTTTTAAAACCTTTAATAAAGTTAAAAAAAAAAAATAAATAGGAAAAAAAATTTTTTAGCCGACCCCGTCACCATTAGCTCGCGCACAAAAAAAAACGTATACGGAAGTTGAGCCGCGAATGAAATCGCTGTTCAAACCACACATGTGAGGTATCGCCGCGATCGCCAGAGCGTGAGCAATAATTAAAAAAAAGTGCTACACTCTAACTCTAAACTGGTAACCGTTAAAACAATTTAAAGCGTCACCTATTGAGATCTCTATTGACAGTAGTTTGTCGCCATCCCACGGGGGGGGGGGGGGGGGCACAATTTTAAACTGTAACATGTTGGGTATCTATTTACTCGGCGTGACATCATCTTTCACAATATACAAAAAATGGGCTAACTTTACTGTTTAGTATTTTTTAAATGCAGTGAAATGTGGTTTTTCCAAATTTTTCCCCAAAAAATGGCGTTTTAAAGACTGCTGCGCAAATACCGCGTGACAAAAAATATTGCAATGACCGACTTTTTATTCTCCAGAGTCTTTGCTAAAAAATATATATATATAATGTTTGGGGGTTCTAAGCAGTTTTCTATGAAAAAATGAAAAAATACTGGTTTTAACTTGTAAACAAAAAGTGTCCGAAATAGGGCTGGGGCTTAAGTGGTTAAAGGGGCCACAGCCTTAAATTAACCAACAAATTAAATGAATTAATTTTATTCTAAATCTCATTTATAACACTTGGCATCCACTATCCCATGTGTGTGGGCCCTAAATTGTGCCCCCTTTTCAATCCTTGGACCGGAACCTAGCCTGTCACAGAGGCTGGAAAAACCGGGCTGGATTCCGGTTCAGTCTCTCACTACAGAACGTATTATGCGAGGTGAAATATAGCGATTATCTACTACCTCACCTCACATACCGTCACACTACATTACCCAGTTTTGTGGGTTTTAACCACTTAAGCCCCGGAAGATTTTACCCCCTTCCTGACTAGGCCCTATTTTGCGATTCGGCACTGCGTTACTTTAACGGACAATTGCGCGGTTGTGCGACGCTGCAACCGAATGAAATTGACGTCTTTTTTTCCCCATAAACAGAGCTTTCTTTTGGTGGTATTTGATCACCTGTGCGATTTTTACTTTTTGCGCTATAAACAAAAATAGAGCGACAATTTTGAAAAAATAACAATATTTTTCACATTTTTTAGATGAAATTCCCCCCAAAAAAATTTAAAAATCAAATTTTTTTAACATTTTAGGCCAACTTGTTTTCTGCTACATATGTTTTGTAAAAAAGTCGCAATAAGCGTATTTTGATTGGTTTGCGCAAAAGTTATTGCGTTTACTAACTAAGGGAAAGATTTCTGTCATTTTTGGTGTTTTTTTTTTTAATGAGTAATGGCGGCGATCTGCGATTTTTTTTGCGGGACTGCAACATTGCGGCGGACAGATCGGACCCTTGACTGACATTTTTGACACTTTTGGGGGTACCAGTGACATTACTACAGTAATCAGTGCTATACTATACTATGCACTGTTACTGTAAAAATGACACTGGCAGGGAAGGGGTTAACTTTATTGGTGATGCAGGGGTTAAGTGTGTCCCTAGGGGCGTGCTTCTAACTGTAAAGGGGTGTGTCTAGTGATGAACCACAGAGCCATATGATCCTAAATAGCAGGATCGTATGATCTCTGCAGTTAGATCAGGGAGAATGACAGGCGGCTTTGTTTACATCAGCCGCCTGCCTTTCTCCCTCTCCACGAGGAGATCGCGAGTGACCGGCGGACATCGGGTTCGCCGGTCACACGCGCTGACTTGTTAGGGAATGAGCGGGGGCGGGAGCGCGCCTCCGGCGGCGCGCACTTGCCCCCTAGAGGCTCTCAGGCTAGCGACGTAGTGCTATGTCACTTTGCCTGTACAGGGCTGACCGCAGCAGTAAATGTACTTGCGGCGGTCGGCAAGTGGTTAATCACCATTCAGCACAACATTTTTCTATTTGGCAGCAACCAAACAACTAAAAGGGGGTGAAAATCAATACAAAACACTTTTCATTGTATCATTTATTTGTTGGTTGCTTGAACCAGGAAAAGTTAGAAGTCAAAACGTTAATTGAAAGATGCAGTATTGCTCTCAGAATAGCAGAAGATATACCTGTAAAAAAAAAAGAACTGCAATAAAACACGCTTATCTTTGGCCATTAAGGTACCTGAAATCAGCTGCAAAATTTTGTCTCCCTGGTACATGTGCCCTTTTCTTCTTCATCCTTTCTACCCTTCTGTATCTCCACCCAGGTACACTGAGGTATATTTGGTGGGCCTGTTCCCTTTTTTAAAGGGTAGCACCCTCCTAGGTAGGTGCTAGAAAGAGAGTATAGCTTTTGGGTCTTTCTGCTTACCAGGTAAATAGTGCGCTCTGCCGACCAGGTAGCAGGATCCATTGGTAAGGTCTGCTCATGGTGCTCAGGTGCAGCTCAGCTTGTCTGAATGTTTCACACTGGTCTAATAGGGAGGCACATTGGACAGTGGGAGAAAACCTAACAAGTGAGGGCACAGGCCTTGTTACAGCCCAGGAGATTGGCAGAGGAAAGTGCCTCAGTGCATGCTGGGTGACTGTATGAATGCCAAGGGCATGTTTTCTGGGTCTTCAACTGGAGAGCGGGGTCCTGGAGGGGGGGGGGGGAGCAGGGCCCAAAAGTCAGATTGGAGCTGAACCCAGATGTCCCACAGAGCTGACTGGAAGGGAGACAATGGAAATTATCTGATTCTGCCTCAAAGAGTACAGATCTGTGTCATGGGGCCTGTCATTCGAGGGCCATCCCTTCAAGTGGAAGAGTCAGTGGATGGATGTAAGTCAAGGGGATGCTGGAGAGTGTCCTGAAGATAAAGTAGTTGAATCAAGTCTGCTGATTAAGAGAGCAAGAAGACTTAATTCTTCCATAAAAGTAGCAGTATGGTCAAAGCAGTGTGTCTGCTTCCACAAATAATCTGGTGAGGCCAAGTGAGAGTTGACCTTAGCTACTGTTAGTAGTTCAGTTGGAGTATCCAATTTTTCACTTCGCCATCCAAGTTCCACGATAAATACAAAAAACAAATACTCCTGGACTGTTTATTGAGAAATGAGCAAAACGAGAGTAAGGAGGGATATGTGAAAAACCCCCAGCAACTGTCTGCAGGTAAGGAGAGGGAGAAGAGGGAGGCCCAAGAAGTCAACACACAGAAAGCCCTACGAGGACAGTGAAGTGGGTAGATACCTAAGTAACGCTATGTCTTCTTATGTAAAGTGATGGAGTGTCAGCGAAGAAAGGATGTGTTGTACTGTGGAAGAAAGTAATGTCTGCTTTACAGTCATCAGCGCAAGTGTGCCTTAAAGTTATAGTCAAGAAAGCAGTAACCTGGGATGCAGGGATCGGCGGGTCAGGGGCTGTGTCAGTACATGTGCTGTAGAAGAAAATGTCTGCCGTGCAGTCGGTAACAGCAGGACAGTTTTCAGCAGCAGTGGGGGAGTTCGGTTGACATGTGAACGAAAAGGTGTAACCGAAGCCCAAGTAAAGACAGAAGAGACAGATGTATGTGTGTCTGTGGCAGGGAACACAATCTGCAATGCAGTACCATTCGTGCAGGCTGAGCAGTGGGAGAGAGCGTGCCAAAAAGATCTGCCCAGAAGGAGGAGCCACCGCCAGAGAGTAAGCTAGTCTGGGGATGTGGGCAGAGTCGCCCTCCGCGGGCCGCCAATCTGAAAAGAGGAAATGAGCTGAGATGTCATTTCCGCCGTCGGGTGTAGCTGAAGAGAAGACATGTGTGTGGAGGAGCAAGATGGCGGATGCCGGAGTGAGCGGGAGCACGGAGGCTAGCCCACGTGTTGGCAGCGATCACAGGGTGCATTGATTGCGTTCGCAGCAACATTAGGTCCCGCTCTTAAAGAGGCGGAGGGGCTTCAATGAATCCAGAAGCTGAGGTCCTCCAGTTCGTACAGTGAGGAGGAGGAGGCAGGGATCATTAATGTGGGGTCACCCAGCTTTGAGTGCTGATACGGGTCCCTGGAAGAGGGAATTAGTGAATGGGGATCAGATGTGCAGACTGAGTGGGACTGGGGAACTGAAGGAAGAAAAAGTCCTCCAAGTTCCAGTTCACTTAGCGAAAAAACAGAAGCAGCGGTCGTTTCGTATGAGGTGTGCAAGGAATCTCGGGTTCTTTGAGGCCTATGCCACAAGGGTCCCAGACTTATCCCCACCCCACACCTACGCTTGGGCCCAATCACAGAACGATACTTATTCCAAGTTGATCTCTAAAGTGGAGACCTCATATGCCCCACCTGGGAGAGGAGATAGGCGGAAACTTCTCAGGTTCTCTAGTTTCCAAAGGCTCATTCAGAGGATGGTGGCCATAGATAATGGATAATGGACACGATTATCCATATGCTCTATGGGAGATAATGTAGGAAATCAAAAGCAAGAGGGAGGCTGGGTGTGAATAAGCTGTCTGGGACTTTCTATGTATCCCCAAGCCACATCAGAATCTGTCCAGGCCTCAGGTGTGGGAAACCTTCCTATGAATAAAAGAAAAATGGAATCTGGGAGGGTCGATATACATCGATCGAGTGGAAGTCAACAGTCCAGACAAGAAAGGCCAAGATGGTTCGTATACCTCATCCTGATCATTACTACTAAGTTATGCTGAGTTCTTGGTCTGCTTAGAAGAGTTGTATGTTACAAAGGGGCCATTGGGTCTGAAGAATTACCACTGTTGAAATGTTGCTACGAGGCCCTTTTCCCAAATCCCCCTTTCCTTCTTTCCTTGCAAATGAAGAAGGGTATCATTGAAACTGCCATTGTTTCATCACCTGGGAGAAATGCCTTCTGCCACAGAGGACTTTTCCTTTTAAAGCCAGGGGCTACTACCTATAGGGGGTAAACCCCTAGTTCACAGAGTCACTTTGTGAAGATCCTTTGGGCCATAGGCCATTACCATTGCTGAGGTAATATCTCTTTAAGGACACTTTGCAAAGATACTTCATTTAAAGGATACTTTGTGAAGATACTTCATTTAAAGGATACTTTGTGAAGATACTTCATTTAAAGGACTCTTTGCGAAGATTCCTTTGGGCCAATGGGCCAGTGTTATGTGGAAGAAAAAATTTGTGCGAGTTGCTACCTTTTGAGGAAAAAAAAGGGTAGTGGCTCATTCTCTTCAAAGAAAGGGATGCCAGAGAGAAAGGAATCCTTTGAAGAGTTCCAAAAGACACTCACAAGTAGGCCAGTCATTGCTAAGGCTCCAGCAATGACAGCGTGCTGCCAGGAGATGTGTTGCCTCAGTGTTGCAGAGGGAAGGATACTGTGAACACCAGTAGGATTGACTCCACACCTCTTCATCCTAACTTGTGGGTCTGACTAGAGTAGGAAAAAATCAGTACTCTGGTAATTGGGAGGGACTTTGCCTATTGCTAGTCATGTGGTTCTCGAATGGAACAAGTTTGCTTAGTTAGTCAGAATGGTGGGCTGTTCTGCTTGACTACTACAGGAATACAACAGGACTAGTTAAGAGTTCCTTCTAGGGGGCTGGATGCATCAGCTGTCTCTACGTGAATGCTAGTGATAGATATTCTTCAGGGGAGAAGGTCGCCTCTGTGGAGAGGACAGTCTCACTGTAAGTAAATGGAAATTAAATTTCCTACATTCTTGTGTTCTTTTTGCAAGTTTGCAAGGGGTTTCTATGCCTCTGGGGAGGTTGTCCATGGCCCATTTCTATGTATAAGTGTACAAATGTTTTTTGTAGTATAGTAAGTCAGGGTGTTTAACCATTTTCCTGTCAAGCAGTTTTTGTTTGGCGGGGGGTGCATTAATAAAATGCACTTGGTGGATACTTCTGTGTAAATCTGTACAGCAGATATCTATTTTTTCACAGAAATTATTGTGCTTACTGGCCACGTATTGGATATGCCCCCATGGCCCTGTACATGTTATTTCCCTTTTTCAAGTTTGAGGTATATTCCTTGTATATTTTTGTACAGGTATTTCTGTAGGGGCAGATGCCCAGAGCCAATGAGGACATGGCTCAGTTTGGCGGGGGGTGGTTGTAGCACCCTCCTAGGTAGGTGCTAGAAGAGAGTATACTTTTTGGGTCTATTTGCTTACCAGGAAGATTGCCAGGTAAATTTATAGTGCTCTCTGCCTACCAGGTAGCAGGATCCATTGGTAAGATCTGCTCATGGTGCAGCTCAGCTTGTCTGAATGTTTCACACTGGTCTAATAATTTGACAGTGGGAGGAAACCTGACAAGTGTGGGCACAGGCATTGTTACAGCCCTGGTGATTAGCAGAGGAAAGTGCCTTATTGCATGCTGATGAGAAGGATACTTTCTCATACATGTACTGTACATGGTATAGAAGGCACA